>NC_142636.1:10002500-10340833 GCF_059453375.1 Lepisosteus platostomus | reverse complement strand
TGTCAGAGATCTGAGGCTGAGGCCGACTCCTGGGAGAGATGGGGGGGCTCCTCTCTGCACCCCCTCCTCTCCCCAGGCTGTGTCACGTTTGGAGCTATTAACCACACAGTGACCAGAGAAGGTTTTCCGTGTCTCCAGAGCTTTGGCCTGGTTTTCCAGAGCCGTCCTGTCTGTGCTGTGCGCGTGTGGCGCAGGCGGACGTGCGTGTAGAACGGAGGACAGGAGGTGCCCCTCCTCCCCTTACACTAAGGGTGGCGGAGGTCTGGAGCAGCTGTGGAGGCAGACTCCCCTGGCTGTGCCCAGGTGTGTCCCCTCGGGCTGACCGATGGCCTCTCCCCTCTCCCCTCGCAGCTGAAGGAGCAGGCGGACCAGCTGGGGGCCAACCACCTGAGCCTGGAAGAGCTGTCGGACGGCGGGTCCTCGCGCCGCGGCTCCTGCGACCTGGTGCTGTCCAAGGCCTCGGAGGGCCGCCTCGCCCGCCGCCGCCGCCAGGCCTACCTGGAGGCCCGTTCCCGCCGCGGCTCGAAGCAGGACCGCCCGCCGCCCGCCCAGCCCGAGCAGGAGCCCATTCCCGCCGCGACGCCCCGGCGCCGCTCCTCCACCGAGGTCTTCCTGGCTCCCATCATCCAGCTGGTCTCCCAGGGCCAACGGGCCTTTGAGTACCTGAGCCCCGGACCCGCCCCCGTCCCGCCTGCCGTGGAGGTGGCCAATCAGGTGGCGGAAACTGCAGAGTAAGGCCTTGCCCCGCTGCACGCAGTGGCCAATCAGCAGTTTCGGTGGTGGTGGGGGGGGGCGGTGTTGGGCAACCTTTAGGTCCTGCATCCTGTTGCCGGCTTCTGCAAAATGATTAAGCCTCTCCTTAACACTTTGAATTAAAATCAATTAAACAAGCATCAGTTAAGCATCTGAGTGTCAATTAAGCAATTAAAACATAGAGGACACGCAGGGAAAAGCTTGTGTGGCTCACTGGTGTCCTGAATGAGAAGCACAGTGTTTTAGTAGTTTCCCACTGGGTGAGCTCTGGAGGGACGGGCAGGTGGGACTTGTGTCTCTCTTCTCTGCACTGCACTGACTTTTGTTTCCTTTTTTCTGTGTTGGGTTTGATTAATTTTATGGTGCAGCACCAAAACACTCGCACACGCTCTCGTGCACGCTCACACACACTCGCACACGCCCTTGTGCACACTCACACGCCCTCGTGCATGCTCACACCCACACTGGCACACACTCACACACGCCCTGGCGTGTGTATAGGGTCTCTGGGCAGCTGTACTGTACACCTATAGGGTTTATGTGTGGGTTTACACCTGTATAAGCAACTCCGTTATTCTTCACAACATTAAAAAAAAAAGAATTAGTCAGAGCATGACACAAAGCCCAGTGTTCCCCACAGCCTCTGCTCCTGATGTAATCCCCGCTAACGAGCAATTAAAGTCTGAGTCACAGTCAATCTGTCCAGCCTCCTGCCCTTGAGTAACGTAGTGAAACTCCCACCGGCCACCCTACCTGCCTTCGGTCAACACAGATGTAAAGAGAGTTTATTTATCTCAAATATTTATGAAGTGTGCACAGCATCTTAACCTCTTTGTATTTTACTCCGTATTTAAAAAAGATCCTTTGCAGAGCCTCTGCAGGGAGTAAGAGATCTGGACAGCAGGGCTGTGCCTGGAGTCCTGGTCATCCTGAGGAGCAGATTCTAATGGCCTGTTACACCGTCACACACACACACACACACACACACACACACACACACACACACACACACACACACACACACACACACACACACACACACACACACACACACACACACACACACACACACACACACACACACACACACGCACACACACACACACACGCACACACACACTCACGTCACGGCAAGTCGCCCACGTCCCTGCTCTGCCAAACATCCCTCACGCTCCCTGGGCAGGCTGGTGGGGGGAGCCTGCGTAGGACTGGGGGGATCGTTAGGCTTAATTAGACTGAAACGGTACGTCGCTGGCCGAGCTGGAGAGCTCGGGAGAGAGAGCGTGGAAGAGGGAAGGGGAGTCGGAGGAGCCGGGATCTGAAACCGGCAGCCGTAGGAAGCCACCAGCGTTGTTGTGGGAGTCGGAGGCCGTGTCTTTCCCAGCGGAGCGGCGGAACAAGTCTGGGAATGTGGGAATGGCCAGGATGCAGGGGGCGACAGGACCCCCAGCACAACACAAACCCCAGCCCAGTTCAGAACGTGCGTGCCGGGCTGCACGCTGGGGTTCTGCAGGGCCTGCAGGTTCTGTTTAGGAGAGCAGGCTGGGGGAGGAGGGTGTCCACGTTTGTGTTCGGCATTTTAAGGAAGCATCCGTCGATCCATTATCGGAATGCTTATTATCCTGGGGAGGGATTGATGCCTATCCCGGGACATGTGAGGCTCAAAGCAGGATACTCCCTTTATAGAACTGCAGTGTGACACAAGGCACACGTATGCACACATTCACACACACATACATTCTCACATGCAGACACACAGAGACAGCTCACAGACACCCGCTCATCCCACACCTGCACAGCTACAGAGCAAGCCTGCAGCCTCCAGTCCTTAGCCCCACCCAGGACGGCTGAGATGCTGATCGCCACACCTACTCGCAGAACACAACTCCTGTGGAAATACGTCAGGGCGGGGAGGGAGACAAGCAGGGCTGTAGTTGGATGTCAGGAAGATACAGGCTGTCTCAGAATTCAGAGGGTTTTAAACCACAGACCTGGACATCTTCTGTCTGCAATGTCACTGTTTTGGGTTCATTTCTCCTCCCAGTAACAGACAGCGCCTGGTCTTGTCCCCTAAGATCAGCTACAATTAAAACAAGCATCGATAATCCGCCTCCTAACAGGCGTCTCTATTAACATCTGCAAACTGCCCCCTCTCCTCCTACTTGTGATTGGAAGATTGGAAGAGCTTCCCAGATCTGGTGCCAGTATTCTGAGCACCCTTATGGTCTGAATCTCCGTGTGATACGTTCATGGTCTGAGTCGTGCACGAACCACCTCGTTCTGCATTTTTTTTTTTGACTTGCTCTTAAATTTGGAATTTCTCACTGTCCTCCTGTCCGCTAATGGTGACGAACAAGAGGAGGAGGGGAAAAGGGCCGGACAGGGGAAGGGTCGGGGTGTCAGAGGGGCACCCCTCACAAACTCTCACCCACGCAAAACGAAACACTTTTTCGAATATTCTTTATTTGCGACATCATACAAAAAAAAAAAAGACATTTTTCTGAAGGTTAAAAAAAATGTTTACCAAAATGTTCTGCCAGCATATAAATTATTTCCTTTGTACAAGTGTGCAGAGAGAGCTCCCTCTCTGCGGACTCACAGGCGCCTCGCTCCCTGACCAGGGGAACCGGCAGTGGGGTGGGGAGCGGTCTTGGCCCGGTGGCCTGTTCCGGAAGCTGGACCTAACAGCGCCACACGGGCCCAGCAAAGAGCTGAAAACGATGCTTTCATCCACCGGAGAGGACTGGATCGGCAGGGCCAGACTGCAGCCTTCAGATCCCTTCCACCTGCCCACAACGCACACCAGAGCGATCGCCCCTCTCCCCCACGTCTCTCTCGCCCCCTACTGGGCGAGGGCAGTAGCTCAGGCAACCTCGCCAAACCCTGCCGCCGCCCCCCGCGATTCTGTCTGGGCCGTGTCTCTCGCACCCACAGCCGGAGAACAGGAAGAGGAAGGCCCTCCCGCCCCCCCTGGGCAATCTGGTCCAGCCAGCAGCCCAGGACGGATGGATCCGGATCTCGGAGCAGCACAGCCAGCCTGGCATCTTCCCGGATTCTTTCCGCAAGCCCAGGCTGTCCAAAGGAAAAGGGGGACCCCCCCCCCCCCGCCACCTCCTCCTCGAATCCGCTCACTCGGTCCTCCTCCGCCCGAACACGGCCGACACGCTCCGCACGATGCCCCTGAGCCCCGCCCCCTTCTTCAGGGCGCGCGCCCGGCGGATCAGCTCCAGCAGGGCGTGGAAGACGGCCAGCACGCCGTGGTAGGCCTCGGCCGCGGAGATCTCGAAGAAGCCGCAGTCCGCCGCCAGCGCCAGCAGCCGGCCCTCCTCGCCGGACACGGCGCGGCGGTGCTGCAGGTCCCGCTTGTTGCCCACGACGACCACGGGCGCGGCCCGCTCCGCCCCCTTGCGGGCCTGCCGGATCCGCTGCACCAGCTGGCGCACCACCTGGAAGCTGGCGCGGTCGCAGATGCTGTAGACCAGGATGAAGCCGTCGGCCCACTGCAGCTGCTCCTCGCTGACGTAGCCCGGCGTGGCGCAGTTCTGCGAACGAGAGGGGAGGGGGGGGGGGCGCCCCGACATCAGCCGCCGACAGCCAACAGGTTTGCACAGCTCCTCCTGGAGCCGGCTGGGAAAAGCCCAACAGCTGTACCCCGCCCAGGATTCGAACCTGCAACCTCCCCGTTTCCGAGTGCACAGCCCTGACGGCTCCGCAGTCTAATCAGGTCATTGTGGGATCGTTTGAGCTGCTGAGTCAATGAAGTCATTGCTTTCCTCTGGCTGAAGCTGTTGTGCAGCACGGTCTGCCTAAAGGGTATGTACCATCGCCGAGACTTTCTGCTGGAGCAATCCGAGTACAGTGCCTGGCTCAAGGGTACAACCGCTGTGCCCCCACACAGGATTTGAACCTGCAACTTCCCAGTTCTGCGTGCAGAGCCCTGTTGGCTTCTCGTTAGGTCATTATGGGATCATTTACACTGCTGTGGCAGGTGAGTAATTGTTTTCATCTGGCTGAAGCCGTTGTGCAGCATGGTTTCTGCCTAAGCAATCTGAGTAAAGCAGGCCTGGTTCAGGGGTACAACCACTGTGGCCCCCCTACACAGGATTTGACGGCTCGTGAGTCTCATGAGGTCGTTATGGGATCATTGCACCTGCTGTGTCCATAAAAGGAATTGTGCGCACAGATATCACCACCAGTTTGTACAGCTGGGCGTGCTGGGGCATTGTGGGTACAGCGTCATGCTCGGGGGGTACAACCCAATTAGGACTTGAACCCACGACCCTCATTTCTGGGGTTCAGAACTCCTAACCACTCACTAATCACCTCGCACCGAGGTCTGGGTTTATAGTTGTAAGATCATCAACATACTGTACATTAGTAGTCACACTGACTGAAGACACTGAATCTCTTTAGTCATGAACAGGAAGGTCCACACAAGAACCCCAGGTCCTTTTCTGTATTACTTTGAAAAGTGACCTGTGACCTATGACCTATGAGGATTGTGAAATGTCAGCCCGGTGGACTTCTGTAGAATCAGTGAAACTCGAACCCGAGGACAGGTGGAAACTACAGGAAAATGCATTGTAAATGGAGGCACTTTCCACAAAGAGTGGCGGGAGTCTGGAACAAGTTACCCAAGCCGATACCCTGGATGCTTTCAAGAAATGTCAAACCAGCAGTTCAATGGCTAGCAGCGGGTGATCCCCACCCTCTCCTCTCCCCCGAGTCTCGCGTTCCCCTGCAACTCACCTGCGGATACAGCGAATCCCAGATGTTAAAGCAGATCTCTCGCCCGTCGATTCGGTCGCTGTGGCTGTAAACAGATTCTGCGGGGGGAAGAGAAACAAAAAAAAAAACAACGTTTCAGGCTGGTGGCGATGTCCTTCCCTCGAGGAAGAGAGCGCAGCGGGAGTCTGCGCACGGAGCTGCGAGGCCGGCGGCGGCCGTCTGCTCACCCATGTCGCCGTATTCTCCGATGAACCTCCGCGTGAGAAAACGCACCGTCAGCGCTGTGGGCAGATGGGGAGAACAAACGGTTAGCGCCGCCGCTTGGGGCCTTTCCTCGCTCACTCGGGTCCCCCGTTTCCAAAGGGCACAGCAGCTCAGCCCCGCGCCCCGATAACTCTGGAGCTTTTCGAGGTTTTTTTGGAGTTAAGGAACAATGCTAATTGGTCTGTACGAACACCGTCCATTTTCCAACAGCTTTATCTAATTCAGGGTCGCGGGGAAGCCGGAATCTATCCCGGCAAGGAATGGCTCCAGGCAGGGAACACCCTGGCCAGGACGTCCGTCCGTCACGGGGCAGATGGACACGCACGCAACTGAAGGCAGTTACCCTGCAGGAAAGTCTCTGGACTGTGGGGGAAAGCCGCGCGGACGTGGAGAGAACATACAGACTCCACACAGACGGATGTCAGGAATTGAGGCCGGGGCCCCAGCGCTGCGAGGCAGCGGTGCTAAACACTGCGCCTGTCTTGTACAAAAGCGTTTGCGTGAATGACATTAACAGTGTCGCACCTTCCGTGGGGCACCCACTCGGGTGAGCTCAGACACGCGACGCGGACCGGCGAGATCACGGCGCTGGCGCGCAGTACACTGTCAATCGAGAATTCACAGACCCAGAGGTTATTCTCGATCGCCATGACCCGATACCGAGCTCAGCCCACCGCGATTAATGCTGTCCCACACACTGCGAGAAACACGGACCGCTACTGCCCCGCCCCGCCCTGCACATACCATGCCCGACTGTGGTAATGATCCCCAATATTGATTATTAATCGAATCATCAGTACGGTTTGCTCACCGGACTTCCCGACGTTTTCAGCTCCCAGGAGCAAAATATTCGCCTCGACCTTCTGCTGGCTTCCCTCCATCGTTTTGCTGCTGTGGTGGGCGCTGGATTTGACCTGGACAACCATTTGGGAGACTGAAGAAAAGGCGAGGTCAGTATCTCCGGCCTCTGGAGCTGCGAGACCTTCTGTCAGAAGCGCAGCGGCACGTGGGCTATATAGACAGGAGGGGGCGGGGTCTTAGGGCTGCGAAGACGGCACGCCAGCCAATCAGAGCGCGGGTCGCCTGTGTTGATGTGTTCCGAACGGGCACTGGAATTCCGAGACCCCCCCTAACAACCCCGCTCCCCCCCGCAGAGCAGGTCAAAGTCTGCCCGTGGGAAATAAACATTAAACTCCAGCGCGGAGCGAGTGCCTCACGCCGGGGCAGGAGGCCCGGGGAGAGTGAAACTGCAAAAACCAGCACCAGGGCATCGGGTTCCTGAGCATCGTTCAACCGCAAGGAGGATAGGGGGAGAGTCTGTTTCTCAGCCTCGGGGGGCGCTCAGAGCAGAGCGAACAGGACAGACCTGCAGGTCTTCAAGACTGCCTGTGTGCACACTGGGTCACTGCAACAGGAAGTGTTTATTTTGATTCTTGTCGGGAAATAGCTCATTATCTAGGGAGCACAGAATCAGTCCAGTCCAGAATAAGTTTAGTCAGGACACCAGGGTCCACACCCCACTCTTACTGACAGTGTCCTGGGGTCTGTAGTGACCAGTAGTCAGGACACCAGGGTCCACACCCCACTCTTACTGACAGTGTCCTGGGGTCTGTAGTGACCAGCAGTCAGGACACCAGGGTCCACACCCCACTCTTACTGACAGTGTCCTGGGGTCTGTAGTGACCAGCAGTCAGGACACCAGGGTCCACACCCCACTCTTACTGACAGTGTCCTGGGGTCTGTAGTGACCAGTAGTCAGGACACCAGGGTCCACACCCCACTCTTACTGACAGTGTCCTGGGGTCTGTAGTGACCAGTAGTCAGGACACCAGGGTCCACACCCCACTCTTACTGACAGTGTCCTGGGGTCTGTAGTGACCAGTAGTCAGGACACCAGGGTCCACACCCCACTCTTACTGACAGTGTCCTGGGGTCTGTAGTGACCAGTAGTCAGGACACCAGGGTCAGCACCCCACTCTTACTGACAGTGTCCTGGGGTCTGTAGTGACCAGCAGTCAGGACACCAGGGTCCACACCCCACTCTTACTGACAGTGTCCTGGGGTCTGTAGTGACCAGTAGTCAGGACACCAGGGTCCACACCCCACTCTTACTGACAGTGTCCTGGGGTCTGTAGTGACCAGTAGTCAGGACACCAGGGTCCACACCCCACTCTTACTGACAGTGTCCTGGGGTCTGTAGTGACCAGTAGTCAGGACACCAGGGTCCACACCCCACTCTTACTGACTGTCCTGGGGTCTGTAGTGACCAGTAGTCAGGACACCAGGGTCCACACCCCACTCTTACTGACAGTGTCCTGGGGTCTGTAGTGACCAGTAGTCAGGACACCAGGGTCCACACCCCACTCCTACTGACAGTGTCCTGGGGTCTGTAGTGACCAGTAGTCAGGACGCCAGGGTCCACACCCCACTCTTACTGACAGTGTCCTGGGGTCTGTAGTGACCAGTAGTCAGGACACCAGGGTCAACACTCCACTCTTACTGACAGTGTCCTGGGGTCTGTAGTGACCAGTAGTCAGGACACCAGGGTCCACACCCCACTCTTACTGACAGTGTCCTGGGGTCTGTAGTGACCAGTAGTCAGGACACGAAGGTAAATGTGTCATCTGGACCAGAGGGAGGAGTGCCCCTTACTGTTCCGCCAGAACCGTTTACAGCAGGCCACCTGGTGTTCCTGATTGCACTCCCACTGCAGTGCTGACCAGGCCTCATCAGGTGACAGGGGACCGCTGGTGCTACAACAGGTTGAACTGTAGCCGCTGTGCTGGGACTCAGACTTGAGCAGTCCTGCACCACAGAGCAATGTCCCAGATAATCCCACAAACTCAGCTTGCTGGGAGATGCTGTCTTCTGGGGTTTCTAAGAGTCCCTACAATATGAAGAAGCATTGTTTAGCAATATAATTTGCCAAACAATATTTCCCAGATGAAACATTAGGGATAAATCACGCTTCAGATCCTTACGGGTTGGGGCGGCAGGTGTCTTCCCCACGCGTGAAGAGCCCTCGCTCACGCCTCACTGCCGCCTCTAGCGGCCGGTGCCTGTAAACGCTCCACTCAGATGTTCAGTGTAAACAAACACCCCCTCCTCCTTTCGGTCTCCGGCGCAGTACTGACCGTGCCTGTGCCTCACGGTCTCGTGTTTCAGGAACTCTAATCGAATATTACACCGCTGTGCGCGGGATACGCAGCTTTACCGCCGTGACCGAGTCGAGCTGCAGGACCAAGAGGAACAATACCGATTGAACGTAAGACGCAGACGAGCCAGGGACTGTGCGGTATTTGTTAATATGTGCTGCCACCTGGCGGTTGTCAAGGTGCAGTACGTTTCACGCCCAGAGTAGAGGATCGGGTTGTAAGAAACCCAAGTACAGTGTTTATCCACGGCTGTCGAGGAATAAATCACTAAATTGTCATCGAGACAATGCAACACCAGACGGAAACAGCTGCAGAGCGAGTTTATTTGCTTATGCACGGTGTGTGTGTATATATATACACACACACACAAAAAGTGCTTCTGTACACAAAGGGTAGTGGGTGTCTGGAACAAGTAGTGCCACCATGTTCTTGAAACATTACCAAAAAGGTGGCGCAATTCTCTAAGAATCGTCTGGACGATATCTTGATATCAGTGACCTGCCGTCATTCAATGAATGGCCTCCTCTGATCTGCTACTTTTCAGAATGTCATATCAACTATACTGTATATTCTGCGGCGTACCAGTGCCGGACTATTTTTCAACGAGTTCAGGTGGGGAGCTGCGTCAGCATGCGTAGGCTGCAAAGGAACAAGTAATAGATTTATCCCATGCTGAAGAGATGAAAGAAAACACGGCCGAAACGGTGTGTTTCTTTCTTCTCTTTTCAGCCTGGAATGAACCTATTATGTGTCCCTTATTTTTCAACGATACGCTTTGGGTCACATGAGGAGGGATTTATTAGGTTAGCCAGTCAAAAACAACAACGACAGTCACATGATGGAGGTCTCGTTGCGCTTTTAATAGATACACGGCAGGGGCGATCACGTGATAAAATATCGGCTTTGTCATCGTCTTCTTGTTTATTAACCAATCAAAAGATAAATGCGTAGATCACATGACAGGCACGCGGTTGGTCGTGGTCCAATGAGGAGCCGTGCGGTTTGTTTGAACTGTGGAGGGCGGGCGAGGGAGAGATTTTTTCAGCGTCTCGAATGTATGGATACAGATGCAATAAAAAAAGTTGTAAAATATAGACAGATACAGGTAATAGAAAACATAAATGAAAAACGCAATAATTAATATTGCTCGAGCGATTTTTTTTTATTAATCGAAAGAGGTCTTGACATTGCTGAATATACAAATACGGTGCTTGTTGTTTAAACGGCGTTACACTGACAGGAAATTTACGCTTCGAAAAAGTGTTTATTTAATCATTGAAATATTATTATGAGTACCATTTTATGGGGTGAGTGTAGTATTTAGTCTGACGGGGGGGTCATTTTTAGTGCTCATCCCGTGTGAGCTAACTGCTCTTCGGCCAGCTCTGTTTTCGTAGGCCTGCATTTATCTCATAGCCTACGCGAACGACCGCCATCGTGTTGCTACACCTACGATGGCCCATAAACAGATTTATTACTCGGACAAGTATGACGACGAGCAGTATGAATACAGGTGAGGTTCCTCCTCCTCCTCGTGTCTGCTATCTGAATTATTACGGTTTGGTGTTAAAATAGGCCCTTGCATGTCATTTCTCCTCCACGTTTCCTCTTACTCGGCGGTGACGGTGTTCCTGTGCATCCGGCCGACAGCTGGTGTATTTGTAGGACCAGCAGGGGAGTCCCCGCCCCGAGCTGAGGCTCGGTTCTGTCTGAACCTGCCGCGTGTGGGAGAACAGGTTCAAGCCCCTGTCTCCTCACCTTCTCGTCCCTCTGCTCTCCTCCCCACTGAGAGCTGGTGTGCGGGGAGCGTACTGGTGCATCATCCAGCTGGGGCTGCTCACTGGTGGTGGTGGTGGAGGGGATCCCCATTAACTGTACAGCACTTTGAGTGGAGTGTCCAGCAAAGCGCTTTATTATAATCATTTTTTATCGTTGCACAAGGAGACACCTGGCCCGTTTGGGTGTTAGAAGCGAATTGATCCCAGGATCTCAAACAGTTTCCTGGAAGGAACTGAGGGTATTGGCTTCAATCACATGGCTGTGCAGCCTGTTTCACACTCCCACTGCTCTCTGTGTAGAGCAGCGCCTCCTGTTCCTGGTGTTAAAGGTTTCTACCCTGTGGCTTCCGTGTGTCTCGCCGATGTCGTCGCCGACCCGCCTGGGTTTTGGGAGAGCTGGGTCGGGTTCCCCCGCCCTCTCTGTGCCGAAGGTGTGTGCGCTCGTGAATCCGAGCGTCTGCGCCCGCTCCTGTCTTTCCTGGGGGTTCGGGCTCCGCCAGTGAGGCCGTGCACTCGTTGTGTCTCTGCAGGCACGTCATGCTGCCCAGGGAGATCGCCCGCCTGGTGCCCAAGACCCACCTGATGTCCGAGACAGAGTGGCGCAACCTGGGCGTCCAGCAGAGCCAGGGCTGGGTGCACTATATGATCCACGAGCCGGGTCAGTACCAGCAGAACCAGGGCAGACCCCCTCCCCCCCGGCAGCTGCTGTCAGGCCTGAAGAGAGGGGAGAAAACTTCTTGGTGCTGTCCTCTCCTCACTTCGATCTCGCAAGTTCAGCGAGCTTTAATGGCATGACCAAGGAGTTAGAGAGTTGCCAAAGCAGAGACTGACATTTACAGTACAAACATTATTGAACATTTACATACAACACATAGAACATTATTGAGAGGCACTCACACACTGTATTATTATTATTGAGAGACCGGCTCACTGTCTGTTCCTCAGGCTGGGACAGGAGATCACACCCTGTATTATTATTATTGAGAGACAGGCTCACTGTCTGTTTCTCAGGCTGTGACAGGAGATCACACACTGTATTATTATTATTGAGAGACAGGCTCACTGTCTGTTTCTCAGGCTGTGACAGGAGATCACACACTGTATTATTATTATTGAGAGACAGGCTCACTGTTCCTCAGGCTGGGACAGGAGGTCACACACTGTATTATTATTATTGAGAGACAGGCTCACTGTCTGTTCCTCAGGCTGGGACAGGAGATCACACACTGTATTATTATTATTGAGAGACCGGCTCACTGTCTGTTCCTCAGGCTGGGACAGGAGATCACACACTGTATTATTATTATTGAGAGACAGGCTCACTGTCTGTTTCTCAGGCTGTGACAGGAGATCACACACTGTATTATTATTATTGAGAGACAGGCTCACTGTCTGTTTCTCAGGCTGTGACAGGAGATCACACACTGTATTATTATTATTGAGAGACAGGCTCACTGTTCCTCAGGCTGGGACAGGAGGTCACACACTGTATTATTATTATTGAGAGACAGGCTCACTGTCTGTTCCTCAGGCTGGGACAGGAGATCACACACTGTATTATTATTATTGAGAGGCAGGCTCACTGTCTGTTCCTCAGGCTGTGACAGGAGATCACACACTGTATTATTATTATTGAGAGACAGGCTCACTGTCTGTTCCTCAGGCTGGGACAGGAGATCACACACTGTATTATTATTATTGAGAGACAGGCTCACTGTTCCTCAGGCTGGGACAGGAGGTCACACACTGTATTATTATTATTGAGAGACAGGCTCACTGTCTGTTCCTCAGGCTGGGACAGGAGATCACACACTGTATTATTATTATTGAGAGGCAGGCTCACTGTCTGTTCCTCAGGCTGTGACAGGAGATTACACACTGTATTATTATTATTGAGAGACAGGCTCACTGTCTGTTCCTCAGGCTGGGACAGGAGATCACACACTGGATTATTATTATTGAGAGACAGGCTCACTGTTCATCTCTCTCTCCACAGAGCCCCACATCCTGCTCTTCCGGAGGAAGCTGCCCCAGAAGAGCTCCTGACAGCCGGAGTGTGATGGCAGGATGAGGGAGGGGAGTTGGGAGTGACAGAGCGTGGTTGGGCTTTCAAGCCTCTCTGTTCCCTCTTCCTGCCCTCCAGACCCCCGACGCCGTGGGCCCTGTGTGTGTACCAGATCCATGAGGCCGTGGGCCCTGTGTGTGTACCAGATCCATGAGGCCGTGGGCCCTGTGTGCTGTCCGGTGCCGCCCATCCCCATCTGGATCAGCACTGGCGCTGACTTGGCTCCATGCGAGAGGCATCAGCCCAGCCCAGCTCCTGTTGCTCTGATCGGGACGGTGACTGGTCCGGTCCAGGGAGGACGGGGCGGTGACTGGCCGGGTCCAGGGAGGACGGGGCCCTGCTGGGACGTGTTGAAAAGCTCCGGGCCGGGCCTGACAGACTGCTGTGGGATTAGGTGCTTCTGTTCTGTTCCATCCAGAAGTAAATATTTTACAAGTTGGTCAGCCAAAAAAAAAGTTTTAAAACCTTTTTAGTTTTTAAAAACTTTTTACTACAGCGTTTTTATAATTGACTGTACTCTGCTCTTTATGAAACGGCTTTCTGCCACACATTTGTAATCGGGGCTGTTGCTGATGTCTGAAATAAACGCTTGAATTGCTGTGGATTGTGTCTGATTTTAGTTTGTGGAGATCACTTTTTTTTTTTTTTAGAGACAGCCACCTTTGCGCAGATTCTGAATTTATGAATTTACAGAAGGTCTTTCTCTTCGGAACTCTGTACGTGACGGGAGGGGGGACCGATTTGATTGTAACACGCCGAAGCGCGGCCTCTCAGACAAACTTGCTGGGGTGAAAGCGCGGACAAGTTTTTAGTCCCGCCTACTTCGGCGTACCATTGGTTGGCAGGATCACTCAGCTGAGCTGTAATTGGTCAGTACCGAGCTTCCCGGTTTGCCCGAAGCCGGTAAAGCCTGCAAACGGGTAAGTTTGGCTTGGACTTTCGCTGTATATAGAGTGGTATTTCATTAAGGTTTTTTTTTTATTCTTGTGATAAAAGAGAAAGGCTTCAATGGTCGAGCGAGATGTGAATTTTAAAGGCTAAAACCTTAACCATGCAGTGGTCAACGGTGGGGGATAGGGACGGGGGTTGAGGTGAGCGGGTTAAAGTCCCCTACACTGGCAACCGAAAGAGAGAAGAATATTATAAATATTACATCTGGAAATTAAAAAATAAGGCCGAACAAAGCACGATTAGTAGACAGCTTAATTTCCGTCCACGGAACTAATAGGTTTCCATAACATGTTACTGGCCCAGCCGGGCACAGTGAATGGTATCAGTGTGTCGGACCCCCCCCCCCCCCGCCTCGGACCCGGGACACACCGGCTCCCCCAGCCAGAGCTGGTGTCGGACAGAGGCGGCACAGTGGGGTCGCAGGCCGGGTAATGTGGGGATCGCTTCCGCACCGGGGGGCGTCTGGGGGACAGACCCCTTCACGGCCGAGCACGCGTGGGGAGTTTCCGGCGCTCGCCGGATATCCCGACCTCCAGCGTGTCCGGCTCAAGAGCTGAGGGCGTCTCTGGCGCAGCGGTGGAGATCGCGTCCGTCTGGAATCATTCAGACGCCTGCGGGGGGGTCAATCCCAGTTACAGAGCGCGGGGCAGGGGTAGGCACACCGCCTCCCCCCCGCTGCTGGGACCAGTCAGACTGCTCTCCCTGTAGGTTTCACAGGGCAGTGTGCCGCTTCAGGCACTGAGCTCTGGAGGAGCGAGCGGGGGCTCTGGGGTTCGAAAGCCCGAGGTTGCGGGTTCACATCCCTGGGCACAGCAGCTGTGCTCTTGAGCAAGGCGCTCTGTTCAGATCGCTCCAGTAGGACACCCGGCTGTGCTGACGGGCCTCTGAGCCAGTATCGCGAGTGAGAGGCTGCTTTTAACGGGCTTCGATGAAAGGCTTAGCGCTGGTCCTGACTGAAGCTCCTGCTCGGCTCTTCGTGACAGGAAGCCCTCTCCTGCCCTGACGAGGCCTGCTGGCTCTCAGCGTGATGCAGTGTCCGGCCTGCTGTCGTCGGCCCTGACAGGCAGCCTCCTCCGGGACCCCCCTCCCTCCCCCGCTGCCTGTCCTGGATGTGGGCCTCCGTGTCCAGAGTCTCCAGAGCGGCCGACCGAGTGAGGAGACTGGGCTCCCAGCTGACTGCCATGGCGCAGTCCGGCCACAGCGCCAGCGGTGAGGCCTCCGAGCCACAGGGGGGCGCCGTCACCGCCGGCATCATCATCATCGGGGACGAGATCCTCAAGGTCGGTGGGTCTCTCTGGCTTCTGGTGCTCTTGTTGGTGTTGGCTCTCCCAGCTTGTGTCCTTCTCCTCCTTTTAGTGTGTCTCCCATCTGTTTATTCCCCTCACCCCTCGCCCCTCTCCCCCACTCCCTCTCAGTCTTTCTCTCCTGTCCTTCATGAAGATGAAACTCAATTAACATTAAAACCCTCTTCAAAGACATGGACATTTTGCAAAAATGGTGTTAAAGGATGTGTAGTGTAATGGGAAAGCTAACCCTAGCTCTAGCTCAGGGCTAACTGATATATATATATATCAAGTTTTTAATCAAGTATATCAAGTTTGTTATTTATCAAGTTTTTATAAGAAATTCACTGACCCTTATTAACATGACCGATAAGTTACAGTCTTGCTGTGGTCACTGAGCCTGTCCTCTCTGGACATCCTGTTCCATCTGTGTCCAGTGTCTGTGTCCAGGCTGTGGTCACTGAGCCTGTCCTCTCTGGACAGCCTGGTCTGTCTGTGTCCAGTGTCTATGTCCAGGCTGCGGTCACTGAGCCTGTCCTCTCTGGACAGCCTGGTCTGCCTGTGTCCAGTGTCTGTGTCCAGGCTGCGGTCACTGAGCCTGTCCTCTCTGGACAGCCTGGTCTGCCTGTGTCCAGTGTCTGTGTCCAGGCTGTGGTCACTGAGCCTGTCCTCTCCGGACAGCCTGGTCTGTCTGTGTCCAGTGTCTGTGTCCAGGCTGCGGTCACTGAGCCTGCCCTCTCTGGACAGCCTGGTCTGCCTGTGTCCAGTGTCTGTGTCCAGGCTGCGGTCACTGAGCCTGTCCTCTCTGGACAGCCTGGTCTGTCTGTGTCCAGTGTCTGTGTCCAGACTGCGGTCCCCGAGCCTGCCCTCTCTCTCCAGGGTCACACCCAGGACACGAACTCCTGGTTCCTGTGCCGGGGCCTGCGCGCCAGTGGCGTGAGCGTGCGCCGCGTGGCGGTGGTCCCGGACGACGTGGGGGAGATCGCGGCCGAGATCGCCGCCATGGCCCCCCGCCACAACTTCCTGCTGACGTCCGGCGGCATCGGCCCCACCCACGACGACGTCACCTTCGCGGCCGTGGCGCAGGCCTTCGGGGAGCCCCTGCACCCCCACCCGGAGCTGGCCCGGCTGGTGCAGGGCTTCTTCGGCGTGTCCGAGCCCGGGAGCGCCCCCATGAAGCTGGCGCTGGTGCCGGCGTCGGCGCGGCTGCACTACGGCGCCGATCCGGCGACCGGGCGGCAGCTGCGCTTCCCGCTGGTCAGCGCCCACAACGTCTACATCTTCCCCGGGGTGCCCTCCCTGCTGGAGGCGGCCTTCGAGGGGCTGCGGCACCTCTTCGCCAGCCCCGGCACCCGCTTCCACCTGCGGGAGCTGTTCGTGGACGCCGACGAGGCGGCGCTGGCGCCCGCGCTGGCCCGCGCCCAGGCCCGGTTCGGCCGGCGGGTGGGGCTGGGCTCGTACCCGGACTGGCTCAGCAACTACCACCGCGTGCGGCTCACCCTGGACTCGGACAGCGCCGAGAGCGTGGAGGAGGCGCGGCGCCACCTGCTGGACGCCCTGCCCCCCGGCTGCGTGGTGCCGCTGGTGGCCGAGCCCGTCGCCGTGGCGACGCAGGAGGTGTACCGGCTGGCGCGGTCCGGTGAGTGAGAGGCGGGGCGGGGGGGGGGTGGGGGTGTGTCTGGGGCGCCACAGGCGGGTGGCGAGACCTGTGACCTGTGACCTGTGACCTGTGACCTCTGCCCCATAGGTACCGCCCTGGGCCTGAAGGTGGCGTCGGCCGTGCAGACCATCGAGACGGCGCTGGAGCAGTACCCCCCCAGCCAGATCTGCGTGGGCTTCAACGGGGGCAAAGACTGTACAGCCCTGCTGCACCTGTACTACGCTGTACTGAGGAGGTGAGACAGGCAGAGAGAGAGACAGGGCTGCTCTGAGGGGGTGAGACAGGCAAGGAGAGAGACAGGGCTGCTCTGAGGGGGTGAGACAGGCAGGGAGAGAGACAGGGCTGCTCTGGGGGGGGTGAGACAGGCAGAGAGAGAGACAGGGCTGCTCTGAGGGGGTGAGACAGGCAGAGAGAGAGACAGGGCTGCTCTGGGGGGGTGAGACAGGGCTGCTCTGAGGAGGTGAGACAGGCAGAGAGAGACGAGGAGGAGAGAGAGGGAGTGATTGTGTGGCTGTGAGATTCTGTGTCTTGTCACTAGCCTCTATATGTGAATGAATCCTGAGGTTCTGCCTCTGCCGGCCTGTCCCTCTGTCTCGCAGGAAGTTCCCTCAGGCTGAGGACAGGGTCAAGGCGCTGTACATACGCATCGTGTCTCCCTTTCCTGAGATGGAGCGTTTCCTGAAGGACACCATCAAGAGGTGAGTCGCCCAGGTCGATGGTAGACAGGGCTCCAGAGATGTTGGAAGAAATAACCCTCCTTCCTTGTGCTGCTGTGCTCTGGCTCTTTGTCCCCTGCTTGTGGTCGCACTGGGATCATCAGTCTCCAGTGTGCAGCGTCTCTCTCTCCCCCGTGTGGCGACGGGCGGCATTGCACTGTGCGCCCCTGTCTGTAGAAGGGGACCCTACACACACACTGTAACTTCTGAAAATCCTCCTCTTTAAAGAAGAGGATGGCCAGTGGGCCTGAAGCATTACTACTGAATGAGCAGTAGGAAGAGAACAGGCAATAACTGCAAAATAAAGCATGTGCCTGAGAAGAGAATCCGGGCCCCCGGGTCCCGGATTAGAGTGATGACGAGGGGTTCGATCCCGCAGGTATGACCTGGAGGTGTACATGGTGGAAGGGAATATCCGGCAGGCTCTCATCGACGTCCAGGAGCAGCACCCAGAGCTGCAAGCTGTCCTGATGGGAACGCGGCGCACGGACCCCTACTCGCGAACCCTGACCCCGCTGTGCCCCACTGACCCCGGCTGGCCACATTACATGCGCGTGAACCCCCTGCTGGTGAGTCCCGGAACTGCACCTCGGAAGAGCAAATAGTATTCAGTACAGAATAAAACGTCAATGATCAGTAAAGGACAGTCTAGCACACCTGGGAATGAAGCAGGCACAGACACTGCAGCAGTAAAGTGGGTACACAGAGGTGTCTCTGCGTGCAGAAGTCTTGTGGGGAGACCTGCACAACTGCCTTATTTCTGTCTAGATCTAAATACAAGATCTAAAGACCTAAATCTTACTGTGGCTCAGCAGGAGTGAGCCTGGCCAGTACCAGGATGGGAGACTCCCAGGTCGTTTCTCGAAAAGAGTAGGGGTGTAACCTGGCCAGATTTCCCCCTGGCCTTTACCAGTCAGGGTCTCCTAATAACCCCCCTCTCTGAACTGGCTTCATCACTCTGCTCTCCTCCCCACTGAGAGCTGGTGTGTGGGGAGAGTACTGGTGCATCACACAGGTGGGGCTGCACACTGGTGGTGGTGGACGGGATCCCCATTACCTGTAAAGCTCTTTGAGTGGAGTGTCCAGAAAGGCGCTATATAAGTGTAAAGATGATGATGATGATGATTATTAAAACAAGTACCTACCACCACACCTCCCACTGTCGGGGGGCCCAGTCCAGGTGTGGAAGGTGATTCACAGTCAGGATGAGAGCGTGTGTTCTGTCTCTCAGGACTGGAGCTACCACGATATCTGGGAGTTCCTGCGCACCCTGTACGTGCCCTACTGCATCCTGTACGATAAGGGGTAAGAGTACCCGCTGTCTCTGTCTCTGGTCTCTCTCACCCTTTCCTACATCAATCCACCTTCCCATTGCTCGATCCGGTACAGGGAAACAGGCACGGGGCAGGACACCACACACACACGCAGACACACACTCACACCAGGGCCAGTTTCCCCAGAAGCCTGTTAACCCACCAGCATGTCTTTGATCTGTGGGAGGAAACCAGAGCACCTGGAGGAAACCCACAGGAACACGGGGAGAACATGCAAACTCCACACAGACAGAAGCCCAGGAATTGAACCCAGGGACCCAGTGCACTGTGCCACTGTGGCGCCCCTCTTTATATCCCTCTCTTTGATTCTCTCTCTGCCTCGTGCGGTGTCGGTACGCCATCAACCAGTCTTCTTCTCACTTTTCCTCTCAGCTACACCTCTCTGGGCAGCATGGACAACACCACCAGGAACCCAGCGCTGCAATTCGTCGACGAGAGGGGCGTGGTCAGGCACCGGCCTGCCTACCAGCTGGAGAACGAGGAGGATGAGCGCAACTCCAGGAAGTGACATCATCACCAGGCGACGAGCACAGGCAGAGACTGGGGGCCACACATGGGCAGCCTGGAGACAGGGGGAGAGGAAAGAGAAGGAGTGAATGAAAGATTGAGAGAGAGAGAGGGAGGGAGGGATAACAGACAAGTGAGGGAAAGGAAGGGAGGCCTGATGGGTTAGGAGCATGAGGTGCTGAGAACGATTCATTTCACAAGGATGAAAGAGAAACCTTCCATCCTGAGCACAATTAAATTGAACACAATTAAAATGGTTTAATTAGCCAGTTCACTGCTTCAATTAAGGGCCTAATTAAAATGTAGTTGTTTTTAAAAATCTGTTTTAAAGGGAGATGCGAGAGCGCATTTTCAGTTTTTTTCTGAATGAGCGTCTCGTTAAGGACCAGGGGTGGGAGAGGATGACCAGTCTCTGGCTTGAACACCCTCATTCCTGAAGTAACAGAATGATGTAATTCAGCAGAAACAACCTGATTCAAGACTGTCCTGAATTCTGCCTGCTGGAACTCAGCCAGGTGTGTTTAGGACAGGTTCTGGGATTAATTTCAAGTGGGAATCGGGACAGCTTCTGGGATTCATTTCAAGTGGGAATCAGGACAGGCTCCAGGATTAGTCCTGATGGAAATCAGGACAGGTTCTGGGGTTAATTTCAAGTGGGATTCGGGACAGGTTTGGGGATTAATTACAGGTGGAAATTGTGACAGGCTCCAGGATCTATCTTGGATGGGAATTGTGACAGGTTACGGGATAACTCCTGGGCTGGGAATCAGGGATTCATCTCGAGTGGGATACAGAACAGGCTCTGAGTCACTGTGACTTCATCAGAAATCTCAGCTTTCTGCTAATGGATGGATATAGACGTACTGTATTTAATTTACTGCAAAGGAACAAGTCAAGGTTCATTCCAGGCTGAAAAGAGAAGTAAAGAAACGCAACGTTTCTGTGGAGCCTTCTCTACCGACCCAAACTACTGTACTGTGTGTACTGATGTGCAGTTCATCTTAGTTTTCAGAGGCCTCGTTGATTTATGTAAACAGTTTGCGATTTAATGTTGGTGTTTTTTTTTCACGTGCTGTTCTCTCTCTCGGGCGAATAAAGTGGTCGCAGACAGGACCGCGGTGCGCCGTGCACCTCGGGTTCACTGTTGTCTGCTTTAGCCATGTTGAACACCGCCCTGTGGCCAGGACGGACTGGCATTTGGCATTTTTGTTCCGTTTCTGGAGCTGACGGAAATCTGGGAGGAGAACTCCGGGAGAGGGGTGGAAGGCAGGGGGGCTGTGGAGGAACGGTGAGATTTGAGTGGCGAGGGGAGGGGTCGAACGTAGCTTAAGGATCGTTTTGGCTGTTGATGCGTTTCTGGGGGAGGAGACGGAAGACGCCCAGTAGAGACAGAAGAGGGATCTGCACTCTTTGAAAGGTCTCCGTTTCTTATCTGATGGGCTCTGCTAGTCTCCCGCTCTCTAGTTCCTTCTTGTGTATTTATATGCCAGTCTGTTAATAATATGTTATATATACAGCATGCTTAATTTAAATCTAACAGCAACACCAAAACGACTAATTAAGGAGCAGCTCATTATCATGGCTGATATTCTAATTAGAATATTGGAAGCCTAGCTAGAGTCTAATTAGATCTTGGAAGCCTTCTCTTGGCGTCTAGCTGTAACTTGGAAAACGGTAACGATGCAATTGGCCTCGGTAAAGAAGACTACAAATCCCAGAATCCACTACGAGTGCAGCTTTAGTGCTCATGCGTGCAGCCAGGGAGACCAGTTCAAACGACGTCTGGGGAAATTAGGGTGGAATACACATACATTTCCACGGAGAAGGATTGACGCTTTGTTAGAATTGGTCGGGCTCTATTTTAACGTTTATGGTCTCTCATTTCGAGATTAAAAAAAAGGTTTTTGCTGCCATTCTCTTTTTGGAAGAAATGAAAGCTGCCCCCCCTCCTTTCATGCTTGAATTGGATCATCCTGGAATGTTCCATTAGGTTAAATAAAGCAGGGGATTAGCAGTAAGACCAATAAACCCGTTAAAAGTAAAAATAAAAAACTATTTAAAAAGTAAAAAATACAATCAAGATTTAGTTCGTGTTACAATTGAAGCGAACACAAAAGCCCTGCTTTGGAAGCTGGAAATGGAGAATGCTCTCTGGCCCGCTGGATTCGTGGCTCTGTGGCCGAGTCCACCCTCTTGCCCCGCGGAGGTGCTGTCTTCCGGGTGCGAGGCAGCGCGGAGCGCCCCTCTTTGTCCCGGCGGCCAGTCCTCCCAGTCTGATGGAGGCCGGTGGCTCCTTTTCTTGATGTCGAGGTAATTCGCTCTCCGCGCACGATCGCGACAGAAAGCGGCTGCGGTCGTCCTCGGGTGGAGGCGGTGTCGGCCGACGGAGGAGATCAGTCGTTGCGTTTAAATACCCCCCCCGCTCCCCCCTCCCCTCCACGAGTTAATTGAGTTTGTCGTGCTGGATTGGAAAACGTCCCTCTTTTTTTTACCATGAATTTTTAATTTTTACTCCAGCGTGCGGTGTTCTGTGTTTTTTTTTTAACCTACCCGTGGGCGAATTAAAAGCAGACCGCGGAACTGCCCTCTGGCTCGTTTTTTTTGCTCATAAACAAAAGATATGCACCCGGACCGCGGCGGCAGCTTTAACCCCTAAAACATTTAATTTCCCTGGACGCGGGTCCGCTCAGGAGCCCTGCCTGGGCTCTTCGGGAAATCGCACCCAGACTGGAAGAGCTGTACCTGGGCAGGGGCTGGCAACTGCAGTCCCATTCAGTAGGGGGGAGATCGGCGGGTCTCCGGGCGGAGAGAAGCCTCGTTTAGCCCGACCGGCCACCCCGCCTGTGTCCGCACCCGGAGGGACGAGAGGGACTGTATCTTCTGTGGAGTCGGGGACATGCCGGCTCGCCGCAGGTGCTATTAATGGCGGCCGACCCGGGGAAGCTGCAGGCACAGAGTCACAGCAAGAGAAGCAAAGGTACGAGTTCCGAGAGCCAATCAAACAACGGGGAAACCAATTAACTAATTATATCTGTCTGTGTGCGTGTCTGTCCGTCTGTCGACAGGAAGGGTGGGAAACAGGTAATCCGTTTTTTATCTGTTGGATAACTGTAAACTTCACATTAACACTCCTTCATCATCATCAGAGCTGTAGAGTAACTGTACAGACACTCAGTCCAGCTCCTCTGTATCTTCACATAAACACTCCTTCATCATCATCAGAGCTGGAGAGTCACTGTACAGACACTCAGTCCAGCTCCTCTGTATCTTCACATGAACACTCCTTCATCATCATCAGAGCTGGAGAGGAACTGTAAAGACACTCAGTCCAGCTCCTCTGTATCTTCACATGAACACTCCTTCATCATCATCAGAGCTGTAGAGTCACTGTAAAGACACTCAGTCCAGCTCCTCTATATCTTCACATGAACACTCCTTCATCATCATCAGAGCTGTAGAGTCACTGTACAGACACTCAGTCCAGCTCCTCTGTTTCTTCACATGAACACTCCTTCATCATCATCAAGGCTGCAGATGTGAATTGGTCTGTGATGGGTCTGTGTCTGTTGTCTGTACAGGTCTACAGATGAAGAGCCCAGAGAAGAAGAAGAGGAAATCCAGTGCTCAGGTAAGCAGCACTTGTGTCTCCACCTGTCAGTCAGCAGTGCTGATCAGTGTTTTTCTCAGCCAGTTGGCCCTGCAAGTCAGACCTGCAGCTGGGAGTCCAGACCCTGAATCAGACAGCAGCCCTCAGTGTGAGACTGCACCCCTGAATCAGACAGCAGCCCTCAGTGTGAGACTGCACCCCTGAATCAGACAGCAGCCCTCAGTGTGAGACTGCACCCCTGAATCAGAGCGAGCTGCTGTCCTCAGTAATATCCAGGGGCGTCAGGCTGCTGGGGGGCTGGTCTGGATGGGGGTGACATCATCGGTTCTGCTGGGGTGTGGCCGTGGATTCAGGGGTCCCAGAGACTAGTGGGCTGGGGAGTCAGTCCTTTTACGAGCAGCAGCGTGGATTTAACTTTCTCTCTCTCTCCTCTCTCCTCTCTCCTCTCTCCCCCTCCTATCCCTCCTCCTCTCCCATCTCTCTCTCCCATCACCCCTCTCTCCTCCATCACAGGGAGCTGCGTTCTCCCACCTCTCAGAATTCGCCCCCCCTCCGACCCCCATGGTCGATCACCTGGTGGCCTCCAACCCCTTCGACGATGACTTTGGGCCCCCGGCTCGTGCTGGGGGACCCCCTGGGGGCCCCGGCTCGGCTGGCGGGCCCTTCCTTCCCAGCCCTGGCGGGGGGTACGGGGGCCCGGGGGGGCCCATGAGAATGGGGGGGATGCCGTTCCTCGGAGGGGGGGCGGCAGGAGCGGGGGGAAGCGGCCAGCCCACGCGCAGGCCCCCCTTCGGCCCCCCAGGAGCGGGGGGCGCTGGGGGGGGGCACCACCAGATGGGGTTTGGGGGTCTCCCCGGGTTCGGGGGTCCAGGCCCGGGAGGAGGGGCTGGGGGGGGCGGAGGCGGGGGGTTCCCGCCGGGGGGGCCGCAGTTTAACATCCCCCCCAGTTTCAGCCCCCCGGGGCCCATGCACCACGGCCCCGGCTTCAACCCCATGCTGTCTCCGGGGGCGCTCGGGGGAGCAGGGGGAGCACCCCACCCCAGATTTGGGGTGCCTCCCCAGCAGCCCCCAGGACAAGGAGGTCACCATTTTAACAGCCCCCCCCTGCCCAGCGGCGGGGGCCCCCGGCCGCCCCACGGCCCGCTGGGACCCATGGGGGGTCTGCCCAGCGGCATGAACAGCATTCCCAGCATGCCCGGCATGTCCAGTATGGGGGGGGGCGTTGGCGGGGCTGGGATGGGGGGCCTCCCTGGGATGCCTCCAGGGCAGTTCCCCCCCCATGACAGCCCTTACCCCGGCCCCAGCCCCCCCGGGGGCGAGGAGGGCAAGAGCTTCCCTGGGGCAGGAGGGCAGCAGCAGCAGCCGCCCCCCCCCCAACAGCAGCCACAGCCGCCCCCCCCACCCCAGCCCGGCCTGAGCGCGCCCCCTAACCAGGCGCCCCCCGGACCCCCGCCTCCGCCAGCCGGGGCTGGGGGGGGCTTCCCAGGCCACCCCGACATGCAGCCGACCCCCACCCCCAATTCCGGCCCGGCCCCCCCCGCGCCAGCCCCCTCCCAGCCCGCCCCCACCCCCACCCCCAACCCCTCGCCCCCGGGCCCCGTCAACGGGGGGCAGCACCCGCCTCCGCCGCCGCCCCCGGCCCCCGCCTCCGCCAACCCGCCCCCCAACCCCCCCCAGCCCGCGCCGCCCCCCAGCTCCGCGCCCGGCGCCCCCGCCAGCGCCCCCTATGGCCAGCAGAACAGCGGCGCGGGCGGGGCGCCGGCGGGGGGGGCCAACAGCGCCGGGGGGGGGGGGCCGGGCGGCACCGCCGGCTCGGCTTCAGCTCAGCCCGTCTCGGGGTCCCCCCTGCCGCCCCCCGCGGGGGCCCCCCTCCCCTCCGCCGCGGCGGGGAGCGGCCCCACCGCGCAGAAGGGCGCGGGCGGCCTCGTGTTCCCCTGCGGGTTCTGCCTGTCGGAGGTCAACGACGACCAGGACGCCATCCTGTGCGAGGCCTCGTGCCAGAAGTGGTTCCACCGCGACTGCACGGGCATGACAGAGACCGCCTACGGGCTGCTGACCCGCGAGAGCGCCGCCGTCTGGGCCTGCGACTTCTGCCTCAAGACCAAGGAGATCCAGTCCGTCTACATCCGCGAGGGCCTGGGCCAGCTGGTGGCCGCCAACGACGGCTAGAGGGCACGCTGACCCGCCGGCTGGCCGGCTGAGGGACGGGCACGCTGACCCTCTGGCTGAGCGGCTGAGGAATGGACACACTGACCCTCTGGCTGAGCAGCTGAGGAATGGACACACTGACCCTCTGGCTGAGCGGCTGAGGAATGGACACACTGACCCTCTGGCTGAGCGGCTGAGGAATGGACACACTGACCCTCTGACTGACTGCCTGAGGGACGGGCATGCTGACCCTCTGGCTGACCGGCTGAGAAATGGACACACTGACCGCCTGAGGAATGGAAACACTGACCCTCTGGCTGACCGGCTGAGGGACGGGCACGCTGACCCTCTGGCTGACCGCCTGAGGAATGGACACACTGACCCCCTGACTGACCAGCTGACAGACAGGCACGCTGACCCTCTGACCAGCTGAGGAATGGACACTGACCCCCTGACCTGCAGAGGGACACACGCTGACCCTTTGACTGATCCACTGAGGGACAGACGCGCTCACTGAGTGACCGGCATGCAGAGAGATCAGGCAGGACTTGGAAGTGAAGCACAGCTGCACCAGAGCCAGACTCCGCCAAGCCCTGAACCCCAGAGCATCCACCCAACTCCACCCACTATCCCAGCACTACAGACCTCATCTACTGTCCACTCAGGGGACTGTGTGGGAGGAGAGGGACAGCAGTGCCTCTAGCAGTATCTACATTCAATTAGATGGGATCAAATAAGATACATGGCTCTCCATCTGGGCCGGGTCACACTGTAACCCTACAGTCCAGAGATCGCTGGTCCAGTCTGGGTCACACTGTAACCCTACAGTCCAGAGATCGCTGGTCCAGTCTGGGTCACACTGTAACCCTACAGTCCAGAGATCGCTGGAGAGATTGTGGTTCATCAAGGGGCAGGACTGGGAACTCCCAAGTTATAACATATTTTACAAGGGAATACCGACCATTCTTCAGTTATCATTCCATGCTTTTTCCTAGTGTAAAATCCTTTGGAGTAACATTCCCATTGGGAAGCTGAAATAGAATGGAAGATGGTGTTATGGACTCTATGGTCTTTCTGACCTCTGACCTCGGCCTTGCCTGTCTGACCTCGGCCTATAACCGTTTCTATTTTGTACTACTCCTGTATTAAAGAGGTAAAAGCTTTCCTACTGTCGCTCTCTGGAGTTACCCAGAGGGAGCTTGTATATAAAGGTACTGTTAAAACCAAGTAAAGAGGGAGCCACTCATTTTGTACTCAACCCTGGGACTTGTCTTCATTGGGTCGTGAGTTAACGTCGTCCGACGCCTCTATCCGAGACGACCTGCAGTTACAGCATGGTCTCCCAGTCCAGTCCTGCAGGCCCATGGCTCCTGGTGTGTGTCCCAGGAGATCTCACTGGTGTACTTACTCTAATTGTTTAATCAACAGCATCATCGTTAATTCTTCTCACCAGACTTGAAGGTGTTTGAAAGGTAATGACTTTTACCGAAGGGTCTGATTTTGTGTAATCGACTTTAAACCCCCCCACAAAAAACTTTTTTCTCTATTAGAAAAATCCTTCGTCTCATAGAGTAGTGATGTTAATTGCTTAATTGGCTGCTCAGGTCGGACCAGGAAACCAGAGGGCGCCCCTGAGTTACAGGAAGAGAGAAGGGTAAAATCCCCAGCCACTGTACGGAAATAGGAAATATCCGATCCATTCCCGATCAGTTCCCAGAGCGTCCAGCACAGGGCTCTGCAGATCCAGGGACTTGAGTTTGTTTCAGCACAAGGCTGGGTGACGTGATTGAGTCAATTAATAGTTTAATTAAGATGCTTTGCAGAGCTCAGCCTGAGCCCAGCAGGGGCCCACTCCCTTCCAGCAATTAAACAATTAACCTGAATACCTCCTTGGCCGCCTGCGTATCGTCTGTGTAAGGCCCTGCACAGCCGATCCAAGGATTTCTGGGGGGCCAGACAGTGTGGGCCTGTCCCTGCCCTGGGCCTGATTATATATTATACTCATCCATTGCTTAAGCGGACAAGCTGAAGCTTTTCCGTTGGTGAGACGCTGGAGGATCCCTGCAGCACAGGGGAGGACCAGAGCTGTGCCGCTCCCAGGAAAAGCAGCTCGGACCCGGTGGGCACCGGCCAGCGAGCGGGGTCTGCAGCGGATCAGCTCCGCACCGGGAAGTGGAGCGCCTAGAGATGCTAACATGCAGGCTCCACCCAGACGGACCAGCGCCACAGCCAGGCTCTACAGAGATCCACAGCAGCGCGCGGAGCTAATCTGTCTTCCCACCACCCCCTCCTCCCATGCGACAGCTCTCGCAGGGCGTTCACATATCCTCCCCGCGAGCAGAGCGCGCGGCCCAGACCCCAGCCGTGACTGGGTGACCGGCGCGGGTGAAAGGGATAAGCCGACGTGTGTATCCGGGATCATCTCCTGCAGTCGCCTCTGTGTCCGTGCTCTGAGAGGGGCCCCGCGGCATTTCGGGTGCTGTTGATCGGTTCAGGCCAGTGAATAATTTCACAGTCCATGTTCATCCGGGGCTGCAGGGTGGAAGAAGGAAAACTAGTCCTGTGTGTGTCCTGTGATGGACTGGTGTCCTGTCCAGGGTGTGTGTGTGTCTGTATCTGTGTGTCCTGTGATGGACTGGTGTCCTGTCCAGGGTGTGTGTGTGTCTGTATCTGTGTGTCCTGTGATGGACTGGTGTCCTGTCCAGGGTGTGTGTGTCTGTATCTGTGTGTCCTGTGATGGACTGGTGTCCTGTCCAGGGTGTCTGTGTGTCCTGTGATGGACTGATGGACAGATGGACTGGTGTCCTGTCCGTGTGTCCTGTGATGGACTGGTGTCCTGTCCAGGGTGTGTGTGTGTCTGTATCTGTGTGTCCTGTGATGGACTGGTGTCCTGTCCAGGGTGTGTGTGTGTGTCCTATGATGGACTGGTGTCCTGCCCAGGGTGTGTGTGTCTGTGTGTCCTATGATGGACTGGTGTCCTGTCCAGGGTGTACCCTGCTTTGTGCCCGTTGCTCTCTGGGACAGGCTCCTGGATGAAGCAGTTAGAAGAGTTATGCACAGGATGGGTTCTGGGCCTTTTGGAAGAGATACTTTAAAAAACGCCATTTCCAGCAGAAACCTGTTTAAAACCGCCGGATGCCATGGTCACCAGGCTCTTGCTCGCAGATGACGTGGGTCTGCTCAGCTGTTCGGTTTCTTTATTTCTGGGTCGAGATGAGTGACTGAGCTGTGAAAACCCCCCCCCGCCCCTCTCTCAGCTGTCACTCACACCTGCCCCTGTCAATCACAGCCTCCGCGACTCCGCTATTGCTGACTCACCCGCGACCTGCCCGCTCATTGGCCGGAGCGCCGAGGAAGGGGTGGGGCCTGGGCGACACCTGGTCTCCTATTGGACGAGAGTGGCTTCCCCCTCTCCTAACGCAGATCAGAAATCCAAACTTTGCAGCGACGAGGGGAAGTTAGCGAAGGATAACAGAAACGCCTGGAGTGACTTTGTTTTCGGCTAATAACGGGAGTGCGGTAATTTGTGTTAAATGTTGATGTTTTCTGTGTTGTGGCGACGTCACAAAATATCAGAAATATGGCTGCGAAGGAGACGACGCACAGAAACAGCGCTCTTACTCCTGTTTCCGGGACCTGCGCTTTAGCTGTTGTGGGACCAATATTTTCTTGGTAACAACAGATGCGGGCAAGCAGTATATAACGGTGCGCCTCTGCAGCTGTGAGCACTTTCTTCGTGTTCAAAGCAAACGCGGAAGAGTTGTACCTGCTGTCTGGTCAGGCAGCTGGGCTGCTTTGTAAATACTGCGTGTGATTAGGTGCGCCGGAGCTCGGCAGCGCTGAGTTTAAGCCCGAGCGTCATGCTCTGGCCAGAAGCGTGTGTGTGTGTGTGAGTGAGAGAGAGAGAGCCGAGAAGCTGCTGTGTTCTGGGACAGTCTGGCCTTTTATGGTCATTTGAGCAGGAGGAGACAGAGACGGGCTGAGGGAGGTCGAGCCCGGTGGAGAGAGGGTACTGTTTCACCGGGTTAACTACCAACCCTTGAGGCCAAGTTAATGTTGTTAATTCAACACGAGTCGAAGAGGAGAACTAGCTGTAAAAAAAAACTCGCTGCTCACGACAGCAGAGTGGAACGAGTGGTCTAGATGGAGAACAGTCTTGTGGAGACCACCGTTTCCTGTCAGCTGTGTTTGTGCATGCTCCCTTCTGTGCCTGGTCTTGACCCAGAGGTGTGGAATCACGGTGTTTCATTCCTGCAGTACTAGGGGGAAGCCACTAGGGGGCGATGGATGACAACTCCAACAGTGGCGGCAGCACCAATGGCTCCTCGAACAACTGGACCATTCTGACCCCAGAGGTACGCGGGGATGCCAGTAGCACCATACACCTCATACAGCAGCATTGCCAGAGTTTAAAGCTCACCAAGGCAGGAACAGAGTCACAGAACACTGGTGATGAGGTCGGTGATGTCATTAAGGGCTGCCTCTGGTCCTCCGGAGCTGGGGCAGTGTCCCCTGGGTTTGAAGCTCTCTGTAAGACCGGTCCTGGTCCAGCAGGGCCCGGTGTTTGTTCTCCAGAACCTGAATCGTACAGTAAACCAGCATCAAGCTGACTGAGGTTGATCTGAGTGGTGCTGGCAGACATAGGACAGTCTGAGACTGAAGCTCCCCATCACTACTTTAAATAGTCAGCTGGAGGAGCAGAGGACTGGTGTCATTCAAGGGAGGCTTAATCACGCCCGAGAATTCATTAGTTTCTGAATTAAACGGCGTGTGCTCTTCGTGGCTAGAAAAGTGAGATCGAAATTTCTCGTCCGGCTAGTGACCACCTCACTGTGACCTTTGACCTCACTCACAACAGTTGTCTTTTCACAGGACTCTGTGGTGGAGAATGTGGGCCCGGGGGATGATGGGACGGATGGTCCTCCAGTGGCGGACCACAGCTCCGCGGAGGAGCTGAAAGGTAAAGATAACTTGATTACTTAATGCCTGACGTCAGGAGCTTATTTTCCAGACCATAAGCCATATTCCTTTTCACAAATTTCAGTTCAAGCCTGCGGCTTATTTTCAAATACATCGATTTTTTTTGTTTCCAATGGGATTGAGAACCGGGCATGGATCCGAGCAAGAGGCATCCTGCTCCTCGGGACTCCCCACGCACCCCCTGCACCTGCGCGCTGAGGGTGGGGGTGTGTGTCTGGGGTTCCTCATAATCTGGCCACTGTGTGTGTGTGGGAGTGCGCTGTCCTGGTCCGTGATCACTCTGCGTGTGTCTCCTGTCAGAGACCACCGAGGAGGAGGAGGAAGAGGCTGGCATCGCCGGGCTGAGGGCAGGGGAGACGCGCTCTGCGGAGGGGCTGCAGGTGAGCCCCGCTCTTGACTGGGGGGAGGGGACTGGTTGGCGCCTGGTGCTGGGGGTGGTGTTTGTCACTTCAGGAGCGGCGGTGCCGTGCTGTTCTGTCCCAGCTGCCGTTGACCCACAGTAGACGAGCGATGCGTGAAAGATCTTGTAGCAGAATGAGTCCTCTTTTTGGTTCTGTCCTCAGTGCCAAAAATGAGCGTTGCAAAGGGACCAGTGAAGGTTTGTTCCACGCTGAAAAGAGAAGAAAAGAAACAAAGTTTCTGCTTCACCTGAAGAAGGCTCCACAGCCGAAACTTTGTTTTCGTTTCTTCTCGTGCGAGTGTGAGGCGTGCGAGTGTGATCCTCACCGTTCCAGTGCACTCAAGGTCCATGGCCTGCCGGGAGCAGGCTTTCCCCAGACTGCCACTTCAAACGTGTGCTTTGTCATGCCCAGGTCTGCCAGGAGACGGCGACGGGGAACAGCGAGAGCAGCCCCAGCCCCGGCCCGGACTCCAACGTCGTGACTGTGCCCGCCTCCTCGCCACAGGAAGAGGAGGGGCACCAGGAGGAAGGGGAGGGCCCAGGGCTGTCCAGGAAGGTTGATGAGATTGGAAAGCAAGCAGGTACAGGGGAGGGAGCAGGCTGGGGAGAGGGGGGGGGGGGGGGGGGTCTGGGAGGAAGATGGGGTGAGGGAGAGAGGGAGGAGACTGGAGGAGCAGAGAGGGTTCTCAGTATTCCAATGTCTGTCATTAAATAGCCCCTCCCCCTGCTCACAGTCATTGGCTGGCTGATGAAGTGTGGTGTGTTTGTGTTGAAGTGCGATTGGTGGCTCCGCTGCTGAGGGGCCTGACCCTGTCAGGGTTCCGTAGATGGGGGAAGCGGCTGATTGGACGAGGAGGAAGAGGTACTGGTAGGCAGTGCCTGTGCAGCAGCCTGCATGCTGATTGGTGGAGAAGCATGTTCTATGTTTCGTGTTCAGTGTAAAACCAAATGAAAGGACAGCAGTTTGTCCATTTGTTAGTTATCCTGTTCGGTGCTTGAGTTGCATCATGTATACGCTTCATGTTTTTAATTAATAGAGGACGTAATATTGTATTTCACTGTTGCTTGTGTTGGTACTGAGTACTCTATTCTGTTGTGCAGACAACAGATAAGCAGTGTCTTAGGTGTGTTTGCTGTTCAGTTTTGATGAAGGAGTGTGAATGTGAAGATATAGATGAGCTGGACTAAGTGTCTTTACAGTGACTCTACAGCTCTGATTAATGATGAAGGAGTGTTAATATGAAGATACAGAGGAGCTGGACTGAGTGTCTGTACAGTTACTCTTCAGCTCTGATGATGATGAAGGAGTGTTCATGTGAAGATACAGATGAGCTGGACTGAGTGTCTTTACAGTTACTCTTCAGCTCTGATGATGATGAAGGAGTGTTAATGTGAAGATATAGAGGAGCTAGACTGAGTGTCTGTACAGTTACTCTGCAGATCTGATGAAGGGGTGTTAATGTGCGTATTTTACAGCAGTGTTTGTGTGTTGATCTGAGCAGAGAGACTAGTGTGAGTTTCCCACCATTTACAAAGCATCTGCTTTGAACTTTGCATGAAGTCTTCGTGACAGATGTCAGCTGCAGTGTGTTTTTGATCGGATGCCTGGAGCACAGCAGAGCAGTACACTCTGGGGTTTACTAGCAGTAAGAAACAGGAGGAACGTGATTACACAAAGAGTGGTGGAAGCGTGGAGCAGTCTGAATGCTCTCATTTGAACCCTTTCTTAGCTGTCGTGTACATAAATTACACAGGTTTTTAAATTACATGTGCCTTGCCTTTGAAATCCAGTCAACAAGCCTGAAACATCCAGCCTGCAGCTTACAGTAAAACCTGGAGTGGGTCAGACTGCAGCCCCCTGAAGAGAGCGGGCAAGTAGCTTTTGCCGAGAATGGCTCTCCCACTGCGCAGCTGGCCTGAACGGGAGTATGGAGATGACGATGCATTTGCATAGCAGTTTGGTGCTTTGCATTTTGTGTTTGCAGCAAAGTGTAATCTCTAAGAGGACAGATGCAAGATCTTTTCCTTTGACATGTCTGCCTGTACAGGTTTAATTAAAATAAAGTTTTGGGAAGTTGCTTTTTTTTTCTACTGCCGGCACTGCTATTATAAAACCTGGATCAGATTGCAGTGGACTGGGAGTCCGATTAAAATCCTAATAATAACTGATGCATGGTATCTAAACTTTTCTACTCTAGCTTATAGCACTTATAGCTACAATTGTCACAACTACATACACATGGCCTTCGGACTCCCAGTGCGCTGCTGTCTGATCCACTCCAGGCTTTAACCTGATTGTCCTCCTTGATTGGTGTCCCTGTTCATCCAGTGTCTCCCTCTCACCAGCAGAATCGGATTCAGACCCGGAGACTGGGGCAGGCCTCCGGAGACGGAAGACACACCACCTGGGGAGAGGAGAGGAGGAGGAGGAGGAAGAGGAAGAGGAGGATCAGGAGGAAGAGAGGGCGTGGAGGAAGGAGGGGGAAGGGGGACTTGGGCTTTCCCTGAACAAGTGCATCGTGGGAGCCCTGCTCTTGCTGGGACTGGGGATGATCCTGTTCTCCGGTGAGCGCTGCACATGTCCGGAAACCGACTCTCTGTGCGCAGCAGTCTGATCCACTGCAGTGACGTTTTACAGTGCTGTCTGTCGGAGGATCCAGGGGTTGATCAGACTGCTGTGCACTTGGGAGAGTAATCTGTTCTCGTCTGTGTGCGTGTGAGAGAAAGTACCAAATTTAGCAACTTGATTCAGGATCTCTCTCAAGAGCTAGAGCCGGTAGCAGTTTCTGGCTGCAACTAGCCAGACTTTATAAGCACCATGACCGCACAAGCAGTGAATATTAGCTACTGTGTGGCTCCTTCCAGACTCTCGGCAGAGGCTCATTTGTGGCCGATGGCGGTCGCAGGCGGATTTATTGTTGCTGCAGTAGCTACCGTTGCCTCTTCCAAACAGCGTTGTGTCTGCAGGTGACCTGGTGGACGATGAGAGAGGCCGCGTGACCCTCCTAGAGCCCCGGACTAACCTCGCTAAGCTCAGCCTCACTCTCCAGGGAGCTGCGGGCTGGCCGGGTTTGTAGGGTTGAGATCTGGCAGGTGTAACCCCTCTGAAGCTGATGGCGATTCAGGAGACCTAGAAACCCTCTCAAGGCTGTGTCCCCTGGTCTGGAGCTGGTGACCGCTCGTCTGATTAGTTTGGCGTGAGCGTTCTCCTTATGAGCGCTGGTGTATCGCACCGCATACCACTGTACACCTTTGCACTGGCCTGTCAGGTGTATCACTGGACGTTACCTGTGTGGCGCAGTAGAAGAGTGACATGCTCTGGATTGAAGCCCTGTCTAGCTCTTTCAACTGTACAGTATGTGCACCTCAGTGGAGACAGGTGAGCACACGCCAGTGTGACTCTGTAGCACCCCTGTGCACGGACCTGCAACGCTGTGTGACTGCCTACGTGGGTCTCTGTCTATAGACTCTGTGTTGTTTGTGTTCCCTTAGGGTTGGATGAGGAGGTGGATCTGAGGGAACTGCATGAGAAGGATCTTTATGGACAGCAGGTCAGTGTTCATCTTTCCTCCTCCCCCTTTCCATCCCTCTCTTTCTGTTTGGATGCCAGTCCAGAATCCATAAGCCCAGCCCAGTGTGACATCTGTGACGAGCAGTCGTGAACTGCGGAGGGTTCCCAGACTGTTTGCCAATATAACCCTGCAGTCAGTGGTTCTGCTCTTTCATATGAATCTGTCCTTCTGTTTTCTTCTCTCTTCCTGTGCCTTGTGCTCCAGGACGAAACCGGTTCTGCCCCGGACCCACGGTCGGCGCAGTTGATGGCTTCTCTGCTAGACAAGCTGGCCCAGGAGAACCAGCAGATAACCCTGCTGCAGGCCGAGCTGCAGGTCGGCACCGGAGTGGTCTCGGGCGCCGCACCCCGGCGCACAGCTGACCCTGCAGGCGGTCTCTGAAAGAGCTTCTCCCTCTCCGCCAGGCCCAGAAGGAGGAGCTGGCGCTGGCCCTGCGCGGGCTGGAGGAAGGAGGGGGTTTGGCCCAGGAGAACGAGCGGCTGCGCGCTGAGCTGGCCTCCCTGCCCAGCCTGCAGGGGGAGCTGGAGAGCCTCAAGGCCAGAGTGACAGAACTGACGCAAATCACAGGTACTGAGTGGGGAAAGAAGAGAAGGGGTGATACAGCCCAGGCCAGAGTGAGAGTGATACAGCACTGAGACAGACAGAAATACAGCCCGGGCCAGCCTGAGAGTGATACAGCACTGAGACAGACAGAAATACAGCCCGGGCCAGCCTGAGAGTGATACAGCACTGAGACAGACAGAAATACAGCCCGGGCCAGTGTGAGAGTGATACAGCACTGAGACAAACAGAAATACAGCCCAGGCCAGCCTGAGAGTGATACAGCACTGAGACAGACAGAAATACAGCCCAGGCCAGTGTGAGAGTGATACAGCACTGAGACAGACAGAAATACAGCCCAGGTCAGCGTGAGAGTGATACAGCACTGAGACAGACAGAAATACAGCCCAGGTCAGCGTGAGAGTGATACAGCACTGAGACAGACAGAAATACAGCCCAGGTCAGCGTGAGAGTGATACAGCACTGAGACAGACAGAAATACAGCCCAGGCCAGTTAGAGAGTGATACAGCACTGAGACAGACAGAAATACAGCCCAGGCCAGCGTGAGAGTGATACAGCACTGAGACAGACAGAAATACAGCCCAGGTCAGTGTGAGAGTGATACAGCACTGAGACAGACAGAAATACAGCCCAGGCCAGCGTGAGAGTGATACAGCACTGAGACAGACAGAAATACAGCCCAGGCCAGTGTGAGAGTGATACAGCACCGAGACAGACAGAAATACAGCCCAGGCCAGTGTGAGAGTGATACAGCACTGAGACAGACAGAAATACAGCCCAGGCCAGTGTGAGAGTGATACAGCACTGAGACAGACAGAAATACAGCCCAGGCCAGCGTGAGAGTGATACAGCACTGAGACAGACAGAAATACAGCCCAGGCCAGCCTGAGAGTGATACAGCACTGAGACAGACAGAAATACAGCCCAGGCCAGTGTGAGAGTGATACAGCACTGAGACAGACAGAAATACAGCCCAGGTCAGCGTGAGAGTGATACAGCACTGAGACAGACAGAAATACAGCCCAGGTCAGCGTGAGAGTGATACAGCACTGAGACAGACAGAAATACAGCCCAGGTCAGCGTGAGAGTGATACAGCACTGAGACAGACAGAAATACAGCCCAGGCCAGTTAGAGAGTGATACAGCACTGAGACAGACAGAAATACAGCCCAGGCCAGCGTGAGAGTGATACAGCACTGAGACAGACAGAAATACAGCCCAGGTCAGTGTGAGAGTGATACAGCACTGAGACAGACAGAAATACAGCCCAGGCCAGCGTGAGAGTGATACAGCACTGAGACAGACAGAAATACAGCCCAGGCCAGTGTGAGAGTGATACAGCACCGAGACAGACAGAAATACAGCCCAGGCCAGTGTGAGAGTGATACAGCACTGAGACAGACAGAAATACAGCCCAGGCCAGTGTGAGAGTGATACAGCACTGAGACAGACAGAAATACAGCCCAGGCCAGTGTGAGAGTGATACAGCACTGAGACAGACAGAAATACAGCCCAGGTCAGTGTGAGAGTGATACAGCACTGAGACAGACAGAAATACAGCCCAGGCCAGCGTGAGAGTGATACAGCACTGAGACAGACAGAAATACAGCCCAGGCCAGTGTGAGAGTGATACAGCACCGAGACAGACAGAAATACAGCCCAGGCCAGTGTGAGAGTGATACAGCACTGAGACAGACAGAAATACAGCCCAGGCCAGTGTGAGAGTGATACAGCACTGAGACAGACAGAAATACAGCCCAGGCCAGCGTGAGAGTGATACAGCACTGAGACAGACAGAAATACAGCCCAGGCCAGCCTGAGAGTGATACAGCACTGAGACAGACAGAAATACAGCCCAGGCCAGTGTGAGAGTGATACAGCACTGAGACAGACAGAAATACAGCCCAGATCAGTGTGAGAGTGATACAGCACTGAGACAGAGAGAAATACAGCCCAGGTCATCCAACAGTACTGCTGTCCCATTCTCTGCCAGAAGCCCACTCTGCTGCCCCTGTGCCCAACCTCACTGTGCAGAACGTCTCCACTGCACCCCCTACAGATGAGCCGGGGCACCGCAATGACACCCCAAGTCAAGAGAGCCCGGTTGCCGGGGAGGCGGAGGAGAGCGCGGGAGGAGGAGACGCCCTGCAGCAGGAGCTGGAGAGACAGCGCCTCCTGCTGGCCGAGAGCCGGCGGCGCCTGGAGGGGCTGACGGGGGCGGCGAGGGAGCGGGGGGGGAAGAGGGGGGTGAGGGAGGGGCTGGCGGAGCTGGAGAGGAGGCTGTCCGCCGAGATCGAGCGGCTGGGGAAGGGAGCGCCGGGGGAGAGGAGGGAGGAAGGGGGCCAGAAGAGGCGCTGGGAGGAGGCGGAGAGAGGGGCGCGGAGAGAGGGAGAGGCCGGGAAGAGGAGGAGGAAGGAGGAGGAGGAGGAGCAGCAGCAGAGGGCTGGGAAGGAAGGGAAGGAGGGGTGGGGAGAACAGGAGTGGGAAAGGGGAGGAGAGGAGAAGCAGAGAAGGAAAGAGGGGAAGAGACCAGGAGAGAGGGGGAGGAGGGAGGGAGAGGAGGGGTGGAAGGAGGGAGAGCAGAGGGGGTGGAAGGAGGGAGAGGAGAGGGGGAGGAGGGAGAGGAAGGAGGGAGAGGAGAGGGGGAGAAAAGGGGGAGAGGAGAGGGGGAGGAGGGAGAGGAAGGAGGGAGAGTGGCTCAGGCAGAAGACGGAGCAAACGGAAGAAGGGATGACGAAGGACAAGGCCAGGGCGCAGAAGAAGGAGAGGCCGGAGCCCAGATCCAAACAGGACCACCACTGGCAGGGGCCCGGCCGGGCGGCGCCGTCGCCCGGGAAACCGGCCCACCGGCACCACGACCACAACGCCTTCTGGAAGCAGCAGGGCGAGAGGCTGCGCCACTACCGCCCCCTGCAGGGCTGCGGGGGTCCGCGGGACTGCGCCCGCAGGGAGGGGCTCCACCCCGTCGAGCTGCCCGCCTTCCAGGCCCTGCTGGGGGGCTACCTGCGCCGCCTCGGCGGGGGGGCCGGGCCGGCCGAGCTGCAGCGGCTGACCCTGGACTTCTTCCAGGACGGCCTCTTCGCGCACCAGCGGATGTCCTTCCGGGACTTCGCCGAGGACGTGGGGGAGATCCTGGAGGAGCTGGCGGAGAGGGAGGGGGGCGGTGAGGGCGAGGGCGAGGAGCTGGAGCGGTTCATGGAAGGGTTCGAGAGGGAGGCGCTGAGGAGGTTTGCCATCCCGGGACACGGACACAGACACGGAGAGAGGGAGCGAGAGGGGAGGAGGAGAGGTGAGTGGAGGGACACGACGGAGGAGAGAGGGACTGGGAAAGAGGGAGAGACTTGGAAAACTGATAGGAAAAAGGGAGAGACTGGGAAAAAGACTGGGAAAGAGGGAGAGACTGGGAAAACCAAAAGGAAAAAGGGAGAGAGTGGGAAAGAGGGAGAGACTCTGAAAACCGAAAGGAAAAAGGGAGAGACTGGGAAAACCGATGGGAAAAGGGGAGAAAGTAGCAAAAAGACTGGGAAAGAGGAAGAGACTGGGAAAACCGAAAGGAAAAAGGGAGAGAGTGGCAAAAAGACTGGGAAGGAGGGAGAGACTGGGAAAACCGAAAGGAAAAAGGGAGAAACTGGCAAAAAGACTGGGAAAGAGGGAGAGACTAGGAAAACCGATAGGAAAAAGGGAGAAACTGGGAAAACCGATAGGAAAAAGGGAGAGAGTGGGAAAAAGACTGGGAAAGAGGGAGAGACTGGGAAAACCGAAAGGAAAAAGGGAGAGACTGTCAAAAAGACTGGGAAAGAGGGAGAAATAAAAGGGAAACAGGCAGGGAAAAAGATTGGGGAAGGACAAGAGCCTGGAAGAGGGAGGGCGACAGGGAAAAAGACTGGGAGAGGGGGGCAGGTTGGAAGAGGGAGGGGGGCAGAGTGAGCGAGAGGGAGAGGTGACTGCAGCGGCCAGGGGTTCGACGCGCTGCCTCTCTCTGGCTCACAGGCAGGAAGCCCAGCCCCGCCGAGCCGGACCACAGCCAGGAACAGCAGCGCCCCCCGGTGGAGCAGGACTGGCACGCCCGCAGCAACGAGAAGCACAGGTGGGCCGAGCCAGCGGGCGGCAGCGAGTAGAACAGACAGGCCAAACTGGACCGGGGACATCTGGACACTGGCTCCTCCCTCCTTTCCGGGCTCTTCCGCAGCAGCAGTGTCACTCGGACCCGCGCAGAGGTTCATCAACCATCCCACCAATGAAGCCACTGAGGTTGGCAGGGCAGGGAAATGTCTGGCTCCCCCTACAGGACGAGGGCTCGGTGGCACCTTTTATTTTGAAAATCTTTCATCTGCGGCTCTCAGATCCAAAGCCTTCGTGTTCTTCAGGAGCTGGAGAGCCCAGGGTTCGAATGTGGATTTAATTGACTTAATGAAATCCAAGGAGTAGCAGAGAACAGATAGTGGATTTTTTTGGGTTGCTTTTCACCAGAGTTTGTGTTGGGGTGTTTTTTTTTTCAGAAGTCAGGAATGGTGAGGGGAGGGTGGCGGGTTTTTCGCTCCTGCTGGATGGTTTCAGTGGGGGAAATGCCTTTCTTTTTTTCTGGGAGGAAAATAAGGGAATGGAGCTCAGGGCTGTGGCTGGGTTGCCAGACACCTGCCACTCTTGGTGTAGAGAAGTGCTTCTTGATAAAAAAAAAACTGGGACATGGGAGCTGTACAGACCTGACTTGGTGTGTTAAATTATTTTGTTCCCATGTAATTAATGACCCCAATTAAGCAATTAAGGCTTGCGTGGTGGGGTGGTCTTTTGACTTGGGCTTCTAGGGTTGCAACACTGAACTTGGACAGTGAGTCACGCCACCTTCGCTGACCTGGAGAAAATCCAATCAGCGAAATGTCAGCTGTGGCACGAAGGCCGAGACCCGACTTCCCAGAGGGGGGAGCTGCCCTGGCCTGCCTGGAGAAGTTGGGGTGCAGGAGCGTGTTGGGGGGGTTCGGTGATTGCAGGCCCTGGTCTCAGGCCTACTGAACTGTTATTACATTTCCTGCTGAACAGAGTGACTTCTGACCCCCTCCCCCCCCCTCTAGAAATGCCTGATTGATGTTGTTTATGTCTTTGTATAAAAAATAAAGTTTCTTCAACGAGTAGCCGAGGTCTGGTGTGGGTTGGGAGGGGGTGTGTGTACAGAGGGAGGGAGGGAGATGAGTATAGGAGAGAGTGAGAGAGAGGAGATTATAGTTGGGTGGGAGGTGAAGTATACAGTGACAGTATATCCTGATCAATACTGGTTAAAAAGCAGAGACTGGCTGCTGTAACAATGGCCTCTAATACACAGAATGGCCCAGACTGATCCAAGATCTGGTTCAGGAAGAGGTCACGACCGAGAGGCTCTGCCAGGCGCTATGTACTGCTGTGTCTCCTCTCCCAAGAGCACACCTCGCTGTGCAGAGAGAGGGGGTGGAGGGGTTCACCGGACGCTCACCGCCCTGGTCCTTGTCCTGCGGGCTCACGGCCGCACCCCGTGGAGCAGGTGTCGCCTGCAGTGAGACTGTCCTGCTCCAGGGAGGAGCGCGGCGGGACAGGCCTGGCGCTAATCACAGCAATTAACTGGCTCCTTAAGTGGCCTCGCGAACGACTGCATTTTCCCGGGCTGGTTGGTAAAGGCAAGGTAACAAAAGCACTCGGCCCAAGACAAAGCACAAACAGGGAACAGAGCCCCATGGAGCCCCTTGTCCGGGCAGCGGGAGTGAGCCTAGAGAATAGTCTTCCTGGCACCAGGCCCGGGATTTTCCAGAGCCCAGAACGGGCTGATAGCGATCAGAGCCGCCCTCCCAGCCTGCTTGGAACAGAGCCGCAAACTGCTGAGTCGACTCCCGACACAAACACACCCAAGCTGCTCGTTAACGGCCAAAAACAGCAATCAGGCGCTGCGGCGATCTTCGCCGAGTCAGCGCTTTCCAGAGGCAGAGAGGTGACGACTTCAGCAGAGGGCAACCGGGCTGGGCGCGGGGGGGGGCATCCTGCCTGCCTGCCTGCCTGCGTGTGCTGTAAATGAGGATTTGAGGGGTCAGCGTCAGGTGTGAAACTTGCCCCCACCATGAATCCAGCCTGGAGCTGGGGTACGGGACGTCCAGATCCCCATACCCAGAGCCCTACCCCTTCCATCGCCCCTCTCTGAACCCCTGGCGCGTCCTGCGTGGGAATGGGTTACAATGCTATAATGGTGTTCTGAGTATAACTCCAGGTTTGGCTTCCTTGCATTGGTTGCCAGTTAGATTTCAAACTGATTCTGGGATTCTGCTGCAGTTCACGTTGGTCATTCCAGCCACATACAGTACAAGTACACAGTGGACCGAAGTATCGTTCCTCCTGGTCCACGGTGCAAATACAGGCAGGGCACTGACAATAGACATTATAGACAGGATACACATAGGGCAAAGTGCAGACAGTGAAAATTACAAGGCAAATACGAATATACGAATACCAAATACAAATACATCATACAATATACACAACACACTGGGGGATTTAAAGATGATGCTGGTCTATATGGCTTGGGACTGCACACACTGGGATCAATCCTCCTCTCCATCTCTTTTGCTCTAGACTACAGCGGGGGCGTTCCCCTGCCCTGTCTCTTCTCTGAACCCTTTCGAAGGCTAGAAAATACCTTTTTTGTGGTTCATCCATCCATTTTCTAACCGTTTCCTCCAGTGCCTCCATAACGCAACACTTCTTCCAACCTCACACAACACACTACACCTCACACGGTGCAAGACACACACACACCGAGTGCAACACACTTCACACAACGTGCAGGCTCACCTGCCTGCACCCTGCAGGCTGCCCCTATCATCCGGGAGCAGCGTTCCCAGGCAGATCCCGCAAAAACAGCTGCTGCGTCAGCCCGCTATGTGGGGGTGGAGGTGGGGGGGGTCGAGTCCCCCAGCCCTGGGAACACCCAGCTCCTAGGGATCCCAGCCCATACGCGGACTCGGACCAGCGTCCCGAGATGAGTGAGCAGGACCCTGGTGTGTGCGTGCGTGTGTGCGTATGCGAGAGAGAGGGGGGTCCCCACACTGCAAGGCATGTGTCTCCTCTTTAACCCCAAGGATCCCACACTCGTTGTTAGGGGGGTGTGGGTGTAGGGAGTCAACACAACAACAGAGTGGGAATCACTGATTTACACATCTCAGAGTCAGAGTCACAGACTCACCTGTGTGAGTGTGAGTATCTGTCTGAGACTGACCTCTGTGTGTGAGTGTGATTCACCTGCATGAGTGTGAGTATGTGTCTGAGATTGACCTGTGTGTGTGTGTGCGTGCGTGTGTGATTGACGTGTGTGTGTGATTGACCTGTGAGCGTGATTCACGTGTGTTTGTGTGTCTGAGATTGACCTGTGTGTGTGAGTGTGATTCACCTGTGTGAATGTGAGTGTGTGTCTGAGATTGACCTGTGTGTGTGAGTGTGATTTACACGTGTGAGTACGTGTGAATGTATTTTACCCGTTTGTGTGTTTTATCTGCATGAGTGAGAGCGATTATAATTTACCTGTGTGTGTGATTTATTTGTGTCAGACTTACCTGTGTGAGTGTGATTTACCTCTGTGAGAGTGATTGTTATTCACCTGTGCATGTTGTATAAGTATGATTTACCTGAGTGAGTGTGATTTACCTGTGCGTGTGTGTGTGAGATTTACCTGCATGTGAGTGTGATTTACTGTACCTGTGAGTGTGTGTTTGACCTGAGTGTGATTGACTGTACCTGTGAGTGTGTATGTGTGTGTGTGATTGACCTGAGTGTGATTTACTGTACCTGGGAGTGTGTGTTTGACCTGAGTGTGATTGACTGTACCTGTGAGTGTGTGTGTGTGTGTGTGTGTGTGATTGACCCGAGTGAGTGTGATTGTACCTGTGAGTGTGTGTGTGTGTGTGTGTGTGATTGACCTGAGTGTGACTGACTGTACCTGTGAGTGTGTGTGTGATTGACCTGAGTGAGTGTGATTGACTGTACCTGTGAGTGTGTGTGTGATTGACCTAAGCGTGCTTCACCTGTGTGTGGGGGGGACTGACCTATAACTGCACAGATTCTCTTGCTTGAGCACAAAGTCCTCCTCCTCTACTATCATGGAAAAAGAAAGGCAGGAGAGCCCGGAGAAGGAAAGAGAGTGATCTGTTTTCCGCTGACTTCAGGCATTCTGGCAGAGGCGGAGGGTATAAATCCCGAGGGGGAGAGACAGGACTCTCACAGACAGACCTGTCACAGCTCGTCTCTGCGCCCGCTGCCGCCGCCTCACAGGTGAGTCTGCTCCTCCGCTGCCTCTCTCCCTCTCCCTGGAGTCTTCCCGGATGATCCCCTCCTCTTTCCTTTCCCTCTTCTCTCTGGAGCCATACTCCAGGGTTTTCCACCTGCTCTTAACAAGGAGGAAGCACATTTCTGATTGCTTTACACAAAGGGTGGTGGGTGTCTGCAGCACGGTCCTGTTGAAGCTGATCCCCTGGTATCTTTCAAAATGCATCAGGATGAGATCCTGGGCTCAATTAGCTACTGACTATTGATTAACCAAATGACTGAAACAGGCCCGACTGGCCACCTGTCCTCTCTGACCAGCCCCATGTTCTAAGTGCTAATTACTTCAGACGAACTGATCTGGGGTCTGCTGGCCGCGATTCTGCAAGCTGGCACGCGCTGGCTACTGGTCAAGCTAACGAGAGGTCTCTGGTTCGCTCACGCCAGGGTTCAAACGCCTTGCAGAAGCTCACCAGACCTCACTGGACCTTTCCGAACCGCACTGAACCTCACCACAATGGAGGCAGCCATCAACACCCTGGTCAACCAGTTCAAGACCTTCGCTGGCAATGATGGCAGCGCCGACACCCTGAGCAAGGAGGAGCTCCGCAGCCTGGTGTCCTCCCAGCTGCCCAACTTCGTGAAGGTGACCAGCCCAGGCCTCTCAATACCTGTCTTACTTCCTGAGCTACCTGTCTCTCTACCTACCTGTCTGTCCCTCTATCTACTTGTCTGTCTCTCTACCTACCTGTCTGCCTATTTCTTTCTATCTACCTGTCTGTCTCTCTATCTACTTGTCTTTCTGTCTCTCTAATTCCCTGTCTGTTGGTCTCTGCCTGTCTGTTTCTCTACCTACCTGTCTGTCTATCTACCCGTCTGTCTCTTTCTGTCTTCTGATGTTCTGTCAGTCTGATGTTTAAAATTCTGGATGACAGATTCAGCAGTAATGTCACTCATTAGAAAAACTGTTTTGATTAAGGCTTCTGTCCCAACCTGAAACGGAGATGCCGAGGGCATTCGTGCGGTTTCCAATGACTAGTGCCCAGCAATGCCAGAGTCTGTACCTCCGCTCGGACTGGGCACCCCAGTCGGGGTTAATGAACTCTAGAAGGCCCTCTTCTGTCCCGACTGGGCCACCCAGCCGAAGTGACAAAAACACAGCCATCCAGAACCAGAACTGACTGCTCACTCTGGACTGCCCTGTGGTTTCACTGAATTTGTTTAAACCATCTGACTCCTGTGTCCTAGCCCTGTCCTCCTGTCTCTCCCTCCCTCTGCCCTACCTCACTCCTCTCCAGCTCTGAGTCAGCATGTTTAATGAGTGACTAACCCTGCCTGTTCAGTCCCAGGAAAGTGTGCCCAGTGTCAGCCTTCTCTCTCACTAGTGTCCTGTCTCAATTCCACTCTGGGTTTGAACGGTCTGTCCTCCCTCATGTTTCCCATGATTCCCCTGGTCCAGCAGTGTCTCTCTCCTTCGTCTGATCAGTGGGGCTGCTGTGTGTCCCCCAGTGGGGCTCTCCTTCAGTGGGGCTGCTGTGTGTCCATGGGTGGGGCTGTGCTTCAGTGGGGCTGCTGTGTGTCCCCCAGTGGGGCTATGCTTCAGTGGGGCTGCTGTGTGTCCCCCAGTGGGGCTGTGCTTCAGTGGGGCTGCTGTGTGTCCCCCAGTGGGGCTGTGCTTCAGTGGGTAGTGAAGTTGGTCCCTCCAGCTAGTGAAGCTCCTTGGGCTCCTCTGGGGTTAAAGGTGTCATATATATATATACAGATAAGGAACTGTTAATGATCACTATTAAAAAACACAGTCCTGCTTGTACTTCTTGAACGTAATTATACAAGAGCTGCATGAAAATGCCAGTTTGTGTCGACTTCCTGCAGAACTCCAGCGACCCGGCGGTCATCGACCAGCTCATGAGCTCACTGGACCAGAACAACGACGGGGAGCTGACCTTCATCGAGTTCTGGCAGCTGATTGGCCGGCTGGCCAGCAAGCACGGCGGCTTCAGCCAATAGGAGCTTTGGGATGGATGGATGGAAGGGCGGGCGGGTAGGTGGGAATGGACTGGCCCCCGACGTGCAACGTTTCTCTCTTAGTCTTCCCCATTTTTGCTGGGTGCTCCTGCTGCAGTGTTCTTAATAAACGTGACCTGTTAAACTCTGCGTGCTGTGTGCTGTGTGTTTCCTGAGCCCGATGTCGGTTAGGTGCCCAGAATACTGAGAGAAGCTTTGGAAAAGGCAGTTGTTTTGATGTCCTTGTGTCTGAGCTGTTGCGCCGTGCCAGTGAAGCCGACTTGATGCAGAAAATCACTTTCTACACAGATACAAAGCTTCCAGCTGATGCAAAGCACTTTGACAACACCAGAGAACTAAAGTCTAACCTGTTTCTACACTACAGAACCAGAGCCCAGTACAGCTCTAGAGTTGAGAGTGTAGTTTGAGAGTACAGTACTGGAGTCCAGTACAGCTCTACACTACAGAACCAGAGCCCAGTACAGCTCTGGAGTAGAGAGTGTAGTTTTACAGTACAGTACTGGAGTCCAGTACAGCTCTACACTACAGAACCAGAGCCCAGTACAGTTCTACAGTACAGTACTAGAGTCCAGCCCAGTTCTACACAAAGAACTAGAGTCCAGTAACATTCTACACTATAGAACTAGAATCCAGTCCAATCCAACAGTAAAGAACTAGAGTCCAGTACAGCTGTACAGTACAGAGCTACAGTCCAGTCACATTCTATACTACAGTACTAGAGTCCAGTCCAGCTCTAGTGTACAGACCTACAGAGTCCAGTAAAGTTCTAAGGTACAGTCCTAGAGCCCAGTGACAACCCACAACCCGGTCCGGTTCTGCTACAAGCCGTACGTGGCCAAACCGGTTCTGCGGGAACAGGGCGAACCCGCCTCTTCCTTCCTGCGCCTGTCCGGCCACGCTCGCTGCGCCCCCCCTCCTCCTCCTCCTCCTCCTCCTCCTCCGCCCGCGGAGGAGCGCCCGGGACACGCCCTGTAACCACACAGCCCGACCGCGGAGGCGCAGCTCGGCTCACGGAAGAGACGCCTCACCTACGGCACGACCCGACCCGGAGAAGGGAGACGACCCGAGCTCGTGAAGCGAAGACGCCGAGAAGCCGCAGGACGCGCGGGCAGAGAAGCAGTCACCCCCGGCGAGAGGGAAAAGAAGAGATCCGGCCGTCTTCGGTGAAGGTAGGTGTGTTCTCGCACAGTTCTCCCGATTCCCGGATCTCGCAGGGCGCCGCCACGTTACTCCCAAGCAGCCCGGAGGAGGTTAAGAGGGGCCGGGGCTGTGGTCCCGGTCGGATTAGCGCGGTACACAGCCCGAGTGTCTCTGCCGGTGCAGAACGGGGGGTCCCCCTACTCCCCCACCACCCCGAAACAGGCGTGCGGATATTCTCTCTGACTTCTTGGGCTTGGCGTGCGGAGCGCTCCCTCTCTTTCCGCGTATGGGTGGCTTATATATATATATAAAAAAAACTTTAAACAGAACTCCCGTATAACACCTCCCCCCACCGCTAACTAAGAAAATACAAATAAAATGTCCCCCGTAAGTAATGGATTTCATAAAGAACTTCTCGAGGGTAGCAGCGATCGATCACCGCGGCCAGACCCCACCCGTGCGAGGCCGCTCGGGGCGTGGGGGCTGCGCGCTGGCGGCCGCGGGCCAGTGTGAGGGGCTCAGGGGAGAAGCCGTTTCCGTCCTGCCCGTTTCTGCAGCGAGTTGAGCCGGGGATCCACTGCCCCTGTGCCTAAGAAGAAGCCAGGGCATTGGCTTCAACAACACCACCGGCCAGCTTGTTCCGCGCTCCCACCACTCTTTGTGTAAAGACACCCGCAACCCTATCACTTCTGTTTTTCAATGTCACCTGTCCACCTCTCTCTCCAGTCTGTCCATCTGTCGTATGTCTCTCTGTCCACCTCTCTCTCCAGTCTTTCCATCTGTCAATATGTCTCTCTGTCCATCTCTGTCTCCAGTCTGTCTATCTGTCAATATGTCTCTCCGTCCACCTCTTTCTCCAGTCTGTCCATCTGTCAATATGTCTCTCTGTCCACTTTTCTGTGTCTTTGTCCTCCAGTCTGCCCATCGGTCAGTGTGTCACTCTGTCCGCCTCTCTGTCTCCTCCAGTCTGTCCATCGGTCAGTATGTCACTCTGTCCACCTCTCTGTCCAGCCTGTCCATTGGTCAGTATGTCCTTAACTAGAGCCCAGTGTGGAAGCACTCTTTAGACCTCGGTCACTCTCATGTGATGTGAAACAGCTGTTTGTTTTTGCACTGTGCCTGTTGAGCAGGGAGTGAGGTCTTGTGGAGGGTCAGTGAGCTGCAGCAGTGCGAATGTCAGCCAGCAGGGAGCGCTGTACTGTCAGGCACCTGGGGAGGTGGCTTTGTGGTGGGAAGGCCTGGCACTAGAATGCTGTCTAGGATGAGCCGGCGCTCGCTAACCCATGTCAGCTCACAGTCTGCATCCGCTGCCGCAGAGCCTGCTGGGCCGTTTCCCATGAGCCCCTGGCTTGTGCAAGAGCCCAGGCAGGTTCCGGCCTGCGTCTCCCGGGAGACGGTTCGTTCACGCAGGAAATGGGTGCTCGCTCATTTGGCGCACCTGTTGGGGGGAGGGGGTCTAGCACAGCTCTGAAAGTACCCCAGGCCCAAACACACACGCGCGCACCCCCCCCCCCACCAAATAAAAGTGTTCTTTTCGGGTGATCCTGCAGCCTTGGGAAACAGAACCCCCCGATTTACTGCCACTGAGTAATGGGGAGCTGTGATGTTAAGGATCAAAGAATCTGAAAGAAAGAAAGAAATTATTGAGGAAATTCTCGTTAAAGAAGGATGAGACCCACTGGCAGGCGATTTCTTCTCCTCTGTGCCAGCAGGGAAATAATCTGTATATTGCACAACACCCAGCACAAAAGAGAGCAGGCACCAACACAACGCCTGATTCAGAGCCATGACACAGACAACGATATTAGCACAACAGGGCTTAGAGGTGTTGCAGGTTGTAACTGTGACCCCTGCGCCTTATGTTCTGCAGTTCCTGTCCAGATTGTGTCACACAGTGCTCTTGTACTGCTGCCAGAACTATGTGCCCCGGTGTGAGAGGGAGGGGAAGAGACTCACACTGCCAGCACACTCTGCGTCTCCGTGCCCTGTAAATCAGTCCAGTGTCCTGGGGTCCAGAGAGTAACACTGACCCTCCTGTCTCACCTAGCAGGCTGCTCAGTGTCCCCCTGTGTCGGTCCGAGATGGAGGCAGCGATCCAGACCATGGTGAAGACTTTCCAAACCTCCTCCAAGGGGAAGGACTCTCTGAGTGGGAAAGAATTCCAGAAGCTGGTCCAGACCCAGCTGAGCAACATCCTGTCGGTAGGACTCACCGGATGGCCTCCTGATCATTCCTCTGAGACCAGTGTGGCCAGTACTGCTCTGGTGCTGGTCCGCACAGGGAGGTTCTGGGCAGTGATTGTGTGTCTCCTAACTCCTCCCTCTCTCTCTAATCCTAAGTCTTTCTCCCCCTCTATTAAAACCCTGTTTTCCCCTCTTTATCTCTGTTTCTGATCACCCCAGTACTTGCTCTGCTACACTGGCCACCAGTGACTTTTTAATTCGCTGTGTTAGTGGAGCCAAGCTGTGTTCTGAACCCCGTGGAGAACCTCAGTGCGCATGGCGCTATGTTAAAATTTCTACTTTTGCTCTCTCAGTGCGTATTGAACCCTTTCCCTTCTCCCTCTCTTTCTGCCAGGACACAGAGAGTGCCAAGGCAGTGAAGGAGATGAAGGAAGGGCTGGACACGAACAAGGATGGCAAAGTGAGCTTCCAGGAGTTCATGTCGCTAGTGGGCTACATTGGCGGCATGCTGAGCCAGCAGCGCAGCTCGGAAACGGCTAAGTAGCTGGAGGAGCCATCATGACACATCTGGCACTCCTGCCTGCTACAGCTACACACCTGGCACTCCTGACACAGCTACACACCTGGCACTCCTGCCTGCTACAGCTACACACCTGGCACTCCTGACACAGCTACACACCTGACACAGCTGACACAGCTACACACCTGGCACTCCTGACACAGCTACACACCTGGCACTCCTGCCTGCTACAGCTACACAACTGACACTCCTGCCTGCTACAGCTACACACCTGACACAGCTACACACCTGACACAGCTACACACCTGGCACTCCTGACACAGCTACACACCTGGCACTCCTGCCTGCTACAGCTACACAACTGACACTCCTGCCTGCTACAGCTACACACCTGACACAGCTACACACCTGACACAGCTACACACCTGGCACACCTGACACAGCTACACACCTGGCACTCCTGCCTGCTACAGCTACACACCTGGCACACCTGACACAGCTACACACCTGACACACCTGACACAGCTACACACCTGGCACTCCTGCCTGCTACAGCTACACAACTGACACTCATGCCTGCTACAGCTACACACCTGACACAGCTACACACCTGGCACTCCTGCCTGCTACATCTACACACCTGACACAGCTACACACCTGGCAACCCTGCCTGCTACAGCTACACACCTGGCACTCCTGCCTGCTACAGCTACACACCTGACACACCTCACTGCAGCAGCTACACACAGACACACCTGACACTTGCCTGCAGCATCTACACACCTGACACACTGGCTGCAGAAGCTACATACCTGACAGACCACCACACTACAACACTGAGCACCTGCACAGGCAGCTGTACCCCAGCATGTAACAACACTACAGTGCTGCTCACAGATAAACACTGCAACACTAAAACACTACAACACTACAACAGCGAAGCACTACAACCTTGTATGACCCAGGCAGCACAGTTCCACAACAGCACAACAACGCAACTGACTGTCTGTGTGTGTGTGTGTGTGTGCGCGTGTGTGTTGCTTTACCAACACAAAAGGCCTGGCTCTGTTCTTATCTTAAGAGTAATTGCTTTCAGCTTTTGTGCAGAAATAAATTTGACACTTGACCATACAGAATGTTTTGTGTGTTTTTTACTCAGTTATGACCTGCTCAGAAAAGAAACCCCCCAAGATCTGTAAGGGAACAGTCGAGGGGTTTTCTTGGTTTGTCTCGAACAGTAGACAATTCTGACACAGAATTGATAAATACTTACACTGCTGCAAACAGGATTTCCATCCATTCATTTTCTAACTACGTTATCCAGAACTTCACCAGTCAGGGCCTCCTGATAATCCCCCTCTCTGAACTGGCTTCATCACTCTGCTCTCCTCCCCACTGAGAGCTGGTGTGTGGGGAGAGGACTGGCGCACTCTGGCTGCCGTCACATCATCCAGGTGGGGGCAACACACTGGTGGTGGTAGTGGGATTGCTCATTACCTGTAAAGCTCTTTGAGTGGAGTGTCCAGAAAAGTGCTATTTAAGTGGAAGGAATTATTATTACTAATACAAGGTTGTGGGGGAGCCGGAGTCTATCCCAGCAAGCAACGGGCACAAGGCAGGGTACACCCTGGATGGGACACTAGGCCATCACGGGGCAGACAGACAGACACAGACATGCGCACACTCGCACCAGGACCAGTTTCCTCGGAAGCCAATTAACCCACTAGTTTGTCTTTGGACTGCGGGAGGCAACCGGAGCACGAATTTGTGGAGCTGGAATGGAAACCAGGAGCAGGACCCTGGGATCAGGAATGGGAATCCTGTGCCCTGAAGTAAGAGTTGATATTGGAGAGAGGGGGGTGTATTACTCACCTGTGTCCACCAGAGGGCGCTTCTCTGGCTGTTCGTCCAGTAGCATCTGGACCAGCCTTAAGAGTGCTGTCACCGCTACAGCAGGACCACTTTTGCACAAAGCAAACTGTTAAAAGTGTCTCTCTCGTCATCTACTAGCTCTTTAGTCATCCACCAGCTCAACCTTTTATTAACACCATCCCAACATATCTTCAGTGTGCACATTTATTACTAAATATACAATTGCAGTATTGCTGTAAGCACGTACTCTTACTACTCACGATAGTGATGCTATTACTGTGGCTACTATTGATACACCTGTTACTACAGCTGCTGCTACTGTTGATACAGATGCTACTACTGCTTCCTCTGTCACTGTTTCTGCTACTATTAATACAGCTGTTACTACTACTGCTCCTACTGTTTCTACAGCTGTTACTCCTGTCACTACTGCTTTTACTATTGATACTCCTGTCACTATTTCTGCTACTATTAATACAGCTGTTACTACTACTGCTCCTACTGTTTCTACAGCTGTTACTCCTGTCACTACTGCTTTTACTATTGATACTCCTGTCACTATTTCTGCTACTATTAATACAGCTGTTACTACTACTGCTCCTACAGCTGTTACTCCTGCTTTTACTATTGATACTCCTGTCACTATTTCTGCTACTATTAATACAGCTGTTACTACTACTGCTCCTACTGTTTCTACAGCTGTTACTCCTGTCACTACTGCTTTTACTATTGATACTCCTGTCACTATTTCTGCTACTATTAATACAGCTGTTACTACTACTGCTCCTACTGTTTCTACAGCTGTTACTCCTGCTTTTACTATTGATACTCCTGTCACTATTTCTGCTACTATTAATACAGCTGTTACTACTACTGCTCCTACTGTTTCTACAGCTGTTACTCCTGCTTTTACTATTGATACTCCTGTCACTATTTCTGCTACTATTAATACAGCTGTTACTACTACTGCTCCTACTGTTTCTGCAGCTGCTAATCCTGTCACTATTGCTACATCCTCCATCTTGCTGTTACTCTGCGGCGTCTGGGGGTGACCTGTGAGCAGCCAGAGAGTGGCGCTGCAGGATCAGCGCTGGTCATGCCCCTGGCACGGTGCCACGCTGCCAGGAATGGGCACATGATTCATTACAATCACAAGACCCAGAAACGAGGGGGGGGGGGGGGGCTGAGAGCCCCAACTTCCTGTTGACAGGAGCTGCTCTTCCAGCTGTGTGACGCAGCCCCTCTGCACCTCGCCACCCACCCGCCTACCTCCCTCTCGTTTGGCTGATTTACTTGTACCCGTGCACGGCTGCCTGCCTGCTCACGTGCCCACCCAATCCCACTCGGATGGCAGGACGCGGATGTCAGCTCAGCGGCGGAGCAGCAGGAAAACCCGGATCCATGGACCGGACACGGGAAGGACTGGATTGAACCTGGGGAGGGATGCGGAAACAGCCAGGAAGAGAGGCTGGCACAGCCGGCACAGCTGGATGAAGACAGATGAGCACAGGATTCTGGGAAGGGGACCGACACAGACTTGAGGAGGAAGAGGATGATGAAGATGAGAAAAAACCGATGCTTAAATCTCACAGCACATCTCAGTTGACTGTGCGTTGTGGGGTGTGTAAGTGTGTCAGGCTGCTTTTTTTTAATCGATTGATGCTGAGGTTTTTTTTTGGGCACAGGATGTTGTTGTGTTGTCAAGGAGATGGACACAACAACCCCCCCCCCCCCACCCCCACCCACCAACTGCCTCGGTATGAATCAGGTCATCTGGTAATCTGGCTCTTCCAGGTTACTGCCCAGAGTGTGATTTCCAATATCTCTGTCTGTAACAGAGACACAGATCACAGTGAGACTGGGGCTCCTTTACAGCTCTCTGTCTGCCCAGACTGGCAGTGAGATTAATATCCTGACTCTGTAAGGGCTGTGTCTCTATCTGTAACACTGACACAGATCACAGTGAGACTGGGGCTCCTTTACAGCTCTCTGTCTGTCCCAGACTGGCAGTGAGATTAATATCCTGACTCTTTAAGGGCTGTGTCTCTATCTGTAACACTGACACAGATCACAGTGAGGCTGGGGCTCCTTTACAGCTCTCTGTCTGTCCCAGACTGGCAGGGAGATTAATATCCTGACTCTATAAGGGCTGTGTCTCTACCTGTAACAGAGACACAGATCACAGAGAGACTGGGGCTCCTTTACAGCTCTCTGTCTGTCCCAGACTGGCAGTGAGATTAATATCCTGACTCTATAAGGGCTGTGTCTCTACCTGTAACACTGACACAGATCACAGTGAGACTGGGGCTCCTTTACAGCTCTCTGTCTGTCCCAGACTGGCAGTGAGATTAATATCCTGACTCTATAAGGGCTGTGTCTCTATCTGTAACACTGACACAGATCACAGTGAGACTGGGGCTCCTTTAAAGGTCCCTGATCCCATCCCATTGATAATGGAATGATTGGTTTGATTAAACCAAAAAAGTCATCAATGCTCAAATCACTCCTCTTTTGTGTGGTAGAAACTATTATAAAGTGCCTGGCAAAGAGTGAGAGTGTGTGTGTGTGTGTGTGTGCAGTGTGTGTGTGTGTGGGGTGGGTCTGTGAGCAGTGTGTGTCCTGCAGTCCTGACTCTCTCTCTCTGTGAGTCAGAGGAGAGAGAGAGAGAGGGGGGAGTGTCAGATCAGAGGGGATCTGCAGTCAGCTATTTGAACGACTGACGCCAGGCTGCTCTCCCAGTCGCCGCCCTGTACTCGCTGGACAACAGCTGTGTCTTCTGTCCTCCGCGCAGGTGAGAGATCGGGGCCGGTCCGTGGCTCTGTCGGGGCGAGGTCTGGGTGGTCTGGGTGGGCATCGAGCAGCTGACGTGTGAGGCTGACTTTCCCAGCTCTGTGCGCTTCGTGCCGAAGCCCTGCTGACTTCTTTCTTGCTGCTTCCTGTCATCCAGCCCATTTTCTAAAGAAAGACGAAACCACAGGCTCATAACCCGGAGTTGAGAGAGACGTTTCCCCCTCTCCCTGCGCTGGGCTGTCCGGGCTGGGCCGACAGCGATGGAAGGGAGCTCACAGGGTGATTGTGCTGGGGCGCCCACGCTCTGGGGTTTCTGGGGCCTTGCGGGGGCGTCGAAGCTGCGCGATGTTAAGCGTTCGCGAGCCGCTGGGAGGAAGTTTGTCTTCAGATCACAGCGAGAAGGGGGGGGGGGGCAGGTTTGAAGCCTGTGTCCTCAGCTGGGGGGGTCGTCTCTCTCTCTCTCTCGTGATGTTTCAGAGGCTGCAGCTCTGCCTCAGAGCTACAGAAGGACAAAGGACTGTTTATTCCCTTAGCTGTGGGATGAGCTGTTCTCTTCCTCTCAGTCTGCCTCTCTGTCCCTCACCCTCTCTCCTTAACTCCCTCTATGTCCCTCACTCTGTCTCCTTAACTCCCCCTCTCTGTCCCTCACTCTCTCTGTCCCTCACTCTCTCTCCTTAACTCCCTCTATGTCCCTCACTCTCTCTTCTTAACTCCCCCTCTCTGTCCCTCACTCTCTCTGTCCCTCACTTTCTCTCCTTAACTCCTTCTCTCTGTCCCTCACTCTCTCTCCTTAACTCCCTCTCTGTCCCTCACTCTCTCTGTCCCTCTCTCTCCTTAACTCCTTCTCTCTGTCCCTCACTCTCTCTCCTTAACTCCCTCTCTGTCCCTCACTCTCTCTGTCCCTCTCTCTCCTTAACTCCTTCTCTCTGTCCCTCACTCTCTCTCCTTAACTCCCTCTCTGTCCCTCACTCTCTCTCCTTAACTCCCTCTCTCTGTCCCTCACTCTCTCCATCCCTGTTTGTGCTCCCTTTTCCAGCCATGTTGTGGTCAGCGTTGCACAGATCAGAGTGCAGGGCGCAGGAGGTGGGTACAATCTGAGTGTGAAATACCAGACACTGACAACAACTGGCTTTCGCACGGTTTAGACACTGCTACACACGCAAAAGCTGTGATGGCATCACTCTGAAACCCAGCTTTTCCCTGCACTCACTGCCTTTCCTCTGTGTTGTGTGTTGTGAGTGTGTCTCTGTATAAAAGAAACATGAATGATACTTCTGAATAATTCGAAATTATCTGGTCTTGAAGTTAACCTGGTGGGGGTTTATTCAAACACAGGGTGATGGTCGCACTGATATTAAAAATGGAAAAAAGAGAATCTGAGTAAGGGGAAACATTTTAAAAACATGTTAACATGATATTACAAGTACAATGTGGAAGCAATTTTAAAAAAATTAGAAGTATTTACCAGGTTCAAACAGTATGAGTGGGAAACACTGACATCTGGTCCCCGTAGACTAATTGCTGCGACATCAGTTCCTCAATCAGCTTTGTTCAGTCATACTCTGTCCCTAAAGAGAAGCCAACGACTGCAGGCCAGCTGCCATCCTACTACAAAAGCTCTTTGCTTTAACCACTGGACCACCTGTCCTCCTGGTGTACCAGCCCTGGGCCTTGACCACTGGACCAGCTGTCCTCCTGGTCTATCAGCCCTGGGCCTTGACCACTGGACCACCTGTCCTCCTGGTGTACCAGCCCTTTGCCTTGACCACTGGACCACCTGTCCTCCTGGTGTACCAGCCCTTTGCCTTGACCACCGGACCAGCTGTCCTCCTGGTCTATCAGCCCTGGGCCTTGACCACTGGACCAGCTGTCCTCCTGGTGTAACAGCCCTGTGCCTTTAACACTGGACCACCTGTCCTCCTGGTGTATCAGCCCTTTGCCTTGACCACTGGACCAGCTGTCCTCCTGGTCTATTAGCCCTGGGCCTTGACCACTGGACCAACTGTCCTCTTGGTGTACCAGCCCTGGGCCTTGACCACTGGACCACCTGTCCTCCTGTTGTACCAGCCCTTTGCCTTGACCACTGGACCAGCTGTCCTCCTGGTCTATCAGCCCTGGGCCTTGATCACTGGACCAACTGTCCTCTTGGTGTAACAGCCCTGGGCCTTGACCACTGGACCAGCTGTCCTCCTGGTGTGTGGTCAGCACTTCACCAGATCATGAGTGTGCGTCTCGGTGGTCTGTTATTGGCTCCAGGGGTCCCCCTGTGAAGAAACCTGCTCAGCCATCACATAGCTTCCATCTGCTCCAGTTCCACTTCCTCTCCTACTGTCCCAGTCTTCAGTCTCTGGAGGAATCCTGTTCAGGAGGGACAGAACAGGAATATTCTGCTCTAAGCCTCCACAGCGAAGTCTCCATGACAGAACTAGACATTTCAGTGTCCTGGCCTGGAGCACCCGGACACACATGCTCCTCACGGTGGAAGATTCCTGTCCCAGGTCTGCTCCGACACCTGCTGGTGCACAATACCCAGCTCAGCCCTTCCACACCTGGACCCCAACACAGCCACACTCAGCCGCTTGGCCTCAGAGCCTCAGGAGCCCTCTGTGAACCCCTGGGTGCCTCTGGCTCTCTGCAGGTCTCTGCTCCAGTCCCACCATGTCCAACCTCGAAGGCGCCATGGGCCTGATGATCCAGACCTTCCACAAGTACTCTGGGAAGGAGGGGGACAAGTACACCCTGAGCAAGGCGGAGCTCAAGGACCTGCTGACGAACGAGCTGGGGAACTACCTGGGGGTGAGTGCGCACGCTCTCTCGCACACACACCGCACACTCTCACACACGCTGCACACTCGCCCCTGCACACTCACACTCTCGCACACACACTGCACACTGACATACTGCACAGTCGCCTGCTGCACACATACAGAGACTCCCACACACACTGCATTCGCACAGCTGCACACTTTCACACACACTGTACACACTCACATACTGCACACTGCACACACTCTCACACACACTGCACACACTCACATACTGCACACTGCACACACTCTCACACACACACTGCACACACTCACATACTGCACACTGCACACACTCTCACACACTGCACACACTCTCACACACTGCACACACTCACATACTGCACACTGCACACACTCTCACACACTGCACACACTCTCACACACTGCACACACTCACATACTGCACACTGCACACACTCTCACACACTGCACACACTCTCACACACTGCACACACTCACATACTGCACACTGCACACACTCTCACACACTGCACACACTCTCACACACTGCACATATACAGAGACTCCCACACACACTGCATTCGCACACACTTTCACACTCGCTGCACACTCACACACACACACTGTACACACTCACATACTGCACACACTCACACACACACACTGTACACACTCACATACTGCACACACTCACACACACTGTACACACTCACATACTGCACACACTCACACACACACACTGTACACACTCACATACTGCACACACTCACACACACATACTGCACACACTCACCGCACACACTCACATACTGCACACTCACCTGCTGCACATATACAGACACTCCCACACACACTGCACATTCGCACAGCTGCACACACTCTCACACAAATCTTAAATGTTTCATCTTAAATTAAAATCTCAAGTCCTTAATTCATCTCGTCACTGGGGTAACCAGTCGAATCGTCTGCTCCTTGAGGTATTAATAGGCTGCTCATTGAGAAGCACCTGTGAGACCTTTAGGACCAGAGGGATCTTGTCCAGCCTCGTTTCCAGAATGACCCTGGGAAACGGGCTTTGACTGCACCCACCTCTCTTGGCGTAAACACCGCTGACCCTGGCAACTGTCTGTCCACTGACTGTCCCCTGCGTGTCCGTCTGTGTCCCCAGAACCCGCAGGACAAGGACGCGGTGGACAAAGTCATGAAGGACCTGGACGCCAACCGGGACGGGCAGGTGGACTTCACCGAGTTCATCATCCTGGTGGGGGCGCTCACCGTGGCCTGCAACGAGTTCTTCAAGGAGTACCAGAAACAGAAACACTGAGGGGACCCCCCTGCCCCCCGGTTTCACACGAGCACAGCTGTCCAGAGGATAACGCTTCACTGTGACCCCTCTTCCTCCGGCTTTTCATACTTAACTCCCCGTCTTCGCTGTCGGAGTTGTTTCTACCAGGAAATAAAAATGCTGGGATTCTCTCTTCCCAGTAAATGCTACAACCATGGGCCTTGTCTCTCTGTTTTTGTAGTGTGCGAATGTGTTACAGTGGAGTAAAAGTGTGTGTGTGTTAGAGTGGTGTGTGTTACAGTGGTGAGCCAGTGTGTGTGTGTTAGAGTGGTGTGTCAGTGTGTGTGTCAGTTTATGTGAGAGTGTGTTAAGAGTGGTGTGTCAGTGTGTGTGTCAGTGTGAGAGAGTATGTGTTACAGTGGTGTGTCAGTGGTGTGTGTGTTAGAGTGGTGTGTGAGTGTGTGTGTCAGTGTGAGAGAGTGTGTGTTACAGCAGTGTGTCAGTGTGTGTAACAGTAAATAAAATGGTGGGGATTCTCTCTCCTGTCAAACGAAACACTTGTCCACATTGTCTCTTTGACTCTGCAGGGGGAAAATTCCAGAAGCCAGTCTGTGGCACAGATGGCATCAGCAACGCCTGTAATTAATATAGCGCCTTTCATTAGTATCCCATTGCATTTAAACAGAACCAAATACAAGCCAGTCAAAATGATCGTTAAGCTAACTGGAGAAGAAAGTTAAAGGCAAGTTTATCTCTGGAGCGAAACTGCAGGGAAGACCACAGATAATAGGAGACCTCTTTGCTCAGCCTGTCTGTCCGCCTGCTTCTCAAAGGAACTTGTGGCTGAGCTGCTTGTTCCACACCCCCACCACTGTTTGTGTAACCCAGTGCACCCTGTTCCAGGTCTTCAATGTTTCCCCCAGACTTCCCCAGGCCTGTGTTATGGGTCATGAGTGGGTTCGGTGCACAAATTCAGGTGGACCAGACTAATGGAACAGCCTCCCTGTGTAGTAGCGCAAGGACGCCACCAGGGGGCGATTTTAGACTCCCACTGCAATTTTAATAATAAAAAAATATATTTTTAAAATGCATCTTTCCAAACCCAAGGACACTGTACATAGTAACTATGAAAAATACACAAAAGACAATAAAAAAGTAAAAGAAAAAAATGAAACAAGAGCATACCGGTTCATACAGATAGAATGTGGGGTAAACGCACATAGGCCCTGTTTTCCAAATCTGTTTGTCTCTTCTTGTGCCCTTGTCCCAGTTCTCTCCCGGCTCCGAACCCTGCACTGAGCTGCCAGGCCAGGCTGGTGGAAGTCCAGCTCTCCCCCGTCCCTTCGGAAGACGTCGAGAGGAGGCGGGGGGGGAGGGAGAGAGACAGGGCCAGCCGAGACCCTTCGTCACACACACACACTCCTCTCCCTCACTCCCACCAGCAAAAGAGAACAGAAGAAACCCAGCAGGAATCAGCTGATCAATTTGAATCTATTTCCCAAGAACTATACAGAAGGTGAAAGATACACACAGGTGTGGGATATATCCAGGATATATAGAGGATGTGTGGGATATATCCAGGATAATAGGAGTGGTGTGTCTGAGTCTGTTAGAGTGCTGTGATAGTGTGTATGAATGTGTCTGTGCGCGTGAGTGTTTGCTTGTGTGTGTTGAGAGTGGTGTGTCAGTGTGTACAGGTGTGTCTGAAAGTTACAGTGGTGTGTTTGTGTGTATGCAAGTGTGTATGATTGTGTGCATGAGTGTGTTGCAGTGGTGTGTCTGAGTGTGTGAGTGTGTTAGAGTAGCGTTAGTGTGTTAGAATTGTGTGTCTGTGTGTTAGAGTGCTGTGCCAGTGTGTCTGCACAATTGGTCAGTGTGTATGAATGTGTTACAGTAGTGTGTCACTGGGTGTGCGATTGCATTAAAGTGGTGTATCAGTGTGAAAGAGTGAGACTTACAGTGGTGTAAGTGTGTGCAAGTGTGTGTCAGTGTGTGCAAGTGTGTAGGGGTTTTGTGAAAGTGTGTTAAAGTGATGTGTCAGTGTGTGTATGTGTGTGAGAGTATGTTAGTGTTATGCCAGTGTGTGAAAGTGTAATGTGTTAGAGTGGGGTGTGAGTGTGTTAGAATGGTGTACCAGCGAGGATGAGTGTGTGTGTTTGTGCGAGTTTGTGTGTGTGTGGTGTATCCATGTGTGAGTTACAGTGGTGTGTCTGTGTGTACGCAAGTGTGTTAAAGTGGTGTGCGAGTTTAAGTGTGTGAGAGTGTCAGTGTGTGTGTGAGTGTGAGCACTAGTTACAGTGGTGTGTCAGTGTGTGTCAGTGTGTGTGAGTGTGTGTCCCCCCGCCTCACAGGGCGCAGGAATGCGCTGATGATAACACACGACCGAGGCAGGGCCCGCGCGCTGGGCGTTGCCCGACGAGTATAAAGACTCGGGCGGATTGGCGACTCTCCTCGCGCAGCGCTCACACTCTGGTCTCTCCCATCCTCGAGCTCGCCTCTGCCTCTCGGTAAGATCCTCGCGCCCCCGGGGCGACCGGTTCAGCACGGGACACTCGGGAACGGGGACAGGGTATCGTTTGATCGCAACGCCGAGTGTCTAGACATTTCTTAAAGCCCTCAAGTGGTAGCGCTCGGGTAAAGCAAAATAGTTTAATTCCGAGCGGTTTGTTTTCCTTTGGCATTTTGAGGCAAGCTGTATATAATTAAGTTTAATTAGGAACCGGGTTACTTCTTCCTAAATCCTTCCGAGCGCTGCAGCCCCGTGTTTATCCGAAGTAGCTGTACAAGCGTGTTTCCGTCTCCGTCTTCGTGTTGAACCTTCTGAAATAGGCTGGATCTGCATAAACGTACTTTATACAAGACCGGCTTCTGCGTACGACGCCCGTTTTCAAACTTTTGCGCTGGTCTGAAAACGTTGCAAAAAGACATTCGTGCTCGCTCCAGACGTTACTGGGCCAAAGGCAAAGTGGGGGCTTCGTGTTTGAGGGTGCGCGTGAGCGGGATCGGGTTCGGGCTCGGGACTCGGGACTCGGGTTCGATCAGCCCGCTGCTGCTCAGCGCCTCGAGCCACCGTCCTCGCTCCAGAACCCGGGCCCACCCGCCTCGCGCGCGCCGCCCCCTCGAAGGAGCAGCGCGGCCGAGATTGAAAATCTGTGAGGGGATAAATCGGTAATCAGCAATCGATAAACCTGTGCTCTGACCCCAGCTGCGTCACTTGCGGGTGTGTGTGTGTGTGTGGGGGGGTATAGTCTCTATGCAGTGTGTGTGTGTGGCCTGGGTATCGAAGGTTTTCCTGGCGGTATTCCACATCCCAGAACACAGCCGGGAAGAGCGCCAGGGTATTCAAATAGTGAACTGGGATTGAAAACTGCAAGGGGAGTCTTTTTCTTCTTTTTTCTCCACACGGTTATTCGACCCTTAACGGTTTTTGTACAGTATACGGGGCGGCTCCGCCTGAGCGGGGCGGGTGCCGTCTGCAGTTTTCTCTCCCTCCTTGCGGGTGACGAAATAGCCCTGCTCCCCTGCGTGTTGCGCAACGTGGGCTAATTCCGCGTTTCCCGCTTCCCCCTGACCCAAGGCAGGCCCGGTCCAGTCCGGCCCGGGCCCAGCTCGGCCTTTCCCGTCCTCCTCTGCTGTTTTTTTCCCCGAACCCTCCGTCGGGCGGGGCGCGACGCCAGAGCTGTGAGACAGTTCCTGTCCGGACACGCCCCCCCCAACCCCCCAATCTTCCTGACCACAGCCCTGTGACTCAGAGAGGGAGGGGAGGGGAACTTCGGACCCGGCGGCCCGGTCTCGCTCTTCATTCAACACCCTGAAAGAGGAACCAGAGGGAGATGATCTCAGCTGGCTCTCCCTGTTGCCACCAGAGAGCCAGACTGGCTGTTGGTGATGCAGGAATGATTCTGCTCGGAACACAGGCGCCAGTTTTTGACTCCTTCCCTCCTACGTGTCAGTATCCCGAATGAAAGGAGGTTATCGGTGGCCTCCTAGGTGGAGATCTGACTAGTCTGTGATGGTCTACTAGATAGCTGAGGCAGCTCTGATCCAGAGGAGGGTGATGTCTGGGTTTAGAGATTAGGATCAGCGTCATATCCAGTGCTGGCTCGTGTCCTCTTTTGCTCCAGTTCAGGCATTTTTTGTTGTTCGTTTGTCTTGCTGAATGTTTTCCCTGGTATCATATCAGGGGTTAATTCTTCTTTCATTGAGTGTAAATTCTACAGATTTTTAGTGTGTTGAAGGTTACAGCATTCCTCGTAATCATGTCCTCCAGACGAACGGCTCTCTCCTTCTTTTTCCTGGAGAGGCGTCCCGCGGTGTTGTTCCGTAGTTCGGGAAATGCTCGGCTCCTCTTTCATGTGCTCCGCCTCCCAGGTTTTAAGGAATAACCGGGATCCGAACCGATATCCGGTCGTTCCCCGAGCTGGGGGTCGTCTGAGTCGAGCTCGCGCTCAAGGGAGTGTGGATGCCCAACGCGGGGTGCATCACAGTTCCACAGTTCGGACCTGTTGCACGGTGTTTTCGTCCTCCTGGTGGCTGCTGTTTTATTTTTTTAGATGGATCCTTCTCTTTTTGCCTGTTTACACCAAAGTTCTCATCGGCAGCGGAATCCGTCCTGAAGCTGCAGGAAATCTGGAGCCATTTCAAGTCATGTTAAATCGGCTAATTAGCCGAGGCGGTCTAGTTTACCTGAGGCCATAATTAATGTCAAACTCTAAAAATGACAAGTTGGTAAATTAAGACACGATGGTAAAGTGATTGAATCGGTGAGCCTGTGTCTTTGCACTGGTGGTCAGTGAGCGCGAGGGGCTGGATAATTACCTAACGAAGGCGCGAATTACCCCCCCCCCCCTCTCTTTCTCACCGCAGTCACACTCCGCAAACATGCCTTCCGATCTGGAGAGAACGATGGAGACCCTCATCACCGTGTTCCACCGCTATGCGGACAAGGACGGAGACAGCAACACGCTGAGCAAGAGGGAGCTGAAGGAGCTGATGGAGAAGGAGCTGTCCAGCTTCCTCAAGGTACCACCGCCCGCGCAGTCTCCACACCGCCCTGCAGGGGGCGATGGCGTGCGGCCGCGTCATATAGTGAAATATCTTTAATAATAATAATGTTTCTTTATTAGCCCTATACAATTTCTTGCATTAGGAATTTGTCTTTTCGCATACCCCAGCATTTCTCCATGGAGACACAGACAGGGAGAGAAGCTTGGGGTCAGAGCGCAGGGTCTGCCATTGTACGGCGTCCCTGGAGCAGTTGGGATTAATAGAGAGCAGTTGCTCAGGGGCCCAACAGAGTAGGATTCCTCTGCCGGCCGCGGGATTTGAACCGGCAACCTTCCAGTCACAGGCGCAGATCCTGAGCCACAGAGCCTGGGGGTATCACAAGCCTGGGGAGGCTAATCAGCGCAGTGCTCACGAGGGCTTTGACACTATACAGGGTGAACCCCGACGCCCTGAGTTACACAGCGACGCTCTGACCCAGTGCAGGACACAGTACAAGCCCTGCTGCTCTGTTAGGGATTGAAGTGGCCGGTACGTCTGACCCATCTTGTTCTCTCTCGCGCAGAGTCAGAAGGATCCCGGGGCCATCGACAAGATAATGAGGGACCTGGACCAGAATGGGGACGGCCAGGTGAGCTTCGAGGAGTTCGTGTCTCTGGTGGTGGGCCTGTCCATCGCCTGCGAGCAGTGCTACCAGCTCCACATAAAGAAACAACAAGGCAAGAAGTGAGACCTGGACCCCTCTCCCCTCCACTGTAACAAACAGCTCCCGAATAAACACTGACCCGAAATAAACACTGAGTCCTGGTCTGTGTGTGTGTGCTTGCACGCACGTGTGTCTGCTCACGATTATGAGCTTGCAGGTACGCGTGTCTGCTCACGATTGTGAGCTTGCACGCACGCGTGTCTGCTCACGATTATGAGCTGTCTCATGTATGTCTGTGCCTGCTCACAGGTGTGCGCTCACATTTTCAAGCTTCTACGTGCGTGCTCACGATTACTTGTCCGTGTGCTCCAGAATACACGCTAGCGCTCGTTTAGCGTGTGTGCTGATGAATACGAGCTCGTCCATGGGCGCGGGTGTTTATTTTATTAAATAAAATACTACCGTTTATTTTATAACCCAAGATGGCGTCAACTTTAAAGTGTAACAGTGTCAAACTGCCCAGTGATTGGAGTGACTCGGTTCTGCCCCTTGGTCCACCTACTCCTCAGACTGCGCAGTAACTGAGTCCCGAAGGTGTACAAGACAAAGCTCTGCTCTTTAACGCACATAGGTACTGCACAAATAGTCTGACTGCTGCCCTTTGAGTCTGAAGGCCCTGGACTCCATAGTTCCATTGGCCAGCAAGGTGGGGGAGCACTGCAGTGAATTGCCATCAGGGGTAACTGGATGATGCTTGTTATCAGTGCCCCCTTCAGGCGGGGAGCACAGAGGGTAGCACACCAGGCAAACCAGGAGCCCTACGCACTGAGGCACGGCCAGGGCCTGGGATCGGGAAGAGATCCTGGCCTGCCCTAGTAATTTGGGGAAAACCGGATGTCTGAGCTCGCTGTCGGGCTGTGTGAGACCCCCGCCCCCCCCGAACCCTTCGCCTTGGGACCGCTGTGGGATGAACTCGACAGCAACAAAGCGGAAAAGCTGTTTCCAGGGGGGGAGAAACGGGAGCTCGGGGATGACGGGCCCTAACTGCCTCTGGAATTCCGACAATGTGGGACAAACCGCACCGGTGGGATTCCTCCCGACGTGCGGGCGCCGGTACAGGAAGAGGAGCGGCTCTCCGCTCCCGTCTCTCGGCTCGCTCTCCCCTCCAGGGAGGGGTGTGGGGGGGGCGAGTCCTGCTGCAGCACCAGTGTGACAGGTTTTCCACTTCCATGTGGATTTTTTGCCGGGATCACCCCCCCCACTCCCACTGCCACTCCTGGAGGAGAAGGAGACTGCTTCCACACGGGAGTCTCTTTCAGCTCCTGCAGTCTCGTGCCTTTCAGGTTCAGAACAGAAAGTCTTCTTTGGTGGAGGAGGAGGAAGAGTTTTCGTTTGTCTTGATCTAAATTTCACGCCTGCGTTCCTTCACACGCCTTAAAACAACAACGAGAGACGCAGACAGTGTCTTTGCCTTTCTTAACACGAGTGTGTCGTGGTAAATCCGTACACAGTTTGTAGATTTTAGTCCAGAGATCGCCAGTCCGGTCTGGGCCGGGTCACACTGTAACCCTACAGTCCAGAGATCACTGGTCCAGTCTGGGTCACACTGTAACCCTACAGTCCAGAGATCACTGGTCCAGTCTGGGTCACACTGTAACCCTGCAGTCCAGAGATCACTGGTCCAGTCTGGGTCACACTGTAACCCTACAGTCCAGAGATCACTGGTCCAGTCTGGGTCACACTGTAACCCTACAGTCCAGAGATCACTGGTCCAGTTTGGGTCACACTGGAACCCTACAGTCCAGAGATCACTGGTCCAGTCTGGGCCGGGTCACACTGTAACCCTACAGTCCATAGATCACTGGTCCAGTCTGGGTCACACTGGAACCCTACAGTCCAGAGATCACTGGTCCAGTCTGGTCTGGGTCACACTGTAACCCTACAGTCCAGAGATCGCTGGTCCAGTCTGGGCCGGGTCACACTGTAACCCTACAGTCCAGAGATCACTGGTCCAGTCTGGGTCACACTGTAACCCTACAGTATGACTGGTCCAGTCTCCTTTGTCCTTTTGAGGTTCATTGTTTCTCTTCACTGTGGCGATGAGCAGTGCGATGAAGACTGTGGACTGGCCTGATGAAGAGGCACCAAGCCAGGGGTTTCAGATGATGAGCCCATGTGATGGCTGCTGCTCGTGCACATGATGAGGATCAGAGCGTGTGGCTATGTTACTATCGAAGGCTGTACTGGAAGAGCACCTACAGAGTGTAACAGCTCTCTGGTTGAGATGGCGCATGGTTGGATGGTTTTAATAAATATTTTATTCTAAGGTTCCTTGCCTATCATCTCTAGTGCACGCTAATTCTAAGCAAATGACGAGATGACAGTTAGATGGCTATTAGGCTTATTCAGTTATTCAAATCCAATTGGGAACAGCAGCATTACCAGCCTGTGGTCCGGTCTCCTCAGGTGACAGAAGCTGAGTGAGGCTGGGCCTGGTCAGTACAGGGCTGGGAGACTACTGAGGAGAACCAGGCCACAGCTGCTGGTGGAGCTAATGGACCAACATGGGGGCAGTCTTCTCTCTGGACCACAATAACCAGTATGGTCACAGGTAACACTGTGCTGTAGAAGGTGCCATCCTTTAGATATTAATCTGGTGTCCTGACTACTGGTCACTACAGACCCCAGGACACTGTCAGTAAGAGTGGGGTGCGGACCCTGGTGTCCTGACTACTGGTCACTACAGACCCCAGGACACTGTCAGTAAGAGTGGGGTGTGGACCCTGGTGTCCTGACTACTGGTCACTACAGACCCCAGGACACTGTCAGTAGGAGTGGGGTGTGGACCCTGGTGTCCTGACTACTGGTCACTACAGACCCCAGGACACTGTCAGTAAGAGTGGGGTGTGGACCCTGGTGTCCTGACTACTGGTCACTACAGACCCCAGGACACTGTCAGTAAGAGTGGGGTGTGGACCCTGGTGTCCTGACTACTGGTCACTACAGACCCCAGGACACTGTCAGTAAGAGTGGGGTGTGGACCCTGGTGTCCTGACTACTGGTCACTACAGACCCCAGGACACTGTCAGTAAGAGTGGGGTGTGGACCCTGGTGTCCTGACTACTGGTCACTACAGACCCCAGGACACTGTCAGTAGGAGTGGGGTGTGGACCCTGGTGGGGCTGTGCTTCAGTGGGGAGGGAGCTGGGTCCCCTCCTGTAAGTGAAGCTCTTTGGGAGTGAGCAGAGTGAAAAGCTCTGTATTGATGCAGTAATTCTCATATCAGTTCTTTGACTAAACAAAATGTTAAAAAAACACCCTGATAACAGCAGTGGAGCTTCATCAGACACTCACAGGTGGTCAGTACTCCAGACAAAGACAGGCCAGCTCCCTTACCGGACACTCCCCTCTGCCCCCTCGGGACTTTCTGACGGGATTTGTGAGCTCATCCGGGAGGAGGCCTTCTCCGGGAAAAAAGCCGGAGAAAACTGGAATGTTGAAGGCTTCCAAAGCAAGCGTCAACTTTTACGGTGGGAGTCCACAGATTGCTTTTCAAGTTGGATTTACAGGAATAAGCAGGCAACTCTGTAGAAAACAGCAGAATACAGGCGGGCCTCTGCATACACACGTTCTCCCACGAAACTTCAACCATGCAGGCAACACGGCTGAGCAGCTTGCTCCAGACTCCTGCCACTCGCTGTGTAAAGAAGTGCCTCCGTTTTAGATGCTCTTCCCTGTAGTTCCCCTCGTGCTCTCTGGGGGGTGTGAGAGAGCTGGTCTGAGCGCGTCCGTGCGGCCAGAGACATGACTCACTGGTGCTGGGAGCCCAGTGCGCAGTGAAACACTCATGTAAAAGTCGTTTAAAAGACCCGAACTGTGTAGGGGGGAGGGGGGCTGGCTGGTCGGTGTTACGAGTCAGAAGAGTATTTTCCGACGGAAGGGGGGGGCGGAAATTCTTTATTTTGTCTCCCTTTGTGTTACTGAAGCTTGCAAACTACAGAAAAGACGCCCCACCCCTCACCCCCACCAGAACCCTCATCAAACGGGTCTCAAACACGCCGTTTTCAGTGCTAATTCGTGTTTAAAATAAAACAGACGCATTTAATCGCGGAAAGCTCCCAGAAAGGCATTCTTTTACTTAGTAACTACACCGCCTTTCTCCCCAACACAAACCCTCCCTCCCCTGCGCCAGCTTCCGGACACACCCGCTTTTCTGCCTCGCGCAGACTGAGCTCATCTCGGCCTCGAGTGAACCGAGCCGGGGGGGGGCTGCTGTCATAGAGACGGCCCAAAACAAACACACGCGGTTGCGCACGGGCCGGACGGGGGGGGGGGGCGCACACGCTCTGAGCAAACACGAGGAGGGCGTGTCTCCCCCTTGTGTCTGGTCCTCGAGGAGACAGCGCCGGCCGTGATCTCCATCCGCCGCGCCCACGCCCACTCACCCCCACCCCGAGCTCGGGGAGACGGCACCGGGCAGCCTCGTCTCTTTTCAAAAACAACACAGGACGGTTAGCGGAAGATTTTGTTTTTGTTATTCGCAGGTCGGGCAGCGTCGTCAAAGCTGTTTCGTCGCCATGAACGAGCTGAAAAAGACCAAACAGCCAGGACAACGCCTGACCCACTCGTGTCAGCGGATCCCGGAGAGGGAGGAGGGCGGTTCCGCGCGGTTTGCAGCTGTAAGGTGGTGGGAATCGCCCGTCCCCGCTGTTCCAGGTCTCGTCTGTAACTCCCTCTGACCCTGCTGAGTGCTTCACGGCCAGAGCTCCTTCAAGGCGATTGTCATGTGCTTCAAGCTCTTAAAAAGCCGAACCTGGTTTGTAATAGGAAGGGCAGAGTGTGGCAAAGTCACTAGCATCGCTGGGCTCTGGGGTGCTGTCTGTGTGGAGTTTGTATGTTCTCCCTGTGTGTGGGGGGGGGTTTCCTCTGTGAAAACTGGCTCTGGTGTGAGTGTGTGTGTTCCCGTCCTGTGATGGACTGGGGTTCTGTCCAGAGTGTGTGTCTGTATCTGTGTGTCCTGTGTTGGACTGGTGTCCTGTCCAGGGTGTGTGAGTGTGTGTCCTGTGTTGGACAGGTGTCCTGTCCAGGGTGTGTGAGTGTGTGTGTCCTGTGTTGGAGAGGTGTCCTGTCCAGGGTGTGTGAGTGTGTGTGTCCTGTGTTGGACTGGTGTCCTGTCCAGGGGTGTGTGAGTGTGTGTGTCCTGTGTTGGACTGGTGTCCTTTCCAGGGTGTGTGAGTGTGTGTGTCCTGTGTTGGAGAGGTGTCCTGTCCAGGGTGTGTGAGTGTGTGTGTCCTGTGTTGGACTGGTGTCCTGTCCAGGGTGTGTGAGTGTGTGTGTCCTGTGTTGGAGAGGTGTCCTGTCCAGGGTGTGTGAGTGTGTGTGTCCTGTGTTGGAGAGGTGTCCTGTCCAGGGTGTGTGAGTGTGTGTGTCCTGTGTTGGAGAGGTGTCCTGTCCAGGGTGTGTGAGTGTGTGTGTCCTGTGTTGGACTGGTGTCCTGTCCAGGGTGTGTGAGTGTGTGTGTCCTGTGTTGGAGAGGTGTCCTGTCCAGGGTGTGTGAGTGTGTGTGTCCTGTGTTGGAGAGGTGTCCTGTCCAGGGTGTGTGAGTGTGTGTGTCCTGTGTTGGAGAGGTGTCCTGTCCAGGGTGTGTGAGTGTGTGTGTCCTGTGTTGGAGAGGTGTCCTTTCCAGGGTGTGTGAGTGTGTGTGTCCTGTGTTGGAGAGGTGTCCTGTCCAGGGTGTGTGAGTGTGTGTGTCCTGTGTTGGACTGGTGTCCTGTCCAGGGTGTGTGAGTGTGTGTGTCCTGTGTTGGAGAGGTGTCCTGTCCAGGGTGTGTGAGTGTGTGTGTCCTGTGTTGGAGAGGTGTCCTGTCCAGGGTGTGTGAGTGTGTGTGTCCTGTGTTGGAGAGGTGTCCTGTCCAGGGTGTGTGAGTGTGTGTGTCCTGTGTTGGAGAGGTGTCCTGTCCAGGGTGTGTGAGTGTGTGTGTCCTGTGTTGGAGAGGTGTCCTGTCCAGGGTGTGTGAGTGTGTGTGTCCTGTGTTGGAGAGGTGTCCTGTCCAGGGTGTGTGAGTGTGTGTGTCCTGTGTTGGAGAGGTGTCCTGTCCAGGGTGTGTGAGTGTGTGTGTCCTGTGTTGGAGAGGTGTCCTGTCCAGGGTGTGTGAGTGTGTGTGTCCTGTGTTGGAGAGGTGTCCTGTCCGGGGTGTGTGAGTGTGTGTCCTGTGTTTGTCCTGTATTGCTGGGATAGACTCCAGCTCCCCCCCAGCCCTGAATTGAATAAAGCAGTTTAAAAAACGCTCTAGATGAGAGTCCTGAAGTCCTGTTGGCAGCAGTGTCAGGATGTATGACTGCGTCAGGGACACTCAGGTGGAGGTGTGAGGGAGTCTCAGGACTGCCCTCATTCAGGAGCGCGAGCTCCGCTGTGACTGACTGGACTCCAGCAGAAGGACAAACTCTCACCTGTGGGTATGTCTGATACACCAGTGTCACTCTCACCCCTGGGTGTGTGTGGTTACAGTGTCACTCTCACCCGTGGGTGTGTCTGCTACACCAGTGTCACTCTCACCCCTGGGTGTGTGTGGTTACAGTGTCACTCTCACCCGTGGGTGTGTCTGCTACACCAGTGTCACTCTCACCCCTGGGTGTGTGTGGTTACAGTGTCACTCTCACCCGTGGGTGTGTCTGATACACCAGTGTCACTCTCACCCCTGGGTGTGTGTGGTTACAGTGTCACTCTCACCCGTGGGTGTGTCTGCTACACCAGTGTCACTCTCACCTTAACTGAGTCACGGAAAGCCCCACGCGTGCCACAGCAGGGATCGCTGGGCTTCGGGACGACCGGTCCGCGGTGACGTCATTCGCAGGACGCTCCCGAACAGCACGGGGCTGGGCCCGTGACTTGCTGAGCTCACCAGCAGTCGTGCAAGAGCTCCCGGCCCTGAGAGCCGCTCGGGTGAGACCGACCTCGACAACACGCCGCACCGGCGCTCGCCTGCGACCGGGAACTGAGGGAGAGTCTGTCCTATCCGCTGTGCACCACTAGAGGGCGGAGGCGGATCACGGTGCATCTGTGCTGCTCAATGACCCTCTCTGAACCCCGCCTCGCAATTACTGAAGACCGGGAAAGATCCTGATGTCGCAGTTGTATTACATACTGTACGTACTCAGCGAACCGAACCCTTTCAGTCTTGCTCCTCAGGAGCACTGACAATATGTCCGCCCGGCGGACTTCTACGGTTTAACAGTGAGACCCCAATCGGAGGACACGAGCACAAACCACCCGGAAGTGCACTTTAAGCCGAGAACCCAAAGGGCGTGTTTTACACAAAGCGGGGGCGGGGGTGTGGAACAAGCTGCCCAGAACCAGCAGGCAATGAGGAGGCAGTGAGCAGTGTAGGTTGTGAAAGCTGTGGGTTTTATTTATTTGCCTTTCGGGCTTACAGACACAGCGCGCTCCCCCCTCCTCCATCTCCTCCCTCCTCCTCTCTCTCTCTCCCTCTACCTCTCTCTCTGTCTGTGCGAGGCGCTGTGGAAACGCTCGAACCCGTGTCCCCGCGGGCCGGTTCAGCCCTCCTTCTTGGCCATCATACCGATGAGCGCCCCGAACTCCACGATGTCGATCTGGTTGTCCTTGTTGTCGTCCAGGCGCTTCACGAGTTTGTCCAGCTTGGTGACGGAGTCCTGCCGCCAGGGGGAGACAGACACGCAGATTCGTTAGGCGCTACGCAGTGCGGGGGGTCGGCTAATCGATTGCGGAGAAATCGATTGCAATGCATAAATGGGTCAGCTGTCTGGCGTGTAGGGTGGCAAACGAGGTTGCCCTACAGGACCTGAGGCTGTCCATTTTTATTAAATGGACAAGGACAGGAGGCGCCTCCTTACACAAAGGGAGGTGGGAGTGTGGAACAAGCTGCCCAGCCGTGGGATTGAAGGTAATACACCGGTCTCATTCTAGAAACAGCCAGATGAGAGCCTGGGATGAGTGAGCTGCCGACAGCCACGACCCGGCTGCTCTCGCTCGGATGAAGAGGTTCTGGTCATCAGAACCGGACTCACCGGTTTGTGGCTGCAGTGGGCCTGCAGGAGCTTCTTGAGCTCGTCCCGGCTGAGGGTCTGCTTCTTATCGTCCTCGCCCGCGTACTTGTAGAAGACGTCGCTGACGATCTTGGCGGCCTGCTCCAGAGACATGGTGGCGATGATGGGGCAGTGGTTTCAGAGAGATCTGTGGGAGGCGAGAGGAGGAGAGAACATGTCAGCTACACATCCACTAATGAGCCAGACTAATTGATGAACCCAGTCTGATCAGAGCGCATAAATAATTACTGCATCAGTCAATTCATTCATTCATTAAAGTCCACCGATTCGTGAACTAGTGTGCTGTGATTAACTTCCTGCTGCAGCCCTGTGTCTGCTGGCAGCTAATTTATCATCCCAGGGGCTGCTGGGAATCAGAGCCCAGCCCATCTCTGGGTGCGGTTCAACAGCGGAGAAGCACCTCTTCTGAATTCAGAATGCGTACAAATCTGGACAAATTCCATTCTCGGTCTCTTTTCCCTGGCCAGGATCCCAGGCTGACATGGACTAATGGGGGCAGATGCTCCCGGACGGGTTTGGACAGGAGGGACAGTAGTCCTACTGATCTTTCCTACCGGTCTCACACATGAGCTCCCAAAGGAATCCAACCACAGCTCCAGCAGATCCGCTGTTCCGGGGAAAACTAAGAGCTAAATAGCTATGCTATTCTTCAAATGGATTAAAGCAGTAAAGCAGAGAACAGCAGTCTAGGTCACAGGGAATTCCCGAAAAAAAAATCAATTTAGAAGAGAATTGCATAATAAACTGAAATAAATCTGAATAAACACTTTATGTCTTTTTGCAGAAGACTCCATCCCAGTCCTACTGAGCCAGCACTCCTTCAGGGTCAATAAGCATCTTCAGTCACAGGCTAAGGGTAACCCTTATCTGGATTAATAAAGACATTAATTGGCTCAATTAACTAAGCAAGGGCTGGGCTGGTTTGGAGACTGGAGGAGCCTGCAGCTCCACTGGATCAGGGCTGGAGATTTCTGCTCTGTTCAGAAGAGCAGGAACCCAGTCTAGTCTGGGGTCCAGACCTGGACCATTCCAGTGTACTCCAGCCCAGAACGTCTATACTACCAGCTCCTCGGTGATCTGACTGCATTGGTTGTGAGCTAATCAATACTTTAAATAGCTGATTATTTTGTGTAAATGTAGCTGAAGATCTGAGAATCTGTCTGCCCCTGGTCTTAGTTCACCCATTACCAAAGCTGAGGAAGCCCCACAGTTCAATAACTCAGCTGTACGGCTGGTGTCTCCTTAAATGAGATGCAATATCAGAGCTCATCTAGAACATAGGCAAATCTATGGTTTACACTTCATGAAAACAGCAACTAGTAGTGCAATCTAGATTTTCTGCACAGTACATTAAAGATATCAACATATTTTCCAGAGTTAATTAAATAACATTATCAGTTAAAGTTTAAAATCATGATTTTCACATATGTCCTGTACAGTACCCAGAGTGAGGCAGAGAGAGAAAGAACTACAGTACCCAGAGTGCAGCAGTGAGAGAGACAGAGGTACAGTACCCAGAGTGAGGCAGTGAGAGAGACAGAACTACTGTACCCAGAGTGCAGCAGTGAGAGAGACAGAGGTACAGTTGCCCAGAGTGCAGCAGTGAGAGAGACAGAGGTACAGTACTCAGAGGGAGGCAGTGAGCAGGGCTCGGGACCCGGCTGACGGCACAGGACTAGTGTCCTGCAGGAATCGCGGAGCCGGACTCACCTGTTCAGGTGGAGCTTTCAGCAGGAAGGCAGCAGGGTTTGTGTCTCGCTGTGACTGGAGGAGGTTTAAATAGACGTCGTGGCACAGGGACCTCCCTGCTTGGCATGGCCGTGCCTCACGCCTGGTGGTCGGGAGACGCTCCAATGGCAGACAGACTGGCGGGCAGAGACAATAGAGAGCTGAGGAGCAGCTACGCCCAGCTGCCTCTCCCCATTCCAGCTAGAAGCCCTGAGGCAGTCTTACTGGGCCGACACAGAGAGTCCCAGTCCAGCCCACCTGTGCCCCGTGCTCACCCCAACCTGTCCCCGAATCCCTGCGCATACCTGTGCTCTCCCAGCTCTCTGCTGTGGTGGAATTGCACAACTGTCTCATCACGAGCGAGCGGCCCCAGGCACGCTCTGCACAGGAGGGTGGCACCTGGCCTTCTGGAAACTTCCATGACGCACCTGGCCGAGCCCGAGGAGAGAGTGCCAGGCAGAGGGGCGTTTCAGGTCCGAATGCAGAACCCTGGTCCCAGGGAGCCCCCAACCAGCAGGTGGTGTGGGTCACCCCGAAATCATCGGATCCCCAAACTTCGGTTTTCGACCACTGAAGCGGTCAGTTTGGTAGTGTGGTCAATGACGTTGTTGAAGGATCATGGGAAAGGACAATCCCAGCTGCGTGGAGCTCTCAGAGAGCACAGCTCTCAATCAGCTGACTTTTAATCAGACTTCACGTGTTTCCACTCCTAACTGATTTCAGGGAGACCAGTAACACCCGTTGGACTGTGACCCCCCACCCCCCCAGGATCAAGGCTGGGTTAGAGTGCTGATTTCAGGGTGCCTTGTGGGACCTGTTATTCTGGGGTCCCCCAGGGATCAGGGCTGGACACCCCTGGGCTACAGATTAATGATTGTGGGACCTGCTGTACTGGGGTCCCCAGGGATCAGGCCTGGACACCCCTGGGCTACAGATTAATGATTGTGGGACCTGCTGTACTGGGGTCCCCAGGGATCAGGCCTGGACACCCCTGGGCTGCAGGCTGGTGATTACAGGGTGTGCTGTCCCGGTGCCCGTGTTCTCCCCGTCCTGCCTCTGCTCTCCGCGGCTCGGGCTCGGTGCAGGCGCGGGGGCGGCGAGGAATCCTGCTCCAGGCGAGGGCCCGGCCAGATGCTTGACATTGTGGCTAATTTGTTTTGACTCTGTTTGCTCTTTCTCCGTTGTCTGTTGTTCCTCCAAACCTGTTGGACAGGTGTGACGGGTCAGGTCTGCGAGCGAGGGCGGCCTGCAGCTGCCAGCGTGGCACGAAAACAGGTGGGAGAGGATTATCAACACTGGGGTTCGAGCAGCAGAGGCCCCCATGCATTGTGGAATGGGATCCTATCCAGTACTTCCTTCCTGTCCGTACGGTCTTTGTACCTACTGAGCCCACAGAATCGCCATAACATCTCTGCATTTCTACAAAAATTCCATCCATCTGTTTTTTAAACATCCAGTACAGGGCTGGAGCCCACTGCAGGTCACACAAACACACAATCGCACCAGGGCCCATTGCAGGTCACGCACACACACAAACACACCAGGGCCCATTGCAGGTCTCACACACACACAAACACACAATCGCACCAGGGCCCATTGCAGGTCACGCACACACACAAACACACCAGGGCCCATTGCAGGTCTCACACACACACAAACACACAATCGCACCAGGGCCCATTGCAGGTCACGCACACACACAAACACACCAGGGCCCATTGCAGGTCTCACACACACACAAACACACACTTGCACCAGGGATCATTGCAGGTCACACAAACACACACTCGCACCAGGGCCCATTGCAGTTCACACACATACAAACACACACTCGCACCAGGGATCATTGCAGGTCACACAAACACACACTCGCACCAGGGCCCATTGCAGGTCACACACATACAAACACACACTCGCACTAGGGCCCATTGCAGGTCACACACACACAAACACACACTCGCACCAGGGCCCATTGCAGGTCACACACACACAAACACACACTCGCACCAGGGCCCATTGCAGGTCACACACACACAAACACACACTCGCACTAGGGCCCATTGCAGGTCACACACACACAAACACACACTCGCACTAGGGCCCATTGCAGGTCACACACACACAAACACACACTCGCACCAGGGCCCATTGCAGGTCACACACACACAAACACACACTCGCACCGGGGCCCATTTCCCCAGAAGCCAATCAGCCCACCAGCGTGTCTTCGGACTGAGGGAGGAAACTGGAGCACCCAGAGGAAACTTGTGTGAACACGGGAAGAACATGCAAACTCCACACAGACAGCACCCTGGGACGTGGGTCCAGGGCCCCAGCACTGCAGGACAGCAATGCTGACCACTGCACTGCCCTATACAAACAAAAACCATTCCTGAACAACAAAGTCCTCCACCCCGAGCTCAGCAGGTGTGCCACTGACGTCACCTGTGGGGCGAAATTCACCGTGGCAAACAGCTCCAGTGCTTCCCAGGCCCTGATCTTGACCCCTGAGCCTCGGGCCCACCCATCCCTCTTCACAGGCTTCAGGGGGGTGAGGCACATTCTGCCCGGGGGCAGGGGGGAGGCGAGGGCGCGGGTCTGACAGAGATCAGGGGAGGGGCAGCAGGTCCAACCACATTCGACACGGCAGTGCGGTCTCAAGACTGAGCTCCTGCACTCCCTGCGTACACACCCTCTCTCAGGGGCTTGTGCTCGGACGACGAGCCCGTCACTCTGTCTTCCTCGGGTGCCGAACCCTTGCCCGTGTGCCTGAGCCTGAGACAGCAGTATTACTACAGAGTAACAAGTAATGGGTTTACTCCAGGCTGAAAAGAGAAGAAAGAAAACACAATGTTTCGGCCGTGGAGCCTTCTTCAGGGGTTAGTCTAACAGTCTTCACACCTGAAGATGGCCGAAACGTCGTGTTTTTCTTCTCTTTTCAGCCTGGAATAAACCTATTACTTGTTCCTTTGCAGCCTACGCATGCTGATGCAGCTCCCCACCTGAACTACTGTATACAGAGTAGCCATGAGGCAGCTGTGCACTGAAGATAGAGAAATCCTGGTCAATGATTGGGTAACAGACAGTCCGGTCCAGTCCAGGACAGCCTGACCCTGACAATGCATGTGTGCTGTAAGGACAGTCTGTCTGCTTGTCTCTGTCTGTGTGTCCATGTGGCAGTTCAGAAGGAAAAATTGCACATAAAACAGGAGCCCTTTCTTTCTGCTCCTGCTGCAGACATGACCAGTGACAGGGCCACAGGAGAGCAGAGGACCACAGTGTCCAGAGGTCTAAGCCTGGCTCAGCAGACCGGGGCTGGGCTGCGCCCTGCGTGGGTGGTAGCTAGGGGGCGCTGGGCCACACCCTGCTGGCCCGGCTCCACTGTGAGGCCATACCGGCACGTGAGGGACTGGAAAATCTGAAAAGCAAACATTCCTCAACAAGAACAAGCTCACAGAGAGGCTGGGTGAGTCAGACTGTCCACTGCAGCAAGTGAGTCTTGTGGCTGTGCAGTGCCAGGGCTGAGCTCCGCACACTGACAGCCTGGGAGAGACCCAGCAGGGCAGGGCAGGGCAGGGCGCCAGTCTGTCAGCTAGTCAGGGAGTTAGTCTGTCAGCTAGTCAGGGAGTTAGCCTGTCAGCTAGTCAGGGAGTTAGCCTGTCAGCTAGTCAGGGTAACAGTCTGTCAGCTAGTCAGGGAGTTAGTCAGTCAGCTAGTCAGGGTAACAGTCTGTCAGCTAGTCAGGGAGTTAGTCTGTCAGCTAGTCAGGGAGTTAGTCTGTCAGCTAGTCAGGGTAACAGTCTGTCAGCTAGTCAGGGTAACAGTCTGTCAGCTAGTCAGGGAGTTAGCCTTTCAGCTAGTCAGGGAGTTAGTCTGTCAGCTAGTCAGGGAGTTAGTCTGTCAGCTAGTCAGGGAGTTAGCCTGTCAGCTAGTCAGGGAGTTAGTCTGTCAGCTAGTCAGGGAGTTAGTCAGTCAGCTAGTCAGGGAGTTAGCCTGTCAGCTAGTCAGGGTGTTAGTCTGTCAGCTAGTCAGGGTAACAGTCTGTCAGCTAGTCAGGGAGTTAGTCAGTCAGCTAGTCAGGGTGTTAGTCTGTCAGCTAGTCAGGGAGTTAGTCAGTCAGCTAGTCAGGGTGTTAGTCTGTCAGCTAGTCAGGGAGTTAGTCTGTCAGCTAGTCAGGGAGTTAGTCAGTCAGCTAGTCAGGGTGTTAGTCTGTCAGCTAGTCAGGGAGTTAGTCTGTCAGCTAGTCAGGGAGTTAGTCTGTCAGCTAGTCAGGGTGTTAGTCTGTCAGCTAGTCAGGGAGTTAGTCAGTCAGCTAGTCAGGGTAACAGCCTGTCAGCTAGTCAGGGTGTTAGTCTGTCAGCTAGTCAGGGAGTTAGTCAGTCAGCTAGTCAGGGAGTTAGTCAGTCAGCTAGTCAGGGTGTTAGTCAGTCAGCTAGTCAGGGTGTTAGTCAGTCAGCTAGTCAGGGAGTTAGCCTGTCAGCTAGTCAGGGAGTTAGTCTGTCAGCTAGTCAGGGTGTTAGTCTGTCAGCTAGTCAGGGAGTTAGTTTGTCAGCTAGTCAGGGTGTTAGTCTGTCAGCTAGTCAGGGAGTTAGTTTGTCAGCTAGTCAGGGTAACAGTCTGTCAGCTAGTCAGGGTGTTAGTCAGTCAGCTAGTCAGGGAGTTAGTCAGTCAGCTAGTCAGGGAGTTAGTCTGTCAGCTAGTCAGGGAGTTAGTCAGTCTGCTAGTCAGGGAGTTAGTCAGTCAGCTAGTCAGGGAGTTAGTCTGTCAGCTAGTCAGGGAGTTAGTCAGTCTGCTAGTCAGGGTGTTAGTCAGTCAGCTAGTCAGGGAGTTAGTCAGGGTGTTAGCCTGTTTGGTAGTCAGGGAGTCAGTGTGTCAGTTTTTCTTGGTGTTTCTTAGTGTCAGATGGTAGTGTGCTGGTCGGGGTGTTTGTTAGTGTGTCAGTCAGTTAGTCTGTCAGCATGTTAACGTGTAAGTCTGAGTGTTAAGTCTGTCCCTCAGGGTATCAGTCTGTTAGTCAGGGTGGTACTGTAGGTTATAAGAGTTAATTCAATGAAGCTCTTTGTCTGTGGGTCAGTCTTTCAGTCAGGCAGTGAGCCCAATTCCTCATCAGTCTTTTATTTCCCTGCTATTTCCAGTCACAGTCCCCAGCGGCGGGAGAGCGGGAGGGGGCGGGGCTGTGGGTCCGGACAGACGGACGGACTCCCGGCTCCCCGGCGACAGCGGGAGAGCCGCCCCCTCTCCCGACTTCACAGAAAGACTCTTTCCCAGTCTAGGAGAAGGGAGGAGTAAGTACACGGGGTTTTTTTTTATCCCTGGGCAGGAGCGAGTCATCGCCCCAGCTGCGCAGGCGGTGTCCCTCTGTATAAAGAGACCTTGCGGAGCCCAGTGCAGCCGCACTCCGAACCCAGCACCGCCAGCGAACCCGTCTCGCCCCTCAGGGCTCGGTTCGCCTTCCACAGCCAGGTGAGTGGGGCTGATCGAGCACGGCCGGTTGTAGCAGACGAGACACAGAGTACCAGAGCGCAGGTCTTGTGAGACGGTTCTGCTTTGTACCGTTGCGAAACGTTAATTCGTGTTCAGAATCCCAGAGAAGAATGAAGCAGCCCGCGTTACGAAAGGTGCCTCTTGTTATTGCCTGCAACAGGAACAGCCACAATAATAATTGCAGCGCTCACCGCAGTTGTTATTGCTTCAGACCGAAGCACGCGTGGGCGCGCCTGGCTGTGGAAGGTGTGTGCCTCCTCCCGGCGCGCGACGCGACCCCACCCCACGGCCCTCGCGAGCCGGAGACCGGACACGCGCTGGAGCTACACCGCGCGGAGGGAGGGAGTCAGAGAACTGGGGGGGGCTGGGGGGCTGGGGGGCTTTCATAAAAGTTAGAGGCCTCGTCAAAATAGCATTTATCGATATCTCAGATCGATATTTCAAATATCTTTAAATATTTATTGCAGGTATATTTGAATGAGAACTCATTTCATACGGATATCTTTAACTGACTTATAGAGTTGTGTCTCACTGTGTGTCAAGAGATCTTGAACTGATTTAGAGGTATCTCGAAATGATGGTTTGGTTACCGTGCTGCAGTAAATATACTGACAGGTTGGTGCCACATGGTAAGAATCCGATTGCGGTTCTGAGCCTCCGGACTGAGCTCTCGTGTTCTTGTGTGCTCAGCAGAAGCAGAAGCAGAAGCTCTGGGCGCTCCGTGCAGCCGGCCGGCGGGTGGGAAGCCATGTCGAAGCTGGAGGCGGCGGTGAGGAGCCTGGTGGAGCTGTTCGAGCAGTACGCCAGCCAGGACGAGCACAAGTGCCAGCTGAGCAGCGCCGAGCTCAAGCAGCTGCTGCAGGCCGAGCTCACATCCCCGGAGTTCAAGGCAAGAGGGGCTCCGAGCTGCACCTGCACTGCACACTCCTGCACTAGTGACACTGCACACTCCTGCACCTGCACTGCACACTCCTGCACTAGTGACACTGCACACTCCTGCACCTGCACTGCACACTCCTGCACTAGTGACACTGCACACTCCTGCACCTGCACTGCACACTCCTGCACTAGTGACACTGCACACTCCTGCACCTGCACTGCACACTCCTGCACTAGTGACACTGCACACTCCTGCACCTGCACTGCACACTCCTGCACTAGTGACACTGCACACTCCTGCACCTGCACTGCACACTCCTGCACTAGTGACACTGCACACTCCTGCACCTGCACTGCACACTCCTGCACTAGTGACACTGCACACTCCTGCACCTGCACTGCACACTCCTGCACTAGTGACACTGCACACTCCTGCACCTGCACTGCACACTCCTGCACTAGTGACACTGCACACTGCTGCACCGCACATTTCTGCACTAGTGACACTGCACACTTCTGCACTAGTGACACTGCACACTCCTGCACTTGCACTGCACACTCCTGCACTTGCACTGCACACTCCTGCACTAGTGACAGTGCACACTGCTGCACTAGTGACACTGCACACTCCTGCACTAGTGACAGTGCACACTGCTGCACGAGTGACACTGCACATACCTGCACTTGCACTACACACTACTGCACTGCACACACCTGCACGAGTGACACTGCACATGTTTGCACTGCACACTGAGACCTACATGAGTACCGCTGCACAGAGGCACACACGAGTTACACTGCATGCAAAGCTGCACACAGAAATTTGCACACATCATGTACCCCCAACGGAGCACACAAAACACTGCACGCAGAACTTTAGACACAGCACGACACTCAAAATGCTCCTTGTGAACACAGAGCAATGCACACAGGACACTGTATCTAGCCCCTGTGACTCCTGATCAGCTCAAGTAAACTAAAAAGATCCCACTTGATCCCAGAGATTGGGGACCTCTGGGAAGTGTGCTGATCCAATCCCAGTGATGAACCCCCCCGTCTTCCTTCTGTTTGTGCCTGCAGACCAAGTTCGACCCCGCGGACATCGAGGAGGTGATGGCCAAACTGGACAAGAACCACGACGGAGAGGTCAACTTCCACGAGTTCTGCAAGTTCGTGGGCATGCTGGCCCATGGCTACTACAGGTGCCAGAAGGGCAAGGCCAAGAAGTGACCGCACTGACCGCCCCGGACCCTCACTGACCCCGCTCTGCAGCGCTGCACCCCACACCTCGCCACCCCGCGCCCCAGCTCTGTCTCCATGCCCCACCCTGGTTATTACTCAAGGACCTCCTGACCTCAGTGTCCGCTAGCTTTCAGTCCAGTTGCTAGACCGGTATGTTGAGCTAATAAGCCTATGAATGAATTAGACCCTTGTAATGGCTGGTCCGGAGAGCTCTGGTCTCGTGTGGGCTTGATCGCAGTGGGATCTAGTGTGTGATTGTGCACAGGGCTCTCACTGTGAGCAAAGACATTAAAGAGTCATTTGTACCCGACACTTGTTGTCAGCTTGGTTCTTCTGTCCGGGTCATTGAAATAGCTCCATCACCTCGGGGGCACCTCGAACCTAGACACCAGCTCGAACCCTGACACCAGCTCTAATACAGACTCGAACCCTGACACCAGCTCAAACCCAGACACCAGCTCTAATACCGACTCTGACCCAGACACCAGCTCGAGCCCTGACACAAACTCCAACACTAACACAAACCCTGGCACCAAGGGTACAGCAGCTGTGCCCCCACCTGGGACTTGAACCTGCATCCCTCCAGTTTGGAGTCCACAGCCCTGAGGGGTCCTGCCTGCTGCTGCCCTGCTGTACCCCGGGGGTGTCCAGCTCCAGTCCGGTTAGCCCAGTACTTCACTCAATTAGGCCTAATTATTCAATCCACAAGGCCCGCTATCAGCCAATCACCCAATTCATTAATTAGACCTCTACAGTTCGGGTACTGGCCTGGAATGCCCTGGCCCTAGTCCAGTTCTTTAATTAACTGAGACCTTAATTGACCTATAAAGCTGGTTGATTGGCTCCTTGATAAAGTTCTTCCTGTTCAGGAGGTGGAGATCTCGAATGACTTTGTTACCTCCAGCATGTTAACAACTGAGCACAGCCAGAGACTCAGATTACTCCCGACATCTGGGAAACTGAGGTCTCGATTCCTTGATTGGACCATTAGCGTGGGATCAGGAGCCCCGGAATTAGGCAGTTGGGTGGAATGAAAATGTACTGGCCAGGGGCTGGGTGTCTACGCTCCACGCACAGATAGGGCATTTGCGCCCTCTGTTGGACAGTTCGTGTTATTCAACTTTTATGCTCTTCCTCGGCTCTGGCGGAGCAGCGCGATGTCAGATTCACACACCGGCGGCCGGGGCTGGGGTTCCTGCGACAGCTCCGCTCGCGGGCTGGGCGGCACCTGCTCCCGTGACGCCGGCAGCGATTTCCAGTCTCACACGTCGCGATCGCCGCTGTCTCTGTCCAGGACTCCCCCCTCCGTGTTTGCTGTAAGAGATTGGAAACACGGAAGGAGGAACGAGTGGCTGGCGGAGGGGGGGGGGGGGTGTGCGTGCGAGAGGCACAGTTCAGAGAGATCCCGCCGTGGGCGGAGGGAAAAGGAGGAGAGACTAGGAAAGAGAGAGAACGAGAGAGAGAGAGAGGGAATCGCAGAATTCCCACATCTGTCAGATTCAGAACAGCTTCCACTCCTACTGGAAGAGGAATCTCGACAGAGCTTCAGTCCAGTGTGTGATCTACTGGAACAGTGAGCCTGTCTCTCAATAATAATAATACAGTGTGTGATCTCGTGTCCCAGCCTGAGGAACAGACAGTGAGCCTGTCTCTCAATAATAATACAGTGAGTGATCTCCTATCACAGCCTGCGGAACAGACAGTGAGCCTGTCTCTCAATAATAATAATACAGTGTGTGATCTCCTGTCCCAGCCTGCGGAACAGACAGTGAGCCTGTCTCTCAATAATAATAATACAGTGTGTGATCTCCTGTCCCAGCCTGAGGAACAGTGAGCCTGTCTCTCAATAATAATAATACAGTGTGTGATCTCCTGTCCCAGCCTGAGGAACAGACAGTGAGCCTGTCTCTCAATAATAATAATACAGTGTGTGATCTCCTGTCCCAGCCTGAGGAACAGACAGTCTCTCAATAATAATAATACAGTGTGTGATCTCCTGTCCCAACCTGAGGAACAGAGAGCCTGTCTCTCAATAATAATCCAGTGTGTGATCTCCTGTCCCAGCCTGAGGAACAGACAGTGAGCCTGTCTCTCAATAATAATAATACAGTGTGTGATCTCCTGTCACAGCCTGAGGAACAGACAGTGAGCCTGTCTCTCAACAATAATAATACAGTGTGTGTGATCTCCTGTCCCAGCCTGAGGAACGGTGAACCCGTCTCTCAATAATGTAGATCTCCAATAATATGTTTGTACTGTAAGTGCTGTGTTTATTGTATCTGTTTTGGGAACACTGTAACTCAGTGGTCAAGCTAATGAAGCTCTTCAAATCTGAATATGAGTGAGAGAGAGGGAGGGAGTGAGAGAATGGGAGAGTGAGAGAATGAGGGAGGGAGAGGGGGAGAGGTGGGAGTGGCACAGCTGGGTGTGTCTGCCAGTCAGTCAGTTGTGGTAGACTGTGCCAGCAACATACCCAGCATGCACTGCTGGCAGGGGGGCAGGAAGGAAGAGAGGGGGCAGACAGGGGCTTCTGATCTCTTGTGTTTCTTGTTTTTTTCCACTCTGACAAGGGAAGTTGCCCAACAGACTGAGCACTGAGGGAGACATTGAATCATAACAGCCATTGTGTCCTTAGAAACGAACACCGACAAACACACACACAAACATACACTGACACATACACGCACAGGCACACACACACACACTGACAGATACTGACACAGACACACACAGATAGTGAGAGACACGTACACAATAACAGAGACACACATAGGTACACACACTCACAGATTCATTACACACATGCACCCTGACACACACTGACAGAGTCATACACTGATCCAGGCGCACACTGACACACTGTGAAGAAGTGTGGTGAAAGACGAGTATCCAGAAAGAGATGGAGAGAAGAAAAAAGAATGAGAGAGAGGAGGCAGGAAGGAGGGGGGAGTTCAGTGACATGGAGGTGATCCAAGCATCCATCTGTCTTTCATTTACTGGGAACCCTCCTCCCTGCTGTAAGCTAATCTGGTCCTGTACGAGTGCACTGTCCTTTACTGGTCAGTGCAACACAGTGAGACTCAACCGCAGAGCTGCACTGCTAACACCTGGAGAGAGAGGAGAGCTAGAGAGGAGAGAGAGAGGAGGGAGGGAGGGGAGAGAGAGGAGGGAGGGAGGGGAGAGAGGGAGCAGAGAGGAGAGAGGAGAGAGAGGAGTGAGGGGAGAGAGGGAGCAGAGAGGAGAGAGAGAGGAGAGGAGGAGAGAGGAGAGAGAGAGAGGAGAGGGGAGAGATGGAGCAGAGAGGAAAGAGAGAAGAGGGAGCAGAGAGCAGAGAGAGAGGCGACGGGAGAGAGAGAGGAGAGGAGAGAGGGAGCAGAGAGGAGAGAGAGAGGAGAGAGGGAGCAGAGAGGAGAGGGGGAGAGGGGAGAGAGAGAAGAGGGAGGGGAGAGAGGGAGCAGAGAGGAGAGAGAGGGGAGAGGGGAGGGAGGGGAGGGGAGACAGAACCAAATCACACTGGAATACACAAAGACAACATTAACTGAAATGCTAAAGAACCCTAAACAGACAATACACACTAGCCAAATATTTGACCAAGGTATGAAAAAGCAAAGAGAAACAGACCCTGACGAAGTCCTGGCTGTGCTCTCACTGCCAGCGGGGAGAAACAGAGACAGAGATTCGCTTTCTACTGCTCTGTGAGAAATAAACTCAGATTAGACAAACATGCTTCTGCAAATTAACTATCTAAACATCGAATCCCAGAATTCCCACAGCTGCCAGAATCAGAACAGCGTCCAATCCTACTGGGAGAGGGAGGAGGGAACTCAGTGAAGGGAGCGTCACAGCTTGAGGAACAGTGAATCTGTCACCAGTAATGGTCTATGTGTTGTTGTATGTTGTATGTAAATGTCCTATGAATGGTTTGTATTGTAAATGTATGCAGATGTTGTATTGACAGTACATGTTTTGGCAACAGGAGAGAGAGGAACCAGCCTCAGGACAGCACTGCTAGAGCACCACGTCTCAGACTCAACCACATCACAGCACAGATCAAACAGCACATTTCTCACACACTGGGACACACACAACACAAACTGGAATGCTACAGAACCCTAAACAGACTATACACACCAGCAGAATATTTGATCAAGGTAAGAAACAGCAAAAAGAAACAGACCCTGATGAAGTACAGGCTCAGTGACCAGAGCCTGGCCATAGAAACTGGGCGACACAGGCAGACCTGGCTGCCCAGAGAGGACAGGCTCAGTGACACAGTCTGGACACACACACTGGACACAGGCAGACCTCGCTGCCCAGAGAGGACAGGCTCAGTGACACAGTCTGGACACACACACTGGACACAGGCAGACCTGGCTGCCCAGAGAGGACAGGCTGTGCTCCCACTGGGGAGAAATAGAGACATAGGTGCACTTCCTACTGCACTGGGAGAAATACTCTGGGATTAGAGAAACATTCTTCCCTAAATTCAGAAATCTAATCCCAGAGTTCCCACACCTGCCAGAATCACAACAGGTCCCAATCCTACTGGGAGAGGGAGGAGGGAACTCAGCTGAACTGGCAGCCCAGTATGTGTTCTCCTGTCCCAGCCTGAGGAACAGTGAGCCTGTCTCCCAATAATGCTTTTTTATTTTATGTAAAATAAAAAATATATGTAAATATCTTAAGATATGTCCTTGTTGTAAATGTCTGTAATATGTCTGTAGATTTTATTATTTTTTGTTTTGTTTCATGTTAATTTAATTTCTATTTGCTTTGGCAATACTGATTGTCCCCATCGGTCATGCTAATAAAGCACCTTGAACTGAACTGAATTGAAATTGAGAGGAGAGAGGAGAGCCAGAGAAGTGGGGAGAGATGGAAGAGACAGGAGGAAAGAGGGAGAGGAGAGACAGGAGAAGAGGCAGAGAGGGATGGAGGTCTGGGGGGTGAAGAGTGATCGATCTTTCCCCAGCTGAGCAGGAGTCGTGCTCGCCACACCTTACCTGGAGGGTTCAGGTTCCCAAAACTTAACGAAACAAATTCCAAAAATACCCGCGGCTGACACGCACCCAGACAGGCTCACAGACTCCTGACACAGCGGAGAGGAGCACAGCGAAGCACCTAGAGGATTCATGCAAGGGGAAAGCATTAGAGGGGAAAGTATCTATAAACCTCCTAATGAAGTGCTCAGAGAAGCAGAATTTATTGTATATTGTTTCCTCTCCTTTTGCAGCTACAGCAACAGCAGTGTAGTCATTCATCTGAAAACAGCCTCACATCGCCTGTTCAACAGTGTGCTTTTCCAGTCCAGGTGTGTCAGGCCCCTGTGGTTCAGCAGCATTCCACTGTCTGCCTGTACACCTGGACAAACACTCCTCACCCTGCAGAGGGACCTTCACCCAGTCACAGCCTCTCAGAGCCTCAGACACACCCCTGACACGAAGATGAAGGAGTGTTCATGTGAAGATCCAGAGGAGCTGGACTGAGTGTCTGTACAGTTACTCTCCAGCTCTGATGATGATGAAGGAGTGTTCATGTGAAGATACAGAGGAGCTGGACTGAGTGTCTGTACAGTGACTCTCCAGCTCTGATGATGATGAAGGAGTGTTCATGTGAAGATACAGAGGAGCTGGACTGAGTGTCTGTACAGTGACTCTCCAGCTCTGATGATGATGAAGGAGTGTTCATGTGAAGATACAGATAAGGGGGTAGAGAAGGAGAGAGGGAGGTGGGAGAAAGAGAGAGGAGAGAGGTGGGGGCAACTACTGCATTTGCCCCAGCCTGTTGGTACTGCTCCATTCGGGCTCTGTCACAGCAGCGCAGACCGATCAGCACTCTGCAGCCTGCGCTCAGCAGGAGTGTTCAGGCCCAGCGAAGCCCTGGGGGGAGGTGACTCATGGGAAAGGCGTGGCAGTGTTCGAGTAAGAGCTATTGTGCTCACTGTGCGTGCCTGCAAGCCTGTGGTATCTCCTGCATAGTTGCTACAGTACACTGTGGGTGTAAGCTTACACTCTGCAAAAGTTAACACGGCAGTAATAAACCTGATCTTCCATCGGGCCTTTGAACCAGTCCTCTTGTGCGTCTGCCGTGGGGCGGCTGTTTCGCTGCCCTTCCTGAAGGATTTCCTCCAGGGTTCCCGATAAGAAAGAAACTAGAGTTTTGGAACACCCCCCCCCACCCGGAATCATTCCAGTGTAGGGAAAGCAGTTTGCTAATTCGATGCACGTGAGGAGCTACAGCACCATTTGGCGAGGAACAGAGGACAGACTGGAGCCAATGACGCAGTCCACAGCTATGCTGTAGCCTGCTGTACTGGGCCATATTCCACAGTGCACGTGGTGAAACACGCAGTCGTAAAGCTGGCTGTACTATACAGTACGAACGCTACGCGATAACGTCGTACTCTATGCTGTTCTACACTAGGCTGTGTAATACAATACTATATAAATGGTATGGTATACTGGATCATGTGATACAATAATATACCGCACTATACAATAACATGCAAAGGAACCAGTAAAGGTTTATTCCATGCTGAAAAGAGAAGAGAGCCACACCTGAAGAAGGCTCCACAGCCGAAACGTTGTGTTTCTTTCCTTCTCTTTTCAGCCTGGAATAAACCTTTACTGGTTCCTTAGCAGCCTATGCATGCTGACACAGCCCCCTACTTGAACTATACAATAACATGCTATTCTTTCTGGACTGTGTAATACAATACAAATGGTGTAGTATACTGAACTATGTGATACTACAATATACTGTACTATACAATAACGTGCTGTAGTAAAGCTGGCTGTACTATACAGTACAAATGTTATTATATACTGGACTACGCAATAGCGTCTTATTCTCATTCTCCCCTCTCCAGCGCCACCGCAGGGCGCCACGCCCGGGCTGCGCCCTGGATTAACCAGCAGGCCCAGTCTGCTCGACCCACTCTGCCTGGAGCCAGACCCGCGGGCCTTGGGCGGGGTCCCCCTCGCCGGGGGGCAAGCGGGAGGAGAGGGGCAGCAGGAGGGGGGCTGGAGCGAGAGAATCGGGGGGTCAGCGAGACTTGTCACTGGGAGGTTCTGGGTTCAAATCCCAGCAGGAGGCACAGCTGCAGTACCCCTGAGGCATTGCATAAGATACCCAGTGGTATAAATGGGTACACATAAGTCCTTTTGGCTAAAAGCATCATCCAAATACTGAATCATTAATAAATAATAATAAAAAACTCAATGCTCTGGTAGCTGCCAATAACCCCTGCCTAGTGTGGGCACTGTCAATACAGGCAGAAAACTGGGGCACCACAGGTGTACCCCAACTCTGCCTGCTGACAGGGGGTTGACTTCGACGGCCCAAACTGGGTCCAGGTCAGGTCCCAGTCAGTTCTGGTTCAGGTCCGGTTCAGGACACAGCGGGCTGTCATCGCAAAGACCTCAAAGGCCACGGACGAAGTCGGCCCAGCGGGCTCCTCCAGACCCAGCAGGAGGTGCCCCTTGACACAGAGAGTTGTGGGAGCATGGAGCAAGCCAGCCAGCCAGCCAGCGCGCCACCTGGAGATGATCCACGAGCCGATGACCGAACGAGCTCAGCGAACAGGTCAGACGGGCTGCTCTCTCCAGCGGGGCACAGGGATCGAAAAGACCGGGGGGGGGCTCACACCTGGACACACAGCTGCCGATTCCAAACTGGGCTGGGGGGGGGGGAGGGGGAGCCTTTAAAAAAAAGGCGCTCCTGCCTTTCCCTAAACAAAGGCATGAAAAAGAATAAAGACGTGACTGTTGGACTTTAATGAAATGTTTACGGAACTCTTCAAAGAGCACGGGAATCTCCTTTAAAAAAAAACACCCCACAAGTCCCACAGGCACCACCCCACCGCTGAAAAGATCCCCAGGCGCCCCACCCCACCGCCCAGGTGCTGTGACTCAGAGATTCCTGACAACGCGGCGAGCAACAGCCCTCGAACAGGGGTATCTCACACCCCAGGCTCTCAGGCAGCGGGAGCCCACACCCCAAACTCTCTTACAGAGGTAACTGACACCCCAAGCTCTCAGGCAGGGGGAGCCCACACCCCAAACTCTCTTACAGAGGTAACTGACACCCCAAGCTCTCAGGCAGGGGGCGCCCACACCCCAAACTCTCTTACAGAGGTAACTGACACCCCAAGCTCTCAGGCAGCGGGAGCCCACACCCCAAACTCTCTTACAGAGGTAGCCAACACCCCAAGCTTCTCACAGGGGTAACTGACACCTCAAGAGCTCAAACAGGGGTAACCGACACCCCAAACTCTCTTACAGCGGTAACTCACACCCCAAGCTCTCAGACGGGGCAGCCCACACCCCAAACTCTCTTACAGGGATAGCAGACACCCGAAGCAACTCGCTTCCAAGCAGCTAAAGAGCAGAGCGCGCCGGGGTCTCTCCCCCCCCAATCAATTCCGCACCCCAGTTCCGTCCGCGCGAGCCGGAGAGGGGAGCCCCGGATCTCTCCGAGCTCCGTGAGAAAAGGGGGAAGTAGAAGAGCGAGCGGTAGCGCACATGTGCAGCAGTACGTTGTACTGAAAATGCCTGCAGGTCTGGTGTTAACTGGGTCTGCGCTGGCGGCGCTTGTCACCCATCGGTCGCGCCAGTAAAGCTCTTTGAACTTGATTTACTTGAAGCGCTGGAGGACGGACTCGGGAGACGCGAGCAGCGAGTCACACGGCACCGCCTGCAGGCCGCAGGCCCGGCTCACCGCCCTCCGAGCGGCCGAGGGGCGGGGAGCCGGGGGGGCGGGGAGCGGACTCGAGCCTATTTAAGGGCGAGCCCGCCCGGTCCTCCTCACTCCCTTCGCCTGTCCTCCGCTCTTCTGACCAGGTGAGTCTCCTCCGCGCCCTCGCCGCGTTTCCGTGTCTGCTGCGCGGCGTGGGGCGTTGTCGCTGAGGGGGAGCCCCGCTCGGCGGCGCCTCGCTTTGCAGAGTCAGTAGTTTGGTGCGATTACAAAAAAAAGAAAGTCGGAGAGTCCAGACGAGTTTGGGAGAACTGTTGCTCCCTCTCTCGTCTCCCCCCTCTCTCTCTCCCTCCCTCTATGTGTACTTCTCTCAGTGCTCTTTCTCGGGCACTGCGCTCTTGTGACGAACTGGCACCGAGTCTCGCCTCCTCTCTCCTCCCGCAAACCGGAGTCCGTCAGCAGGCGGCCGCCGAGAAGCGGGCACGCACAGCTGTGAGCTTTCCGGGGGGCTGGAGACGGCGGAGTGAAACGAAACTCGGTAAAAGTAGTTGCCTTTGGCGAAAATGTATCCCCCCGGAGTCAGGCTGCGTTGACGCCGAAAGGAGGAGGAGGTTGGGGGGGCCGGGCCGCCCAGTCAGGGCTCCGGAATGCGGGCTGCGGTCCAGGCGGGTCTGCCTCCCTCCTCCCTCGGCAGAGCACAGCGCGCTTTCCCAGCGCCTGCGTCTCCGCAGGATTCCGAGCGATCCAGTGGGATCCAGTGAACCCAGGGCCGCAGGTGCGAGATCACGGCTCGTCGGGAGAGGCAGAGAGGGCGAGAGGGCGTGGGGGGGTTGTAGCCCGTTTAAGAGGAGCGACAGTTGCAGGGGGAGAGAGAGAGACGCCGGGTAACTTCTCCCTCGGAGCGAAGCGCCCCTGGCCCAGAGCTTTGTGAGTAGTAGTCCCGTAACGTGTTGTGTGCCACACCCTAGAGTGGGGGGTGAATCTATCGGGCTTCGGTAGATCACACGGCAGCCACGTCTGGCAGACAACGCCCTACACACCTCCTCGTTAATTAACCCCCCCGCTGAAAGCGGCACCAGAGCGCAGAGCAGCGCCGCCGGCTGGGCGTGGCGCACCCTGGGGGATGGACGGACGGAAAGCCGGAGAGGCTTACCGCAGTTGTTAAAGAGGGACGACATTTTCTCTATTTTACTCCGGCTTTAACCCAGGAGACGCCTCCCTGCAGGTCGCTAATGCCGTCGTCGCCGCGTCTTAACAGTGGGCGGCGCCGTCGCACTCTCCAGGGTGTGCACTGTGTTGAACTGTGCTGGGCTCGGGTTCTGCCCCACAAACCGGCCATGCCAGACCCTAAGCTTGGTCACTTTCAGGTTCGGGTGTTCAGGAACCCGACTCCGTCGAATGGTCACCTTCAGAACCGACCGTCAAGTAGCAGCCAGAGGACAGAAGCAGAAACTACAGGGAAGGGCAAACTGAGAACTGCCTTTACACTGAGGGTGGTGGGAGTGTGGAACAGGGTGCCCAGCCATGTTGAATCTGATGCTCTGGAAATCCTGGGGGGTTACTTAGCTACCAATGATCGAACAAGCCAAGCGGGCAAATAGACAGATGGGCTCCGCTGCTCTGTGGCCGATCGCGTTCACGGCGGAGCGCCCCTGGGGCTCAGCGTTCCGACGTTCGCTTTTAAACCTCCCCAGCGCTTTGTCTTGAGTCTGCTAGTGAAGCCGATGCTAGAAAGGGTTTCTGACACAGTGGGAAGGACCCGCCTGTCAGGTGTGGAGTCCGGCGACGCCGATAGTCGGGTAATGGCGGCCTGCTCTCACAGCGATGCCTGTCTGTCTCTCCCTGCAGCCCGTGCCTCTCTCTCTCTCTATCTCCGCCACGATGAGTGCCATACAACAGGCCATGGCCTTGCTGATCGACGCCTTCCACAAGTACTCTGGGAAGGAGGGGGACAAGTACACCCTGAGCAAGGCGGAGCTCAAGGACCTGCTGACGAACGAGCTGGGGGATCTGTTGGGGGTGAGTGCGCACGCTCTCTCGCACGCGCTGCACACTAACACGCCCACACCCGCCGTTCACACTGCTGCACACTAACGCTACACACTAACACCCCCACACCCACAGCTGCACACTTGGCTCACTTGCACACTGCACACTGGGGCGACGCTGAGTGCTGAAAGCCTGGCGCGGGGCTGTGGCAGCCCGAGGAGAAGTTCTGCTCCTCTGGCGCCCCCTGCAGTCCGTGAGGGTGCCCCAGGGCGCGTGTGGCAGCCTGCTGGTTCTAACGAGCCCCTGGGCCCCTTCTGATGGACGGGGTCTTCAGTCGGCAGGCTGAAGGTTGCCATCTGGGCTAATTAAGATGCAAATTGGACCAGTTAATTGATCTCCCTCCCTGTTTTCCCCACAGAAAGCCAATGACAAGACTGCCATCGATAAAATCTTCGGTGCCCTGGACCACGACAAGAGCGGCGAGGTGGACTTCCAGGAGTACGTCACCATGGTGGGCGCCCTGAGCGTGGCCTGCAACGACTTCTTCGTGGACTACCAGAAGAAGGGTGGAAAGAAATGAACAGCGCCCCCTGCCTCTGGTCCTCCAGTACTGCACATAGTCTGATAACCCACAACCCCCTCCTCCAGCTGTGCACCTGGTTTTCAAACAAGAGCTGTTGTTTCTTTTTTTCAGCCCACCTTTGACACTGTATACAAAGAAAAAAATAATAAAAATATTTTCATATCTCCCTGAAATGGATGGTTTGTCTCTCTGTATGGCTGTGGGCTGGAATTTTTTTTTTGTAATGTTCTAGACACTTGAGAGCTGAGGTGGGAGGGGATGCAACAAATTACTCAGCAGTAGGCTCACTAACGAGCTCGCTCTCGGTGGCCTGTCCAGCCTGTTTGCATGAGCTCAATTAAGGAGCAATCAAACGTGTCTTGATCAAAGCCAGGGTCTTGGCTTTTTATAACCTGGCTGGGCAGCTTGTTCCACACTCCCACTACCCTTAGTGTATAGTGCCTCCTGCCCTTTCATTTTAAATGCTGTTACCAGGTGTGGCCTCTGCAGGCTCTTGTTTCACTGCTGATGCGGAAGAAGCCCAGCTGCAGATTTTGAAAATGGGTCTCTTGCAGCAGTGGGGGTTAAGGGTTTGAGCTCTGTACAGGTTAGGGATGAGAAGCAAGTGGTCAAAACATTCACCTAGAGAAGAACAGACGGCAAGAAATACTTTGATCAATCGAGGCCCGGGATCAGAACAACTTCCAGTCTTACAGGGGCAGGGGGACTCGGCAGTGTTGTAGCCCTTTGTGATTTCCTGTCACGGCCTGGGGAACAGCGAGGAAATGATTCGCTCGTTATTACTGATTTGGCAACACCCATCTTCATCGGTGTAACCAGAAAAGCTCAGAGAACGACCCCCCCCCCCCCCCCTCAAGAATACTCACTACTCACACACTCCACCGTACTCCCACAGGGAAGCTCACACCCTCAAGAATACTCACTACTCACACAGACACACCCACAGCCTCAAGAATACTCACTACTCTCACACTCCACAGTACTCCCACAGGGAAGCTCACACCCTCAAGAATACTCACTACTCTCACACTCCAGAGTACTCCCACGGGGAAGCTCACACCCTCAAGAATACTCACTACTCTCACACTCCAGAGTACTCCCACAGGGAAGCTCACACCCTCAAGAATACTCACTACTCTCACACTCCAGAGTACTCCCACAGGGAAGCTCACACCCTCTAGAATACTCTCTACTCTCACACTCCAGAGTACTCCCACATACACTGTGTTTGATTCAGTGCGCTATTCTTACTCTTCCTTACTCGCTCTGTTCTGCGTTGTTACTGTGTCCTCGTGACTCATCTCTGGTTGCCACGTCCCGCAGCTCGAGCCGGGGCTGGCTCTCCCGGGATGATTGACAGGTGCCGCAGCCTCTCACCTCTCCGCGGGCTCGCGGGTGTGGTTCGCAGCAGTAAGGTCGCACGTGTCGATGTTGGGGAGGGGGGTGTTCGGCTACTTGCATGTTTAAGGATTAGATGCTTTTAAACAGGGTGCACAGCGCAGAACCCCAGTGTCGTCGAAAATTTATCAGCGAATAAGGCAGACCGACCGGACACACGACACGATCAGCGGAACCGCGGATTTCTTGAGCTCCGTCTCCCTCTTGTGGTCGTGTTCGGTCCGTGCAGATCCGCTGTCCAAAGGTTTAAACCGGGAGCCAGGAATACGCCCTAACTACCAGGGCACCTCGAAGCGCTTCAGGAGTAAAAATGGTACCAAAAAGACAGCTATCGCTACTAACAGTGATGATTATAGTTAAATCATGGTTTCATGTAAAGCTTTATTTTAAATGTATTTAAAGGTCTTAAGTCAGCCAGGATTATAGATATTAATAGAAAAAGCAGAGTGCAGAATGAACACAGAACTACATGTTCAATGCATTCCCTTGCAGTGCACCGCACTCCCACATAGCACAGGACAGCACAGAGCACCGTACTCCCACAAAGCAAAGGAGAGCACAGAGCACTGCACTCCTGTAGCATACAGGACAGCACAGAGCACTCACTCCCACAGAGCACAGGACAGCACAGAGCACAGGACAGCACAGAGCACTGCATTACTGCAGAGCACAGGACAGCACAGAGCACTGCATTACTGCAGAGCACAGGACAGCACAGAGCACTGCATTACTGCAGAGCACAGGACAGCACAGAGCACTCACTCCCACAGAGCACAGGACAGCATAGAGCACTGCACTCCCTCAGAGCACAGGACAGCACAGAGCACTGCATTACTGCAGAGCCCTGAGAGCTCAGTACAGCCAGGTTGTGCCTAAAAGAGCCAGTACATTTTCTGGTGTCGCAAGCAGATTTAACATCAGAAAGCGATTTAGTCCTGATCTGGTAGGAGACACAGAGACCGAGCTGAGATATCAGTCCTTCTGAAGAGCCCCCAAGGGGAAGAGTGAGTCAGCACCACCTGGGCTCTGGAGATGACTCAGCAGAACCTCTGGAAGACACACCCAGCTGCTCAGTCCGGTCCAGGGTCGTGCTGAGACAGAGCCCGGCCTCGCAGAGAGTGGGCTGAGGGGCAGGATGGACAGTCCCTGGATGGGACACCAGTCCGTGTGCGGGACTCAAGCATCTAGGGGGCCACTTATCCTGATCTTTGGGAAGTGGGAGGAAACCAGTATACCCTAAAGCTATGGACAGGAGGGGAACATGCAAACTCCACACAGAATGCCCCAGGCTTGAATTGAACCGCGGACCAAGGAGCCACACCCCTGTGTGGAAACAAACTGAAAACGCCATCCGGACCGTCTGACCGACGGGTACCAACAGGGAAGAGTCCGCCTGGGTCGAGCCGGTATAAAGTCCGAATGCCGGGCTCCTTGGGCATTCCACACCGGAAAAATCTGGGAACACAAGACAGCTGCCGAGATCCCCCCGGCCGATGAGCTCTCCAGAGCCGGACGCACAGTGGCGGAGAAGGAGCTCGAGCACGCCGGCCGGGCCAGTGTGGATTCCCCAGTGACACCTGGAGAGGGCACACGCGGCGAGGCGCGAGCTGACCGCGGGGGACCAGGGCGTTTCCGGGCTCGTCAATACGCGCTTCAGTGACAAGGACACACGCCTGCAGTCTGATCTCAGTGTCTGATCTCAATTTCCCAGGCCGACCTGTGTTCAGTCGGACTCATCCTCCGAGGAGCCGAGGGGCCTGGGCTCCAAGGTGCCCCTGTAGCACTGCACCAGAGTGCGGAGGTCCTCCAGCGCCTCCTGCAGGTCGCCCTGCTCTGTGCCCGCGCCCAGGAAGCTGGCGAGGCGGCGGGGGTCCTGGGCACTGGCGGCCCGCCACAGGTCGGTCAGGCAGGGGTGCAGCGCTGGCGTGGACTGGAGAGACGATAGCACCGGGACACTGCCCACCGCTGGGGGCAGAGAGGGGCAGGAGGTCAGGAGCGAGGCACAGACGGGCAGAGATACACCACAGACGGGCAGACAGCACAGACGGGCAGAGATACAGTACAGACGGGCAGGTACCAGACAGACAGGCAGGTACCGGACGCCAGCAGGCCGACAGGCAGACTCACCTGTCTGTGGGGCGCGGGGGCTCGGCTCCAGCAAGCCCGTCACCCCCAGGGTGGGGCTGAAGATCTGGGGGAACGGGGGGGTCAGTTTACAGGGGCTGGAGATCCAGTGGACCGCCCTGGAGATGAAGAGAGAGAGGGACAGGCAGTCAGGCAGACAAGACAGGTAGACAGGAGAGGCAGGTGAGGTGGAAGGCAGAAAGACAGGCAGACAGGAGAGGCAGGGAGACAGGCGAGGCAGATGAACGAGGCGGGGAGACAGGCGAGGCAGATGAACGAGGCGGGGAGACAGGCGAGGCAGATGAACGAGGCGGGGAGACAGGCGAGGCAGATGAACGAGGCGGGGAGACAGGCGAGGCAGATGAACGAGGCGGGGAGACAGGAAAGGTAAACAGACAGGTGAGGCAGTGTGCAGCCACCCCTCAGACTCCCCCTGCTGCGGCGGGTTACTCACACTGGGGTCGAGGGGTAGTGTCTCCACACGAAGCTCGCCAGCACCTCCTCTCCAGAGCCGCAGGTGTGCAGAGGGGTGGAGGGGCGTGTCCCGGGGGCCAGCGCACTGCGGGCACACAGCACAGCCAAGGTCACCGCAGGCAGAAAACCACAATCTGCTACAGCCTGATCTCGCAGGACCGATCTCATCAGCCTGATCTCGCAGGACCGATCTCATCAGCCTGATCTCGCAGTACCGGATTCATCAGCCTGATCTCGCAGGACCGATCTCATCAGCCTGATCTCGCAGGACCGGATTCATCAGCCTGATCTCGCAGGACCGATCTCATCAGCCTGATCTCGCAGGACCGGATTCATCAGCCTACCATGGAGTCACGATTACAGGTCCTGCTCACCTCACCAGGCTCTGCGCCTCGACTCCCCTCAGGGTCACTGATTGGCCGAAGCTTTGCCCGTCACCCAGCTCCCCACAGGCCGACAGGGGTCTCCATGGCAACGAATCGCCATAGCTACTCAGGGCGTCTGGGAGAGAGGTGCCAAGCATCATGGGAAATGGAAGTGCGCTGTAGGCTGCTGCCACCTGCAGTCAAGAAAAGGGGGCTCATTGGGGAGTAGAGTACATCACCCACCATTTATACAGCACACACTGTAAAACCTGGAGCGGATCAGACTGCTGTGCACTGGGAGTCTGTGACTGACAGCACTGTAAAACCTGGAGTGGATCAGATTGCTGTGCACTGAGAGACTGGTCTGTCGTCATGACTCTTATCTCACCCCACAGCTCCAGACACACCCACCCAGGCCCCGTACCTTCCGGCCTGAGACAGCCAGCGCGTCCGACAGCTGCCACATGGGGCCGCCACCCTGCGTCTGTCGGTAGGGCACAGTCATGGTGTCCAGAGCCGCCGCCAGCACTGCACTGGAGTGATACCACAGAGAGGACTGGGAAAGAGAGGGAGGTTTAACAACCGGATTCCTGAAGGACATGTCTGTCTGTGAGTCGCTCAGGGGTGGGGTTACTCACGTCAAACTGCAGGTGAGGGAAGGAGGTCGGGGGAGCGGGGCATCGGCCGAGCCCGCCCCTCAGGGTCAGGGGGCAGAAGAGGGAGCTGTGATTGGACAGGCTGACCAGGCCGAGGGCGGAGTTCACCAGGTGGTACAGCTCCTTCACTGGGCTCTGCAACTCAGCGACACACAGCATCAGACAAGGGCTACACAACACAGTCACACACTGAGCCACCGACCGACTCACAGACTGAGCCACTGACCAAGAGACAGGTACAGAGATGGACACAGTGAACAAGAGAGAGACTGAGACAGACGGGTCCACAGATGTAGAGAGACATAGAGAGAGACATAGAGAGAGACAGGTCCACAGACATAGAGAGACAGATAGAGACGGGTCCACAGACTGACACACTGACCACGGACAGGCAGCCAGACTCACAGTATCGGGGTGTCTGACAGGAGCCAGTCCCCATGTGAAAATGCCTCTCCCTCCGTATGAGTCATGAAGGAGCTCTGTGACCCCTGACCCCAGACCTGAAAACCCATCTTGAAGGTCACACAGCACCTGGAACCCCTGAGAAAGAACAACAATATGAGCTGCTCCATACAATAGTGGCTACATATTATATAGGACCAAAACTAAATATCCAGTGATTTAATGGAACATTTAAAATGTTACACAGGAAAATGAAGCACTTAGCTGGGACTGAGAAGCCCCAGGTTCTGAGGTGAGCAGATCGGTCAAGGGGAAGCCATGCAGCGAGTGTCCATGTAAGGACTCCACCTACAGTAAAGCTTGCCAAGACAGCGCCACCCAGTGGTGGGAAGACCGACCTGCAGGTAGTCGCACTCCTCCACAAAGAAGTGCAGACGGTCCTCCAGCTGTTCCAGTACTGTGGCGGACCGGCACAGCGCCTCCCCCTGGCCAAACGCCTCCAAGCGATTCGTCTCCCTGCGCAGACATGTGGGCACCGAGAGAGTCTAGCTCAACATACCCAGACCCAGCACACTAGGTCACTGAACCGCAGAGATACCTAACCCATTGCGGCTGTAGTTCTGTACTAGTTAAGAGATAGTGACTCACCATGGATGAGTGCTGTTATCAGATTCCTCTATACCTGTACATGACATGTCATAACTGTAGCTAATCTTCAGTGTACTGAGTAATGATTGTGGATGAACTACCTATAATTTGTAAATAACCCATTGTGTTTTCTACTAGTAGTGAAACAGCTTACTTGACATGATTGTTGTGGTCATAATGGTATCAAGGTTGACAAATGATTGTACTATTGTTAGTTGAGAGATTGTTGTGCATTGCTGTGGTGCTGGTAAAATAATTCTCTCATTATGCTTGCACTGGTCTACAGGGCTAGTTTAGAGAGACAGCTAACCCATGGTGGTTTACTGGTATACTAGTTGAGTCAGTTAACCCATTGTGGAGGTACTGGTGTTCACACTGAGATATAACTAGCCAGTTGCTGCTGTGCATGTTTATGTGTTTAGAGATAACTAACCTCTCACAGCTGTGCTGGTTAAGTAGTTTAGCTAGAACTTACCCATCATGGTTGTATTGGTTAATGGGTTAAGAGATAACTAACCTGTTGTGGTTGTACTGGTAAACAGGTATAGAGATAACTAACTTGTTGTGGTTGTACTGGTGGATGGGTTCACAGATAACAAAGCCCATCATGGTTGTACTGGTTAATGGGTTCAGAGATAACTAACCCGTCGTGGTTGTACTCGTTGATGACCATCATGCTGCGGGGGTGCAGGTGGACCCTCAGGAAGTCAGACCACACCCTCACGCTGCCCTCCAGGCTGTACCGCTTCTGAGCGCGCTCCAGACTGGCGTTCACCGTCGCCATGGCAATGCCGCCTGCCGAGAGAGCTTCCGGGCGACATCAGGAGAGTCCGTCAGACACACAGCACAGCTCCTCCCCCAGCCAGCTCCAGCCCTTTCTTTTTATGACATCTTAGATAAAGTCATTTTCCAAAACCAACCGGTTTCTAATATTCAGACTGTGCACATCAGATGTTTTGGGTCATTTACAAAAGTGCGCAGTCACGTTAAGGGCCTGGAGGCAGGTTTGCTGGAAACACTAAGAGCTCAGTGGTGTGAGCAGGGACCCCACAGAAACACAAGACTCTCTCACCCTTGCTTTCCTGTGCCTGGGTAGCAGAGAAGTCTCCCTCGGGCAGCAGCTGCCCCTCCTGGAGAGAAAAGGAATTACAGGAGTCAGGACAGGCCGCAAGGACTGGGGAGTCCTTGTTATGGGCCAGGAGGGGTGAGGGACACTCACATCCAAACGGTCAAGGTCCTGGAGGAAGGAGTTCTTCGCTGGGGGGGACTCCTTGTGGGTCATCACCTCTCCCTCCCTGAAGAACACAGACAGGGTTACAAATAAGACACAAGTCACCCACAACACACACACACTGCCAGTAACACACACAGTCAACAACACACACTACTAGTAACACACACAATAAGAGAGAAGGTGACTCACCAGGTGAAAGTTCTGACTTCTTTCCCTGTCTCATAGAGGCTGCCTTCCTGCCTCAAGGTACTGAGGCTTCCTGTCGGAAGAGAGAGACAATGAAGGTAGGAGAACTACTAAAGACCTGCAGTGGATCAGACTGCTGTGCACTGGGAGTCTGACTGCCAGCACTGTACAACCTGGAGTGGATCAAACTGCTGTGCACTGGGAGTCTGACAGCACTGTAAAACCTGGAGTGGATCAGACTGCTGTGCACTGGGAGTCTGACTGACAGCACTGTAAAACCTGGAGTGGATCAGACTGCTGTGCACTGGGAATCTGACTGACACCAGTGTAAAACCTGGAGTGGATCTGACTGCTGTGCACTGGGAGTCTGACAGCACTGTAAAACCTGGAGTGGATCAGACTGCTGTGGACTGGGGGGGTCTGACTGACAGCACTGTAAATCCTGGAGTGGATCAGCTTCATTTATATCCCTTCCTTTAAAAAAGAATCGCAGAGTTGAGAGTGCCACACACAGAGCATCAGGCCCACCCTTGAGGTCCAGTGTGATGAGGCGGGGGGTGTAGGTGGTCTGTCCCCCCAGTGTGACCCCCTCCCGGAATAGGACATCACTCAGCAACTCGCTGGGGGGGCTGGGGGAATCCGGGTCGTAGCACAGAGCAGCATCCTGGACAGGGCGGTGAAGAAGAACAGAGATTTTCATTAAGTTTGTTCGATTTTTTTCAAACAACCTGGGGCCACTTACAATACTCTCCCAGGTTAATTCTCTCTAACAAGTGCTTATGACACAGATCACAGTGAGACTGGGGCTCCTTTACAGCTCTCTGTCTGTCCCAGACTGGCAGTGAGATTAATATCCTGACTCTAGAAGGGCTGTGTCTCTATCTGTAACACTGACACAGATCACAGTGAGACCTTGGCTCCTTTACAGCTCTCTGTCTGTCCCAGACTGGCAGTGAGAATTTAACTAAAAGGGAAACTTTGTTTTCAACTGTCCTAGCTGGTAAAATAAAGGACTAAATTGAAACGAACAATAATGATGGAGAATTAATGTGAAAATGTGGTTTTATGGAAAGGAAAATTCATAACCTCTTCACCTCATTTAGAAATTCAAAACTTGCTGGGCTATGATTTGCTAAGACTCTCCTGCCCAGTACTAAAGTCGCACTTCAAACTGTTTGCTTTTCCAATTCGTAACATCATGAAGTTGTCTCTTTCTTTCACAAAAAAATGTAAGACTACTAATTAATTAACAGGATTTAAATAATTGAAAGGAAATGGTCAGATATATCTAAACCTATTTCAATGTACAAGTTGTTTATATGCTGTATATACACGCACCTAGTTTAGAGTTGATGCAATATACATTTAGACATCTCGTAGTGGTGACTCAGGCACGGCCCATACAAATCTGACAGGATATTCTCAATCTGTGGTCACCCTGTACACAATACTACGCATCTATAAACTTAATGTTGATTTTGTTCATATTAAATATTAAATTAACTAAATACCTGCAAATTCCACCAGTGGGTCCCCACATAGTTTGAGAAATGTCCCAGCTGCAGGGTCACAACCTCGCGACACACGTTTGCCATTGTGCCCTACAAACATCCGTCTAACGGGGATAAAATATAAATGTTCCTTCGGAAAATTCATAAAATAATATCAGAACACTCGCGTAAACTCTCACCGGCCGTGAGTACAGGATTCTCAATCTAACCCCAGGCTGCGAAACAAGACCCCACCTCCACGCACAGGTCTCAGTCCCTGGGATTGGCTAACGGGCAACACATCGTATTGCGATTGGCTAAGAGTGTTGTATTTCAGAATGTTCTAGTTTTTCCTGTCGCTCAACGGGTTTGGTTGCACGGCACCAGGGAAACACACGTGGAGCAGCGAGCTCTCTGATTGGAGCGGAGAAGGAAGCTGCTGTCCAATTGGATGGCAGAGGAGAGGAGTAAGCAGGAGCTCGGATTGGTTCAAAATTAGGGGCGGGTTCACGAATGTACACACTCCAGTTGTGTTGTGGACTACAGTAGATAATACTGAACATGTTTACATACGGCACATGAGTTAGTATAGAAGCTGTTTTATCACATTGTTTTTTTACAGTAAAGGTAGTCAATTTTGTAAATCACTGCAGTGTTTGGAAAAGACTCGAAGGTAAGAAATTATCTCTGTCAATACAGTAATATCATATTGTAATACTATGAATAGTTTCAAAGTGATTTCGTGTAAAATTCACTGAATTTCTAAAACAGAATGTGTTCCAAATCCCTACATTTTGTTTTTAGCGAAAAAACAATTCGATCTGCACCTTTTTTCATTCCGATGAAAAATTACATTTATATAGCGCCCTGCATACAGGTGGAGACTCACTTCACTGCCCATCCATGTGGGAGACACACAGCAGCCCCCCTGCACACAGGTCAGGGGGGGAGAGAGACACTGCTGCCCCAAGGGAATCCTGGGAGAGCTTCGGAGAGGTCAGGCTGTACAGCCCAGACTGGAGCCAGGAGACCAGGGTTAACAGATCTACACTTCACTCGTGTATCAATAAATAAACTCAATTACCAAAGATCTGCAAACAGCACTTATGGGAGGGCGGGGTAAGGAAATGATTATTTTTTAATAGTTTGATTATTGGTGTGCCCAGTGCTTGCTGGGGCAGGCTCTAGGTCACCATGACTCTGAAGTGAAAAGGGGTTATGGGATGTGATGGGATTATGGGTATTGTACCTCTCAGATGGGGTTCCCAGCCCTGGTCCGCAGGAACCCCAGTCCAACAGGTATTCCGTGTCGCCCTAGAATCAATGAGTTCTAATATCAGGAACCAGTTGACTCCGACCAGCAGAAGGTAACCTGTTCAATGGAGTTATTTAGAAAAGATCTGGAGCGAAAGGTCAGAAAACTCAAGGACAAAAGCTCCATGTTTCATTGACCAATGATACATCCATCCCTCCATCTTATAACAACTTATTCCAATTCAGGGATGCAGTGGAGCTGGAGCCTATCCCAGCAAGCAACAGGCGCTAGGCAGGGTGCACCCTGGACGGGACACCAGTCTATCAGAGGGCAGACACACACCCACACACACACACCCTGGATGGAACACCAGGCCAGGCAGGCAGACAGACAAACACACATTCACACCAAGAACAGTTTTCCCACAAGCCAATTAATCTACCTGCATGTCTTTGGACTGTGGGAGGAAAAACGGAGCACCTGGAGGAAACCAACATGCACACTCCCCCCAGACAGAGCCCTGAGCGACTGAACTGTTTTCTAAGCCAGGGGACGCAAACTCACTTCCTAGCTTGGTTGGCATCTTCTGGTTTTAGTTCCAACCTGAGCAGGCAATTAAACAATGTACCTAATGACTTAGAATTAATATTTAATAATAATAATTGCTCAAAGCGCTTTACAGGAGCTTTGTGTTTAAATGGCAGAGGAGTCTGGAAAAGGGTGGACTGAAAATGAATGCAGAAAAATGCAGAAAAATCTGAAATAATGGTAATGGAGAGAAGAGGAGATACTATGACCAATGTTGAGGAGACAAATGGAGGAAAACTGAAACAAGTTGATGGCTTTAAATACCTTGGATCAAAACTGGTAAAGGGAGGAGAAACACTGGAGGCAGTAAAACAAAGAGTGAAAGCTGGATGGAACAAGTGGAGAGAAATAACTGGAATAATCTGTGACAGGAAAATTCCTAGAAAGTTAAAGTGCAAAATGTACAAGACTGTGATTAGACCTGTACTACTGTATGGAGCTGAATGCTTGGCAGTTGGAAAGAGGGAAGAGAACTTGATGAGAAGAACTGAAATGAGGATGTTGAGATGGATTCTGCAGATTTCAATGAAGGATAAGATCAGAAATGAAGAAATCCGTAGACGATGTAGGGTGGTGAATGTGGTTGAGAAGATGCGAGAGGCGAGGTTCCGGTGGTATGGACATATCATGAGGAGGGACGTTGAGGAAGTAACAAAGAGGTAATGGAATCTGAGGTGGATGGTAACAGAGGAAGAGGCAGGCCTAGAAAGAGATGGATAGATTGTGTGAGAAAAGATATGGAGGTATGTGAAGTGAGTGAGGAAGATGTGCTCCACAGAGACAAGTGGAGAAGAGCAACCAAAGCAGCTGACCCCAGGACAGTCTGGGACTAAGGCTGTGAAAAAGAAGAAGAAGCTCAAAGCGCTTTACAGGTAATGGGGACTCCCCTCCACCACCACCAATGTGCAGCATCCGCCTGGATGATTAACTTTCTTAATTAAATAAGATATGATGCCCAACTGGGATTTTTGTGAAGGTCTTTTGCAGTTGAGGACTGAAAAAAAAAACCAGTACAAGTACAGCTCCTTACAGTATAAACCAACGTCAAGCCCAGCAGGAAGTATCAGTAATACTACAAGTACAGTTATAAATCACCCCCAGGCCAGGTAGGAAGTATCAGTAATTGTGCTGTTCATAAAAATCAGAGGACCTGGCTGGTGGTACATGGGCGCTCGGGCAGATCAGACACCAGGGGGCACTTCTGCTCTTAACGTTTCTTTCTGTTTTGCGGGGGCAGTGAGGGGACGCTTTTCCTTCCAGACCTCTCCTTTAAGAGCAGCCTGTGCCTTTAACAGCTCCACCTGGGCACACCTGCGTCTCGTCTCGGCGAGAGAGAGACACACGGAGGCTTCGCGGCACGCTGAGTAAGTGGCGTTATAATCGTTATAATCGTTATAATGTCTTCTCGAGAGCACCGGACGTAGAGCGAGCGGGCGTTGAACGTTTGATGAAACATGTCCACATGGTTTCGAAGCGTCATGAACTGGCTGCCGAGTTTGGACTAAAGTGCTCAGTGTGACTTGGCTATCGGAGACGACACACTACGCCTATGCCCGTCTCACTAATACTTATCTCCACGCATTTCTCCCCAAATAACATAACTTTTTTTTTGAAAGAAGGTCTTCTGATAAACAAATGCTTCCTGTAGGCTCCCACTTCCCCCTCTCGCATTCCGAACGTTTGGTAAAAAAACAACAACTGGAGTTCAGCCAATGACAAAAGGCTTTTGGAATGAATGGCGTGTTACCTGACCAATCGAAGGGAAGGATTGATGACTGGGTGGGGCTTTACCTGCATAACTAACAACACCCTGTATGAAGAAACCTTCTCTGTCAGTTTTAACTGGCTTACCTGTAGTTTCCACTCGTGTCCTGACAACATGTCTCTAGCAGTGTCTCCAGTCCAGTCAGGGGGGTGTCAGTGTGTGAATTCAGGGGCAGTGTGAGAGGAGAGGGACAGCAGTGTCTCCAGTCCAGTCAGGGGGGTGTCAGTGTGTGAATTCAGGGGCAGTGTGAGAGGAGAGGGACAGCAGTGTCTCCAGTCCAGTCAGGGGGGTGTCAGTGTGTGAATTCAGGGGCAGTGTGAGAGGAGAGGGACAGCAGTGTCTCCAGTCCAGTCAGGGGGGTGTCAGTGTGTGAATTCAGGGGCAGTGTGAGAGGAGAGGGACAGCAGTGTCTCCAGTCCAGTCAGGGGGGTGTCAGTGTGTGAATTCAGGGGCAGTGTGAGAGGAGAGGGACAGCAGTGTCTCCAGTCCAGTCAGGGGTGTGTCGGTGTGTGAATTCAGGGGCAGTGTGAGAGGAGAGGGACAGCAGTGTCTCCAGTCCAGTCAGGGGGGTGTCAGTGTGTGAATTCAGGGGCAGTGTGAGAGGAGAGGGACAGCAGTGTCTCCAGTCCAGTCAGGGGGGTGTCAGTGTGTGAATTCAGGGGCAGTGTGAGAGGAGAGGGACAGCAGTGTCTCCAGTCCAGTCAGGGGGGTGTCAGTGTGTGAATTCAGGGGCAGTGTGAGAGGAGAGGGACAGCAGTGTCTCCAGTCCAGTCAGGGGGGTGTCAGTGTGTGAATTCAGGGGAGTGTGAGAGGAGAGGGACAGCAGTGTCTCCAGTCCAGTCAGGGGGGTGTCAGTGTGTGAATTCAGGGGCAGTGTGAGAGGAGAGGGACAGCAGTGTCTCCAGCTAGCTTGTACAAACGGCTTGTTTGAGTAACACAAACAAATTCTTTCCAAATTCTTGTATCAACTTGTTTTCCTAGTTCCTTATTCTGTTGGGTCGAAAACATACCTGCCGGGTCCTGGAAAGTCCTCGGAATAACTGTGGAAGGAAGCCCAGGACAGGCAGCAGAGACCAGTCCCAGGATGCCCGGTCGGATGACCGCGAACCCCGAATCGGAGCTGCTCTTGGACGAGGGGAAGGACCGTCCTCTTGAAAATGGCTCGCTGAGCTCTGTACCCCTCAAACCAGGCCTGATGGGAGAGGGGGCGCAGGAGACGGAGAAGAAGGAAGAGATGGAGGGGGAGGAGGAGGAGGGAACCAGGAAGGGAGAGGGGGAGGAGGAGAGGGGAGTGAAGAAGGAAGTAGGAGAGGAGGAGGTGGGAGTGAAGGAGGGGAAGGGAGAGGAGGAGGAGGAGGAGAGGGGAGTGAAGAAGGAAGTAGGAGAGGAGGAGGTGGGAGTGAAGGAGGAGCAGGGAGAGGAGGAGGAGGAGGAGGAGGTCAGGTCAGCTTTAACAGAGTCCAGTACCCTGCTGTGGTCAGCAGAGAAGCGAGAGGCCGAGAAGGGCAGCGGGGTTCTGGGGGCGCCAGGGGCGGAGATGGAGGAGGACCCCCTCGTGAACTCGCTGCCCGAGAAGGCGGCGCAGGTGTTCAGCCCCAGCGTGCGGATCCTGGGCCCCAGGTCCGGCCTGCACAGGAAGTCTGCGGACAGGGAGGAGCTGTGTGTTCACAGTGGGGACCCCGAGAAGAGCCCCTTCCTGAACCGCCAGGGGACCCCCCCAGATGGGTACTGGCCGGAAGATGACGGTCCATCACATGGTAACTTCGGGGCGCCCTCTCCAGTACTCTCTCCATCAAACTGGGGCACCCTAGCCCGTCCCCCCACAAACCTCTAATCCTTAGTCGTCTCTGCCCCTCTCTTCCAGTCCACACTGTGCCTTCCCTTGTGTCTCCTTTCTCTTCCAGTCCACACTGTGCCTTCCCTTGTGTCTCCCCTCTCCTCCCCCAGGTCTCCCCTCTCTTCCAGTCTACACTGTGCCTTCCCCTGTGTCTCCTCTCTCTCCCAGTCCAGACCTGTGCTCGAACCCTGTGTCTCCTCTCTCTCCCGGTCCAGACCTGTGCTCGAACCCTGTGTCTCCTCTGTCTCCCGGTCCAGACCTGTGCTCGAACCCTGTGTCTCCTCTCTCTCCCGGTCCAGACCTGTGCTTGAACCCTGTGCCTCCTCTCTCTGCAGCCCGTGGTCGGTGCTGCGGTTGCCGTGGTCGCGATGCTCTGAAGTCCCTCTCCTCTCTGGTTGCTGCCGCCCTCATCTTCCCTCTCCTCCTGTGGGGCGGGTTTGTGTTCCTGCCGTTTGACGCCCCCCTGCTCCCCGGCGCCCCCCTGAGGCTGGTCTACACCCTGCGCTGCGCCGCCTTCGCCACCGTGCCCGTGGTCCTGGGTGAGAGAGAACCCGCCCGCCCACCCGCCCTCCTCCTCCTGCGACAGAAGCGGCACGGGTCTCTGCTCTGGTTCCGTCCTGCTGGGCTCACGGGTCTCTGTCCCGGTTCTGTCTCCCCAGTCGTGCTGGTTCTGGGCCTGTCCCGGCTGTGCTGGGCTCACGGGTCTGTCCCGGTTCTGTCTCCCCAGGCGTGCTGGTTCTGGGCCTGTCCCGGCTGTGCTGGGCTCACGGGTCTGTCCCGGTTCTGTCTCCCCAGGCGTGCTGGTTCTGGGCCTGTCCCGGCTGTGCTGGGCCTCTCTGATGCCGCAGAGCCAGGAGCGAGGAGAAGTCTGGGTGCACCGGCACTTCGTCCAGGACTCCCTCTCGCTCTTCCTCCTCTTCTTCCTCAACCTGGCCGTGCTGTCCACCTACCTGAGCCAGGAGACCCTCAAGCTCGTACCGCTGCTCACCGGTCTGTTCGCCATCGCCAGGTGACCCCCTCTTCCTGTCTGTACCCCTTAACAGCAACCGCCAGCCTGACCTGCCTTCTTCCTGTCTGTACTCCGTAACCACCAGCCTGACCCCCCTCTCTCGCAGTACCCCAGGTCACTCTGTGTGTGTGTGTACCCTTGTACCCCAGCTCCCTCAGTGGGGGTGTGTGTGTCTGTACCCCAGTACCCCAGCCCACTCAGTGGGGGTGTGTGTGTCTGTACCCCAGTACCCCAGCTCACTCAGTGGGGGATGTGTGTCTGTACCCCCAGTACACCAGCTCACTCACTGGGGGGGTGTGTGTCTGTACCCCAGTACCCCAGCTCACTCACTGGGGGGGGGGGTGTCTGTACCCCAGTACCCCAGCTCACTCAGTGGGGGGGGGGGTGTCTGTACCCCAGTACCCCAGCTCACTCACTGGGGGGGTGTGTGTCTGTACCCCAGTACCCCAGCTCACTCACTGGGGGTGTCTGTGTTTCCTCAGGCTGGTTTACTGGCTGGCCTTCGCCCTGGGCAGCAGTTTCCGTGGCCTGGGCTTCGGACTGACCTTCTTCCCCGTGCTGGTCATGCTGGTGGCCAACCTGTACTTCACCTTCGTTCAGGAGGGCGGCAGCATCTTCGCCCTGGAAGAGCCCGAGGAGCCCGGCGCCACGCCGCCCCCCGGCCAGCCCCGGCTGAGGTTCTGGGGCTGATCCCGGGTCAGACTGCGGTACTGACTGGGCTGGCCAGCGGATGTGGGGGACTGGCACCAGTTTCACTACCTGGGCTGTCCGGAATGACTCTTATTCGTCTGAAGGGATCTTGAGGGTTGGGGGGGTCAGCTGAGCTTGACTTCCTCTGCAGTGAAGGACCGGCTGACGGAGGCTCTTCCTGTCGGTGATCTGCGCTCGTGTTTCATTGGCTCACAAGGGCTCCAGCGCAGTTTCCTTCTACAATGTATGCTATTATATTATTAGTAGTAGGATTATGATGATGGTTGCATTTTTTTTAATTGCTCTTCCTGGCTGTCACACTTTCGTGGAGTCCAATTTTACTCAATGCTGCTTGTAAATGTACTTTTTTTTTAAGTTTTGTATGAAAAATCCAGTAAAGCAAGGAAATATTTCCTCGTGTCTTTCTCAAGAACATTTAAGAGAGGGAGACTGCTTAGTCCAGATCAGCCCATCTAGTAGGTCACTGGAGGGGTGGAAGGAAAACCAGATGCAATCCTCACACTCAGGGCTGGCCTGGGGTCTTCCAGTCCGTTCCATTGCAGTACTCTGGAACAACCGACTCCCTTAATTGCTGCACAACTCCTGCTAACTGCCACTGGACTAAGGAGGGAGCTGGGAGGAGGGAAATTCTGGACTGGAGCGGACTGGAAAGTGGTCTCTGGCGTTTCTTCTCTCTGCTCTTAATTGCTTAATTGAACTGGGTGTTTAATGAAGAAGGCGGGGCCTGGACTGGCCCTCCTCTGTCAGACCCAGCAGCGTGGGGGTCACCCGGGATGCAGTCTCTAAGACTGGGGAGCCCCAGCCCCGAGGGGTTCCCAGGGTCCCCGATAAATCCACAGGGCCTGGAGCCCGGGCCCCGCCGGACCGCGATCAGAGGGACGGGAGAGGATTCCTGAGGGCAGAGAGCTCAGCTGACACCCCCTGACCCTGTAGCTCCACAGCTCCCTCCTCTGGACCCCCCCGCTCCTCTGGTACCTTAAACACCTGGGGGGCCCCGGGACTGGGGCGCTCTGCTCTAAGCCGCCTGAGTAAACAGATCACCGGCTCTGACTGAACACGCGGGCAAAGCTCTTCCCAGGAGTGCACCCCTGTGCTGAAAGAGCTGCCCCCAGGTGTGTCAGACCGGCTGCAGTCCCTGATGAGGAGACCTGGAGCTGCTCTGCTTCCCCAGGCAGGAGCGTGACAATGACACACTTTACACAAGCAAGGTATTGATCAGAATCCTGCCTGTCTGCTGCAGGTAATTCACACTGATCCACACGTTAGTGTGGACCAGGGAACAACCTCTCTTCTGTCTCCTATACCTTCACAAACAGCCTTAGTGGACCCTTGGGTGGCACTAGAAGACCAGTGATGGTGATCTAGCTAGCGGGTTGATTATAATAATAATTCCTTATGCTTATATAGCACCTTTCTGGACATTCCCCTCACAGCGCTTTACAGATAATGGGGATCCCCTCCACCACCACCAGTATGCAGCCCCACCTGGATGATGCACCAGTACTCTCCCCACGCACCAGCTCTCAGTGGGGAGTTTGCTAATTACTCTGGCTTGGGGAAGGGTGGTCTATAGGAACACTGCAGATCATTCAGTTAAGGATCTGTAAAAACTTCCCTGTGACTTACGTCACCGCCCCTAACCTGCTCGTCCGGTTCTACGAATTTACTGTCGGAGGGCAGCAATTCGGGTTTGAGCAGACTCCCCCAGCTTCCACCAGGGGGCGCCTTAGGACCGTGGCGAAGGTGAAGGGGGGCCGTGCACTCTGCACCGAGCGCCGTGGAGGAGACTCTCTCGACCGCCTCCTGGAGAGGGGAACAGCCGGTCTCCCACGACGGGAAAAAAACAGGTCGCTCTTCGCCGCGGCCGGGGAGAAATGGCCGGAGCGCAGTGCCGCAGGAAAAGCTGTCTGTTCCGGCTGTCGAAGGAGAACTGCCCCTTCAGGCGGCTGCGGAAGACCACCGCCTACGGTAAGGCAAGACAGCGGGGCTCCGGGCGCTGCGGCGCTCGGGGTTGTGGAAGTATCGACACACGGGAACCGCAAGTCAGGATACCGACTCGAAACACCGGACTGCTTTACACGGAGGTTAAGTACAAAATGAAGCTCTGAAACTGCACCCTCTCCTGCCGCTGGTGCGCTCGTTGTGCTGGTTTCGCACTGCTGGCATCCTGCGCGCGTTGGTGAACTTTGTTTACCAGCGCGTGAAACTCGGATAAGTTCTGTTTGCCTGCTCACACACGCGCGTTTATAAAGTCCTCACACGCTGTGACGTGTGTGTAAAAGAGACGTGGATTAGGTTAGAACAAACAGCCTAGCGAGGGTCGTGCGCTTATGCTTCTGGTGGTGTGTGTGTATGTGAAGTTTGGGGAAGTAGTTTTGCGCTGTGGTCTAGTTCCGACATTTCCTGATTCCTGGAGCGGTAACAACAATTCTTACTGCGTCAGCGACACGGCTACACCTGTTTACTAATACAGCACAACACAGTGCCACCTGATCCCTCAACAACACAGCACAACACAGTGCCACCTGATCCCTCAACAACACAGCACAGCACAGAGCCACCTGATCCCTCAACAACACAATATATAAAATGGCGAAAGGAGGCACTTCTTTACACTAAGAGCAGTGGGAGTGTGGAACAGATGCCCAACCCTGTGGCTATCAATAAATTGCTGAACAAGATCCAAGGTCCATTAGCTACTCCCTGCTGAGCAGGTTAAACAGGCCAAATGCCTCCTCTAGTTTGTGACCTTAGGTCCTTAATTCAAAGTCCTGTACTGAATACAAAAATGAATTTTGCAGAACTTCTGAACTGCAAAAAAAAAACTGCTTTTAATAAATATGCTCTAAACAGGCCTGGGCAGTATAGGGGTAACAACTGTTTTTTTTCTCCCTGCAGAAATAAGGAATCCTCCATCTGCCAGCACTGTGGAAAGATGGGGTGCGGCTGAGCAGACGCCCAGTAGTTGCCCCCCGCAGCCTCTGAATGGTATCGCCCAGGTGTACATAGAGCCCCGCCCTCCAGAAGTCTACTGCCCCGCCCCCTCCAGTCCACACCAATCAGGAGCGCAGTGTGGTGCTGTCAATCACACTTGTCTCCTCCACGTGGGTCCTCACCCGTTGCTGACCCCTCGCTGCCCCTGTCGCCCTCCCTTGGACTCGGCGCTGGAGGGAGCGGTGATGGACGCAGATCCGATGTTGTTTGGATTGGTCCAGTCCAGCCCCGGACCCCCTGCCAGCCTTCCTGCCTCAGAGGTGAGGCCGAGCTGGGCCCATCATCATCCTCAGCACAGAGGCTCGAACCCTCCACCAGCACCCACCCCTGCACACCTGAGACCCCTGTCCTCAGACGTTGACGCCAGCATGGGTCAGTCTCAGCCCTCGTCCATCCCCTACCTGTCCTCACTCTTCTCCTCCTTTCCCTCTCACTCATCCTCACTCACACCCTCTGTGGGCCTGAGAATAATCTGGAACCAGGAACAGCAGGATCAGCAGAGAGAGGGACAGAGGAGGATCAGTAGAGAGAGAGAGCAGGATCAGGAGTGAGAGAGACAGAGCAGGATCAGCAGAGAGAGAGAGATCAATATTTTATAATATGTCTTTGTTGTAAATGTCTGTAACATGTCTGTAGATTTTATTTTACTTCTATTTTTTGTTTTGTTCTATGTTAATTTTATTATTTTTATTTGCTTTGGCAACACTGATTGTACCTATCGGTCATGCTAATAAAGCACCTTGAATTGAATTGAATTGAGAGACAGAGCAGGATCAGCAGAGAGAGAGAGACAGAGCAGGATCAGGAGTGAGAGAGACAGAGCAGGATCAGCAGAGAGAGAGAGACAGAGCAGGATCAGGAGTGAGAGAGACAGAGCAGGATCAGCAGAGAGACAGAGCAGGATCAGAGCAGGATCAGCAGACAGAGAGAGAGCAGGATCTGATATACTGGGCACTGTAGCAGTAACTACAGCAGCAGTAAGGAGGCTGAGTTCCTGCTGAGGGCTCATCAGCTGTTGTATTTCTTTTTTAGACCTGGACCTTGATATTGACCCTGAGACAGGGGAGAGAGCGCTGGGCTGACGACAACACTCTCCCTCTTCTCTGCCACTGTCACCCAGGGAACTCCGACTCCGTTCCCGCAGGGCCCATGGCTCCTGGTTTTTATGCCAACCTGCGCTCTCGTTTACGAGGTCAGTCTGTGTAATTAGTGTATTTCTGCTCAGGCACCTGGGAGCCACTGTGCCCTTTGACCACTAAGACCTTAAGAGCAAACCCACCTGTAAGAAAGGAACTAGTTCCACTGTTTCATTCGGCTACACAGGTTGGATCAAATTCCTCTTAGAAGCCAGGCCCTACAGGAACTGGAGTTTTGGGGCCCTGTGGTTTGTGGCAGACTAACAGTTCTTGTTTGGAGATATATATATTTTTTACATGTAATAGTGCTTTCCATCAGCTGTATATTGCTGCTGATGTTGGTAATGGGGTGTATTAAAGGCAAAATGAAAGTGTGAGCCTTGCATTCTTTCATCTCTGACATTAAACAGAATCTGCAAAATATCCCTTGCATATTGCCCCCATGACGTCTAATAGCCTCTCATTTTTTAAACATCTGTACAAACTTATTTTGAACACACCGGATTTGATCAAGCTGGCCAACCTTTTAAAATGGTCAAGGGCTTCAATGAGACATTCTGTCCGCACTCTGGCCAGAAAGCAGATTGCTCTGCTGTGCACAGACCGGTGGGCGTCTGGAACAAGCAGCCCATCCCCACTGCTGAGGCAAACATTGAGATGCTTCCAACGTCTGATCCGTTAGCTACTGTGTCATCCAACAAGCCACCACCTCAAACTGTAACCATGTTCTGCAATTCGTAGTAAAACCTGGGAGTGGATCAGACTGCTGTGCACACTGGGCATCTGACAGCACTGTAAAACCGGGATTAACTCAGACTGCTGCGCACTGGGAGTTGGATTGGATGCCGTTTACTCCAGTGAGCTTCAAACAAGCAAATAAGTTGGTTCAGAAAGGAATTTAAATTTTTTATTGAAAATATTCCTTGTGTTTCTTTAAAAAAAAAATAATTTACAAGTCCCACATAGAAGGTGGTCGATAAAAACAAGAACTGGGAACTGTCGAGGCGAGAGCAGTAAGGTGCAGGCGAATCTGTGACAGTGATCCCCTTGTGCTCGGCTCCGAGCAGACAGCAGCGAAGTGGACAAGGGCAAGGTAGAACAGTCCTGCCGCACAGAGAGACCAAATTTCTCTGTGACAAAGGCCTGTGTCGCCCCCTGTCGAAAAGTGGACATGACGCAGGACACAGGAGCCTCTGAGCGCTTTCAGGCCCGGACACCGACTTCACCCATCAATCAGGTCCACCCATTAAGCAATTAAAGGGCGCTGGCCAGGGAGAACTCTGGGACGCAGAGTCTGAGGCAGAGCTCTCGCACCTAGGGCCAGACACCAGGGGTCACCCTGCCTGACTCTAAACACAAATCTCCCGCACTGAAGACAAAGCTAAATCATGCAAACCGCGCATGGAAAAGGTCACCGCGGGAAAGTTCTGAGTCAAACACGCGTCGGAGTGCACACCTCTGACTGAACAGCAGCTCCACTTTGTCACCGTTGAGACGAGCGACGCCCCGAGCATGCTGGGAAACGGACAGGCCTGCCTCCCTCTCTGGACCGAGTCGGTGTTGCTCCCTCACTACCCGCCCGCTCCACGATCCCCCCTGCGCTCGAGCTCCCCTGCGCCCCCCTCGGCGTGCGGACACAAGCGTGTAACTGTCGACACCGTTAGCGAGATTTACAGTACAGCCTGTCGCACCTTCACCTTGCACCGAAACCGCTCCGGCTAGCCCAGAACGTGCACTTGTAAAATATATTCCACCCTCTAAGATGAGCTGGAGCCAGGTTCCCCTTATATTCCATATAATTCAACATTGAGAAAGGCAAAAAAAACATGAGGAGTTTGTAACAGTTTTCTAAATGTCAGCAATCACTTTCAAACGGGGAACTATAATCCATCAACTGCTGGAATTAGTACTGCAAAACCAAAGAAGCTTCATCGGCAGCGATTACATGTGCTGATTGGACAATCAGAATAAAAGGGGGTGGTCTTTATGGCACCAGTTGTAGGAGGAGCCTCGGCTGATTGGTGCACTCCCATGTTGTGGGTGTGTCCTCCCACCTGCTGTGCATAGTCTGTGGGAGGGGTTTCAGCTAACAAGCAGCCAGTGCGTGTTCGGCTGATTGGGCGATTGTCAGTGTGGCCTCAGCTGATTGGTTCAGTGTCCGTACAGGGAGGAAGGGGAGAGGGTGTGGTCTCAGTTGATTGGCGCGTAACCTGGAGCCTGGTTCCTGTGGCCCAGGCACACGTAAAGCCCGCCCAACAGCAGCAACAGCAGCGGCATGCCCAGAGCCACCGCCATGATGACCTGGACGAGGACAGAGAAGGAGTCCTGCGGAGGGGAGCCCAGACCCAACAGCACCGTCCTGGGAACAGAGAGAGAGGGAAGGGGTGGGGGGGGGAACGAGATTTTGGTCAAAAGATTTCGAATCACCGGTTCTGGGACACAGATGTGCTCGTCCTGCAAGCACCTGCAGGGGGTGTCCTGCCAGGAGAGGGGGAGGGGGGACTCTCACCAGCTCAGGTAGCGGGTGGCGTTGTAGAAGGGGTCCCCCGTGATGCCGAAGGACACATTGAGAGCAACGGCCTGGTACCCCGGGCTGGGCTGATCCCCAAAAAACGCCCGCACCAGCCCCGAATCAGGGGGGATGGGGAGGTCGAGCAGGGCGGAGTGACGAACGGGCGTGGCGTCCTCGAAAACTGGGGCCCGGGAGCGATACGCGACCGGCTTCCACTGGACGAAGCTCAGAACCGGAGGGCTGGCGTTGGCCGGCATGGTCACCCACTGAGACACCTGGAGGGGTCAAGGGGTCAGAGGTCAATCGAAGAACGAGAGGAAAAAGTGTAGGCTGATTGGGGGGGTGGGGGGTGGGGGGGAACGAGACTGACGAGAGAGATTTAAGTACAGACGACGCACCAGAGAGAGGGTCAAAAAGAAAGAAGGGAGGGCAGAGACCGAGGGTCAGGGGGCCGCACCTGGAAGATGGAAGGGGTGTTCTCGTCGTCGATGGAGCGCAGCGTGTCCACTCGGCTCTGGCGGCCTCGGCCCGTGACGGCGACCATCTCCAAGGCGAAGCGGGACTGGTTGGCCCTCTCGGTGACGTTGGAGACCACCAGCCGCAGCTGGGAGGAGTTGGCGCTGTGCAGGAGGCGGGGCCAGGCCGCATCCCGCCCCCAGGCCTCAAACGCAGAGATCTGGGGAGGAAGGTGGGAATCAACTTGGAATGGGGGGGACCCCATGGCACACTGCTGTCACACGCACGCGACGTTCTGCGGTTTCTCGGCTGAGTTCTCTTAATTCAGGGAGGCCCAGTTACTGTGTTTTAGAAAAGCTGCTAGATCTGGAATCTCCAGCTGTTGGGTTTCTGGGCTATGATCCTCCCATGACACCACGCAGGGGAGAGCCAGGTTTTCCGACTGCCCCACCCCCTGGACTGCGGCTCTCCGGGAGCAGGAGTGGATCAGACAGCTGTCTGAATCACCCCACCGCCGGTCTGGAACGTACACAGGTCCCATCCGGCCAAACAGCTCTGACCACCATTATAACAGCAAGACACAAAGACTACATTTCAGGCCCTACTCTACATGGCGATATTTCCCATGATGCAATATTTTTGGCCTGCTTTATTTCCCTACTAAATGGATGGACGGGCGGATGGACGCCCCCGGCACCGGCGACGCTCCGCCAGCAGGGGGCAGCGCGGTTACCTCCAGGCAGACGGAGCCGTTGGCGAAGGCGCCCGCTGGGTCGGAGGAGTTGCGGCCGCAGAGCTGGCCGCGGAGGGTGGTGAGGTTCAGGGTGCGGTTGAGGTCGTCCCAGGCGAAGTCGGCCAGGTCGTAGGCGGGGAAGAAACTGGAGGAGGGGACCCGGGAGGGGTCGGCCGTGTCGTTGTCATCGCTGTACTCCCAGATCTGAGGGGGGCAGGAGCAGACATGAGAGACAACAGCTTCGTTAAAGAGCTGCAGAGGAGGCTGGACTCCGCTTGCACACAACTTTTTACATCTCCTGTTATATACTCCATTTGCACTGGGGTAATTATATGCATGCAAAAGTTTGCTTTTCATAGCCATTAACTACACTTAAAACCTGGAGTGGATCAGACTGCTGTGCACTGGGAGTCTGACTGACAGCACTGTAACACCTGGAGTGGATCAGACTGCTGTGCACTGGGAGTCTGACTGACAGCACTGTAACACCTGGAGTAGATCAGACTGCTGTGCACTGGGAGTCTGACTGACAGCACTGTAACACCTGGAGTGGATCAGACTGCTGAGCACTGGGAGTCTGACTGCACAGTAAAACCTGGAGTGGATAACTGGGAGTCAGAGAAGAAAAACAGATAGAAAAGACATGAAACAACTCACCCTGGTCAAGACAAGGGCACTGGAGTACTGCACACTGGTCTCTGGCTCCACCCACAGGCTGCCGGTGGAATTGCTGGAGAGCATACGCTGCCAGTTGATGTGCAGGCTGGAGTTGGAGGAGTTGGTGTGGATCAGGAGCAGTGTGGGCGCCCCCTGGCTGCCCCAGATGAAATGCAAGGTGTCGCTGGGCCCGACAGCACGCACATGCAGCACATTTACGCCAGGGGGCGCCGCAGGGCTGCTGTTCAGACCTGGGTTCAACTCGAGGGAGACCTGCAAGGCGGGGAAGATTAAAACATTGTGCATAAATAAACCAGCAGTTCACAGGCGCTGTCCTGAAGCACACAAGTCCAGTGCGTTTCACAGATCAGCTCTCAGTTTCTAGAGAGGAAGAACCACTTACTACGGCGTCCTGGCCAAATTTCCCATTGGCCCTTACCAATCATGGCCTCCTAATAATCCCCCTCTATGAATTGGCTTCATTACTCTGCTCTCCTCCTCCACTGATAGCTGATGTGTGGCGAGTGTTCTGGTGCACTATGGCTGCCGTCACATCATCAAGGTGGGGCTGCACACTGGTGGTGGTGGAGGGGATCCCCATTACCTGTAAAGCACTTTGAGTGGAGTGTCCAGAAAAGCGCTATATAAGTGTAAGCAATTATTATTATAATTACGTGAGCAAGCAGTTTAACACAACCATTTATAAAAATCTGTTAATAAGACTGGCTTTCGTGAATCAAGCCCGTACAAGGAGTCTACAGCTAAAGATAGCCTCCCAAAACCGTCTTAGAGCTCTTTAGGAAGGTCACTTGCCTACATTTAGCTACGAAAAGCCACAGCAGTCAAACAGCTTCTTCGAAAAAAAAGCTGAAGTTTAACTCGCTGTTGCATTTTTAAATGTAGATTAAAATCTGCAATTTCCCGGCAACTGGAAAACGCCTGATTAATTAATCCAGTAAAGGTTTCAGTTAAGTGACGAAGAGCTGAGCTGGAAAGACACCCCGCTGGCAACGGGATCACCAGGAAAAGTCCCCATTTCCGGCACCCGAGGGTCCAGACCCGCACAAACAACCCCAGGTCTCGACACACGACAGCCGGATCTCTACCCCGGAGGAGCGATCGCCGTCTCCAGCCGTGTAGCCGGGCGTCTGGCCCACCCTGTGGTTTCAATCCGGCTGTGGAGCCTCTCGCCCCACAGTTCAGGAGACGGCTCAGAGGCGAGAGGCCACTCGACCCGTCCAGCCCGCTCGGTAGCCAGAAGCTACTTGATCCCAGAGTTATTGTTTTTTTTTTTTTACTTGCTGTTTCTTGAAAGAAATATGTTGATCGACTTGAACAACGTGGCCGGACAGAAGTCCACTTAAAGCCGACGCAAGGGAAATGAAACGACCGATAAAACGAAGTCGCCCAACTGCAGTAACCGCCCGGAGGAAGAGTCCCTGTTGGGTCAAACTCGACTCAGAACATCACCGGACCGGGCCCAGGAGGACGCGTATCAAGCACAGCGCTTTCAGTTTAACACAGCCGGTTTCCAACCCCGACACACGGAATGGCTTCGGTTTTGAGTGGTGTTGAAACGTAACAGGTTCGATAGTAGGAAGCGAAAGCTGCCAATAAGCAAAAGCTTGTGGGCAAGAGAAGTAAACCTGGACAAGACTTTCAGTTTGCCTCGCCTCCGTGTCACAAACAAAAAGGCTTAAAGAAAAGAAAACCATTTCATCCATCCATTTCGATTTTACGTCCCTTACCTTCCGCCGGTAGCCGTCCGTGCCGCTATTGAACAGACCCCGACTGGGCTGCAAGCTCAAACACAAGAAGAGAACACAGAGCGCCGCCGAGACCCCGGCCGTCGCCATGTTTGTGTTCAGGAGGAAAAAAATATGGTGGAGTCACATGATCTCGCAGCAAGTCAGCTGACCCAGAGATCCCGGAAACCGGAAGCTGCGTCAGGCCCTTTCCCACATGACCCACAGAGAAGGCGGAGGGTCACGAGGTCATATAAACAAGGAACAAGTAGGCAGGTACATGGCAACTTACTGGTCCTATTCAAGTCTTGGCTTGAAGGCTCACAAGGAAATGACTTCAATATTTCTAGCCAGCTTGTTCCAGACACCCTCCACTCTTTGCGTAAAGTTCTAAAAGCACTTCCAGCCACTTCCCAAACGTTTCCTCAGTTGTTTCACTTTCAGTCCTGAAGTCAATAACCCGGTAAGATTTCCAGCTCTGTCCAGCTTGTCTACAGCCTCCTCCATTCAAAATTATACTCACTTCCTTTAACCCACCAGCAGCAATAGGTGCACCTTTAAAGCAGAGTCCAAAAGATTGCCCTTCTGCGGTGTGCACACAGCTCTCTAGAAGAGCCCTGAAGCTGCTCATCGCACACAACCCCACTCCCATTCCAACGTCACAAGCAGGACAGAAAGTGAAGCCAGACCTTCCCTGCTCCAGACGTGAAGTGTTGAGTGAGCACACTCACCCCCGTGGGGACCATGGACACGCAGTCCCCATCCCTCCCCTGGGAGTCCCGTGTGGCGAGAGAACAGGCAGACAGGAGAATAAAGAATACAAAAAAACTGAATAAATAAATCAGCATTTTATTCATTTCAGTCCAAGCTTTGACAACTGGAGGCAAACAGCAAACGACACTAAATAAAGTTGATGGAGCAATGCAGAGCGTTACAAACGGGACGTTTTTACGGATTAGAAGTCAGCGCCTGGCTCTCCTCAACGGTACCCAGAGAGCAGCACAGACCGGACTCTGCAAGCCTGCAGGCACCCCACTACACTTCAAGGGGTGCAAAGGAGCACCTCTGGCTAGTGAACAGGACTCACGGGGCAGTCTTGGCCAAAGCTGTCTGATCTGCAAGTCAGGACTCTCTAATGCTCCCCAGTACCCATCAGAACTGGCCGGTGATCTGTAGAACCGGGGAGTCCAGCTAAGCTGAAGGACATGTTGGCCCTCCAGGTCCCAGATGGGACAGCTCTGCCCCGGTCCACACCCCCCCACCGGAGACCAGGGGAAACCCCCGTGACAGGCGGAACTGGGGTGAAGGCAGGAGGAGCACCTGAGCCCTGACCCACCAGAAATCCCCCCCCAAAGCAAGAGCACAGAAGAGCAAGAGGACCAGACCTGTACGTCAACACAATTATCACAGATTGGACACTTGTCCACTCGCACCACCCACTCGCCCAGGAAACTTTGCCCTGGAGACTCTGGGAGTCTCCTCCAGCCAGCTCATGGCATCCAGGAGCAGACGTAAAGGACACCCTGTCCAAACACTCCTGCCCCAGTCCAGCAGGGACACGATACCCTTACAGCACAAGCATGGGGTAACCTCACCGGACCAGAGAGCTGGTCGCCCACGATTCATAACTCATGAGGAGCCAAGCTCCAGTCCTCGAGTGCTGCACTGCATTTCAGCCCTCAATTACTGAATTCAAGTCGGCATTTGGGCAAGCAGCCAGATAACTGGCCCATCCCTAACAAACACAGCGGGATCGCAGCTCCTGAGGAGTAGGGCCGTTCTGCTCCCTTATCTTTGACCCCCAACCCCATTCAGAACCAGGCTCTAGGAGCCGGTGTCCGAGAAGAGTCACCCATGTTTTAATTTGCAGTGCAGGTCTCCATAAAGCCACGTTTGATTACACAAACGTCAGCCCTGATCCGAAACCTGTACAGCAGGCTGGACTGTGCTGCTCTCCAGATCAGGGAGCAGGCCCAGGCCCGGCCCACACCGGTGTTGTATCTGCTCTGCCGGGCAGACAGGAGGAGAGTCCGACTGCGAGAGTCTGCCACACCGCGGGGCTTCTGGAAGCCCGATCTGTGCGTGTCTGTCCCCTCCGTCCCCTGTCCCGTCCCTCCCCCTCCCCCCCCATCCCCAGGTTCAGGTCTAGTGCTCCTCAGCAGGGGGCGCTCTGCCGCCCATGCCAGAGTCCTCCCCCTTCTTCTTGTGTCCCGAGACAATGTCGTCGATACGCAGCAGCAGGATGGCCGTCTGCAGGAAGAAACGAGGGACGGAAGAGATCTTGTTAGAATACAGGTCACTTCAGAAATCGGTTACCTAGCTCCTCTGTATCTTCACATGAACACTCCTTCATCATCATCAGAGCTGGAGAGTCACTGTACAGACACTCAGTCCTGCTCCTCTGTATATTCACATGAACACTCCTTCATCATCATCAGAGCTGGAGAGTCACTCTACAGACACTCAGTCCAGCTCCTCTGTATCTTCACATGAACACTCCTTCATCATCATCAGAGCTGTAGCGTAACTGTACAGACTCTCAGTCCAGCTCATCCGCTCCTTGAGCTCTGAGGATGATGGAGTGTTAGTGTGCTCAGCAGACACTGCAGACTCGGTCTAGACTGTCCACAGGCCCTCACCTCCACAGCAGTCTTGTAAGTCTGAGCCTTGACGGCCAGCGGCTCCCAGATCTCCAGCTCCTTCATATCGACCAGGGCGCCGGTCTCCCCGTTCACCCCCCACGACACACAGCCCTCCTGTGTGTGCTTCGCCTGGGGGAGAGACACCACAGTTAACGCGAGGCGGGGTCGCAGCCTGCGAGCGGTCCGAACGGGCCCCGGCGCCGGCGTACCCGGAGGGAGGTGAGCACGCGGATGGTGCTGGCCCCGCAGTTCTGGATGAGGGTTCGAGGGATGACCTCCAGCGCCTGGGCCACCGCGCGGTAGGGCCACTGCTCCACCCCCGTCATGCTCTTGGCGCGCTCCATCAGGCGGTGGGACAGGGCCATCTCCGTGGCGCCCCCTCCTGGTACCAGGTGAGGGTCCAATAGCACATTCCGGCAGACCTGCATGGCATCCTGGAGATTCCGCTCCACCTCCTGGGAGAGACGAGACACCGGTCACTGTCCGCACCCCCCAAGACACGCAGGGAGAGACTCCCAGTCCTACTGAGGGAGGAAATTCAATAGAGCTCCATTGTGTGATCAGTGAGCCTGTCTCTCAATAATAATAATCCAGTGTGTGATCTCCTGTCCCAGCCTGAGGAACAGACAGTGAGCCTGTCTCTCAATAATAATAATCCAGTGTGTGATCTCCTGTCCCAGCCTGAGGAACGGACAGTGAACCTGTCTCTCAATAATAGTAACACAGTGTGTTATCTCCTGTCCCAGCCTGAGGAACGGACAGTGAGCCTGTCTCTCAATAATAATAATCCAGTGTGTGATCTCCTGTCCCAGCCTGAGGAACAGACAGTGAACCTGTCTCTCAATAATGATAATACAGTGTGTGATCTGTCCCAGCCTGAGGAACAGACAGTGAGCCTGTCTCTCAATAATGATAATACAGGGTGTGATCTCCTGTCCCAGCCTGAGGAACAGTGAGCCTGTCTCTCAATAATAATAATACAGTGTGTGATCTCCTGTCCCAGCCTGAGGAACAGACAGTGAGCCTGTCTCTCAATAATAATAATAATAATAATAATAATAATAATAATAATAATAATACAGTGTGTGATCTCCTGTCCCAGCCTGAGGAACAGACAGTGAGCCTGTCTCTCAATAATAATAATAATAATAATAATAATAATAATAATAATAATACAGTGTGTGATCTCCTGTCCCAGCCTGAGGAACAGTGAGCCTGGCTCTCAATAACAATAGTGTATGAGACAGGCAGGTAGGAGAGCAGTTAGGGAAAGAGACAGGAAGGGGAGCAGATAGAGAGACGGGCTGGACAGGACGAAGGGCAGCAAGCCGCTCACCGCCAAGATCTCTTTGCTGGCTCCTCGGAGGATGATGGTACAGGCCTTGGGGTCCTTGCACTCTGTGATGAAGGTGAAATACTCATCCCCGATCTTCTTCACCTCGAAGAGGCCGGCGCCCATGCCCATGTCCTCCTCGCGCAGCTCGTCTGTGCGGCTGGCGATCCGAGCTCCGCACGCCCTGGGAAAGCAGACGTGGGGGGGTCAGGACACGCTGCGAAGTCGCCCCCATCTCCAGCCACACGCCCACACCCGGGACCCCCGACTCACCTGGCGATTCTGTTATTGTCCGTCTTGCGGACGCGGCGGATGGCTGTGATGTTGGCCTTCACCAGGTAATGCTGGGCCAGGTCTGGGACGAGACAGAGACAGCAGTTCGAGTTTCAGTGCGCGTACACTCACAGGGTCACGCCATCTTAATCACAAGCTCGTTGATTCTGCGCTTTCGGAGGCCTGCATCCAAATTAGCTTTCGGCTCTTAAAAGCTCAACCAGGATTTGAAATGATCAACCCTGCAGCTGTCAGAACTGCTCTTATTCAAGTGGGCTGCCAGAGATGTACCCTGTCGATCTCTCCAGGAGTAAGAAATTCCCACTGTGGAAGTGTCTGGTGCCCCACTGGTGTCTCTTCATCACCTTACTGACTAGCAGACGCCGTTAAACCAGAAGTAACGGCAAGCTCAGAACGGCGTTTAATGTCAGGAAATGCAAATTGAGATGGAATACAGCGCTGCTTCTCACAACATGTTGTTGGCAACATTGTCACCGATTCAAGCTGTCGGAAATAGTTGCCTTAAAGTAGCGGACTCCTGACACGAGTGACCAAAGAATCAAGTTAAACAATTCAGCCCAAGCCAGCAGATCAGAAAAGCACTCAGCTGGAAGGACACCCCCCAGACACTGCATCCCTCCAGGAGCAGGACCTCTGGCCACATCAGCACGCAGGCCGCTCGGCAGCTCTGCAGAGGCAGGCAGGGGGTGTGGTGATGCCCTTACCAGAGATGCCCTTCTCCGTGAAGACCACGTCGGGCTTGAGGCGGATGATGTCCTCGCAGATCTGCTGGATGTACTCCTCCTCCAGCTGCAGGATGCGGGCGAAGTCCTCCTCGCGCGTGATCTCGATGTCCGTCTGGCCAGGGACGACAGGAGCACAGGCTCAGGGCACGCACACCTGACTGAGTCTATTCCCCTACCCAGGGCCCCTGAGGGCAGGGGGGCAATTCCCATGCAAGGGGTTCCAGAAATCACCACGCCAAGGTCCCCATTTAGAGCAGGCTAACTGCTGGGCCCCCCATCATGAGGCCGGGGGTGACTGGTTTCACTGGTCTGGAGAACCTTCCAACCAACCTGGCTCAACCCTTCTGATCTTCATCTCCAGCTAGTCCAGAGTTGACCTAAATGACCTGTTGTTGATTTGTTGGGGGCCTCTGCTCACACATACGCAAACAGAAGAAGCTATCTTGTCTGTAACAAGGTGAAGCCAAACCCAACACCTGCCCTGACTCCTGACAGTAGAGGACAGGAGGACTGTTCCACTTCCTGCAGGGGGAGAGTCGCCTCTCCGATGAGCTACACTGTCCCTGTCAGTTTGGGTCGTGCACCAGAGAAGACCATTACTGAGAACGCCAGATCAATGATTCTGCCCATCCAACTGTCAGTGGGGGTCTGTCTGCCCCCAGACCTCCAAGGGAACAGATGAAAACAAGCCCCCCCCCCCTTCACACAGCGATAGACTGGTCCCCGGTCCATGACAGAGCTCCTTCGACACACACCTGGCTCTCCCCCTTCTTGTACTCCAGGGAGCAGTCCAGCAGGATGATCCGCGGGTTCTTGATCACCCGGCGCATGCGGGGGTGCGTCACGTCCTTGTTCACCATCACGCCGCGCAGGACGCACGAATCCTCGATGATGCCGCCCGGGATCTGCGGGGAGAGAGAGGAGGGGGGACGTTAAACATGGCTGCCAACAGGAAGGCACGGGGAAGCCCCAGCAGGGCGTCGTTTTCCGGGTCTCGCCCGCTACGTGCCCTGAAGGAAACGCCCCCATCTTCTCTGCACCAGCGCCTGCGTGTGGCCGGCTGATCTTCAAGCTGGAGCCCCGCAGAGCCGCGGCGATCGTCACGGGGACCCCGAGGGGCCCCAGCGCAGGGGCGGCACCCACCTTCTCCACCTTGGCGTACTTCTTGATGTCGATCTCCTTGCGGCCGTTCTCCTCCAGCTCCACGGTGCGCACGGAGTCCAGCGCGATGGCGCAGGCCAGCTCGGACCAGTGGCTGATGGCCTTGGTGTTGATGGCCGAGTTGATGATACTCAGCATCATCGCGCGGTTGTTCACGTCCACCGGTGTGCTGGGAGGGGGAGAAGACCGTGAAGCGAGAGGCACCTTCCCTAAACTCCTCCAAATCTGGACTCAAAGCCGCCTTCTTTAGGACCTTTACTTGTCTGGTTCTGTTATTTACCCCACTGCCCCTGCCGTATTCAGTCCCCCCCCTCTACTGTCTCCTCTCATTGCATATTTTCATTGGCCTTATCTTGTGTATTTTGCTGTTGTCATTCTGTAAAGCACTTGGAGAAGCCACCTTTAAAGGCGCTATATAAAGTTTTTTTATGATAATAACCGGGGTTCTGTGCAGGACAGGACAACGGGGGGCGCAGACCGTACCTGATGTCCTTGAGCGCGGTCATCATGTCGTCTAGGGCCTGTCTGTAGGCTCCGATCACCACCGTGGGGTGCATCTGCTGCTCCAGGAACTGCTCCGCCACGGACAGCATCTCTCCGGCTGGGACACACGACAAGAAACGTTGGAACAGGACAACGACAGCTGCACAGCAGTGTGGAGCAGCACTCAGGGGTCCTGGGCTCAAGTCCCAGGTGAGACACTTATAGCATTAAAATCAATGTTGAAAAATGCTACCAATATAACACACTAGTAAGGCCACATTTAGAAAACCGAGTACAATTCTGGTCACGGAGTCTCTTCTGTCTGAAGGGAGCGTCCCACACTGACAGGTTGGAGGAACCGAGTCTTTTAGGTCTCTATCCGAGAAGACTATGGGGGGACCTCATACAAGCATTTAAAATCCTCACAGACACCGACACTAAACCTAGAGGACTCCTTCAGAATGAAAGGTAAAGGACTTTAGAAACAAAAAAGCTGAAGACACAAGCAGAAACTCCAGGAAGGCTGACTGAAAACTGAAATATAGAGGCACTACCCTACTGAAAAGAGTTGTGGGAGTGTAGCACCGGCTGCACAGCCATGTTGTTGAAGATCAGATCAATTAGTTAACTAACCAACAGGCTGGATGGGTGGAATGGCTTTTTATGTTCAGGGTGTCTCTGCCCTGCAGTCGTGGCGCGGGGCTACCCCGAGGGTCTTACCGAGGATGATGACCGATGTGGTCCCGTCTCCCACCTCCTCGTCCTGCGTGCGGCTGATCTCGATCATCGACTTGGCAGCAGGGTGCTGCACCTGGATCTGCGTGGAGAGGGGACGGGTTGTTACGGGACGGGCAGAGGCACGGGCGCGGTAACTCGACTTACCCCCCCCCCGCACAAACGCCACCTTACGGCTGAAGGAACTGAATCTCTTTAGTCCAGAGAACACGACAAGGGGCCCGAAGTCACACAATCAAAACCCCCAAGAGCACGGACAGCGCCAACCTTGCAGACCCCTTAAGAACGAATGCAGAATCTCAAACCAGAGGGCACGAGTGGAAACTACAAGGAAGGGCATTCAAACCCAGGGCTGCTTTACACAGAGGATTGCGGGAGCGTGGGACGAGCTGCCCAGCCATTGTGATGGAAGACGATTCCCCGATGTCCGGCTGGCCGAGAGCTCTGGCTCAGTCCTGTACTCGTTAAGAACCGGGCTGAGGGGGCTGGGCGGCTCCTCTGCTGAGCGGGCCACGGCTGTGCTTCTGCGTGGAGCACCGCGACGCTCCCTGCAGCGCGAGACCCGCCCCGCCCCGAAGGGGAAGAGGGGGCTCTTACCTCTCGCAGGATGGCGTTGCCATCGTTGGTCATCACAATCCCCCCCATGGGGTCCAGCAGCATCTGCAGAGAGAGAGAGGGGGGGGACACAGTCATGGCCCTGCGCAGAGACTCCCCACACACACACACACCCATCTACACGCCCCACAGCAGGGCACGCAAGGCAGGAGGGACTGGATAACTTCACACTGCCGGCATCAGGACCCTCACTCCAGGCTCAGCACAACTGATACCAGGAGGCCCTCTTCTACGCAAAGAGTGGCGAGTGTCTGGAACAGCCCAACCAGCCTTGCTGTTGAAGCCGAGACGCCGGTTTCTTTCCAGACGGGACTAGATGAGATCCTGGGATCACTTAACCACGTGAAACAGACCAACCCCTCTCGTTTGTAAAACTCGTTTTAAAGCCGGACGCCCCAATTCCTCCTTACCTTCATCATGGCTCGCGGGCCCAGGCAGGTCCGTATCACGTCCGCTATGGTCTGCAAACGACACCGGAACGAAACGGGTTAACGGTGGACCAGCTCGGCACCGAGCCCTCCCGAACAGAACCGGCTCCCCACCTCCGGGCTGAACCCGACTCTTACCTTCGCGGCAGTGATGTTGCCCGTCTGGACCTTTCGGCCCGACTCCCTCTTGGTGTTCTGACCTAACAGAAGGAAGATTAGGTTTAAAAAAAGGGGTTTAAAAACTGAAACCGCGTCTTTCCTGAGAAAACCGGGTCGGCTCAACGGTATCGTCTCAGCCCCCGGGGAATAGGGAGCGCAGGACCACGCTCGGCAGAAGGCAAGAGGTTAATGTTACTAAATACTGAAGCAGCATGAAGACCCTCCCGAGAGGAATCCAATACCGTCCAATTCACACTCGTCCCCGCCTGGAAATCGCGCCGCTCACTCGGCCGAGCGTGGCCGTCAGGCCCCCGAGGACCCGCAGACCAAGCCGAGCTCCAGTCAGTGGATTTACACGGAATGACTTGGCAAACTCCGGGATTTTGAGGATGTGCATTGCGGAAAAAGCCAAACGAACTTATATATATATATTTATTTTTTTAACGTCAGCCCACGGGGCTCGATACTACAAAACCGCCCTCACGACACGCAGGCCGGTTGGGCTCGTCAAGTCTTTGGACGGGACTCCGTGTTTGCCGTTAACCCGAGAACTGGGGATAATTTTTTTGGGGGGGGGGAAACGGTGAACACAGCACTTTAGCCCGGCCAGGCCGAGGCGGAGCCCGAAACCCTACTCCGTCACGGGAAAAGAGACGGGGTTTTAACCGGCTACAATAGCACCAGCACCGGGCGACAGATCTGCGTTCATCACCGCCCTGTAATCATAAAACGCTTCATTATTATTTTATTGAATACTCACTCAAAACTAGAACCGGTCTGCCCATCATCGTTGCGGCGTGAGTCTTGACAACCGACTGGAACCTTCTGCACTGAGCGAGAGACAGAGCGTGCGGAGAGGGAGGGGCTCCGGGGGAGAATCCAGCCAATTACAACCCCAGTTAACTTGACGTGCAGCTGCCTTAACCAATCAGAAGGACAGAATCCAGAGGCGAACGCCTGGGTAGGAAAAATACTTAGGCCGGTTAATTCTTGGAGGATAGGCGGGACCCCATAGACGTATCCGCCAATCAGATAAATGAGAAGATGATTGACACCAGCACGATCCAACGATGCTGCGAACTCTTTTTGATCGACTAATGCGGGGACCATTCACAGGCGGGAGAAGATCCGGGCTCTAACAGGGGCGTTGTCAGGTAGTTACTATGTCCGGTAAACGGAGCTCCTCGTGGGTAGCGGGAGTGTAACCCTGACTTTCACAAATTATTAGAATTACCTTTCTGTAGTCTTGTTTAAAAATGTCATTTTAAAACTGAAGCACAACTTCCAGGAAGAAAATAAATCGTAAACGCGAATGGATGTAAACCAGCAAAATCACGCAAACTGCGGTGCGCTTTGTTCATTCCTCAGCCCATGCAAAGACCGTTAGGCAACTGCACATGCGCTGAACAGACGCATGCTGGGACTTGCAGTTCTAGTATACTGAGAAGTATACTACACTCAGTCCAGCTCCTCTGTATCTTCACATGAACACTCCTTCATCATGATGCAGAGGATTTAGTGAATTCCTTCTTTAATGTGGAGAGTTTTAGGATACAAAGTGCTATACAAACACTAATAATTGTTTAAATCTATAGAAACGTTAAAGACATTAAAACATTATAAATAAGAGGTGACAATTCAGCCCATCATTTTAATCAGAACAATCTGGAACAAAAAGTCCTAACACTTACATCCCAAACTGTAACATTATAATCAAACAATATTGTACACACATGAACAAGCTAAAAGTAACTCCTGCTGCAATAAAAGGTTTTTGTTTCACTTTATTGTGGAAACAGTTTGAACACAAATAAAAACAGCCGAACAGGATAACAAAACAATCCCCCAGAAAAAGCAATGTGTAACATTTACAGGAATGCCAATTACATTCCTGCTTCACAGCAGCCTGATCTACTCTGGGTTTTAGAATGTTTTCAGTCAGGCTCCTGATGCACAGCAGCCTGGCCCACTGCTTTGGGAATGGATGTGTCCCTCCTCTTTCAAGTGAGCTCTGTCCAGTGGACCCCCCCGCCCCAATACTGAATGGACCAGTCCCTCTCCTCTCAGGTGAGCTCTGTACTGTAGACCCCCTGTTCAACGGGAAATGGATCAGTCCTGCCTCTCTCAGGTGAGCTCTGTAGAGTGGCCCCCCTCCCTCAGTGGATCTCTCTGGGAGGGTGTAGCTCCTATCTCCGGTGCAGAGTTTTCCCAACTTTAGAGAGTGACTCAAAACTTGACAGAACTGCCGAGAGAGGGTTTTCCTACATGATAGATTCAAGTGTGACAAGAACAGCCGGACAGCTGGGGAGGGAACCTGCAGGTCCGAGCGAAGCCCCTCAGCCAGCTGACCGACAGCGTGCAGGACTGTGCAGAGAGCAGAGACCTTTCCCCTCCATCTGCGCCGTGCTCTCCCAGTCCCCACTCCTCCCCCCCCCCCAGCCAATCCCTCCATCTCTCCCCACTTCTCCTCCCCCTCCATCTCTCCCCATCCAACCCAATCCCTACCACTCCCCCCCACTCCTCCTCCTCCCCATCCCTCCATCTTTCCCCCCTCCTCCCCCCATCCCTCCATCTCTCCCCCCTCCTCCCCCCCCTCCATCTCTCCCCACTCCTCCTCTCCCTCCATCTCCCCCCACCCCAGCCAATCCCTCCATCTCTCCCCCCTCCTCCTCCTCCCCATCCCTCCATCTCTCCTATCCCACCCCCCTCTCGTTCCCCTCATTTCTCCCCCCCTGCTGTTTTCCATCTCTCTCCTCCTCCTCACAGGTCCTCCCTCGCTCCATGCAGGACAGGTGCGTGGCTCGCCTCCCTCTTCAGGTACTCAAGGAAATCCTTCACGTCCCGCCGGCCCTGGAAAGCGCCAGAAAACACGCCGTCAGGCGTCTCTGCGGCGGGCAACGCGCACACGCCCCCCCCGCCCCCCCAAACCCGGGGGCTCGCTGGCTCGGGACGGCCGCCGCGCAGGAGCGCGTCAGTTCGGACAGAGTGAAGCGAGTGAAGGTCTGTGGGCGAGCCCGACGGCCTGGCACTCACCTCGTATCTCCTGGGGGCGGCCTTCTGGCCCACTGGGGCAAAGTAGATGGTGGGAAATCTGAGAGGAAATCAGAGAACAGACAGGTTTCATGAGAATGAGGCCAGGTGTGCATCTGCACTCTCAGATCATCGACGCCCTCTCCTGGCTCTGTTTTCATGTACCGCCAGCAGCCGTATCACCCTGCAGCTCCCAGCTGGCAGCCCACTGGAGCCCAGCAGGTGTGAGCCTGGTCCGTACCTGGAGGGGAGACCTCCTTCAGAAGTTAAGGTTGCTGCTGGAAGAGGTGTTAATGGGGCCTGTAGGGGGCGCTCACCATGCGGTCTGTGTGGCTCCTAATGCCCCAGTACAGTGAAGGGGACACTATACTGTAAAAACACGCCATCCTTCAGAGATGTAAATCTGAGGTCCTGACTCTCTGTGGTCATTAAAAATCCCAGGGTGTTTCTCGAAAAGAGTAGGGGTGTTACCCTGGTGTCCTGGGCCAGATCTCCCCCTGGCCTTTACCAGTCATGGCCTCCTAATAATCCCCGTCTCTGAACTGGCTCCATCACTCTGCTCTCCTCCCCACTGAGAGCTGGTGTGTGGTGAGCGTACTGGTGCATCATCCAGGTGGGGCCACACACTGGTGGTGGTGGAGGGGACCCCATTACCTGTAAAGCCCTTGGAGTGGAGTACCCAGAAAAGTGCTATATAAGTATAAGGATTATTTACTTGAATATGACCCACTGCAAGATTCAGAACAGCTCGCGCTGAAAACAGCAGGGGAGAGAGAGGGAGGGCGGGACAGGTGCATGGTGGGAGGGTGGGGGGTTCCCAAACTGATGATGACAAAGACGAAGAAGGCGTGACTGAGGCCCAGTCACTCTGTTCCCTCACCCCTGAATGTCGTAGCCTTCCGGGACGTCATTGGCGGTGGCGTCCATCTTGGCGATCACGATATTGGGGTCCCCAGACAGCTGCAAGAGCAGAGAGGCAGCGCGTCAGCAGAGGCGCGCCCGAGCCCCAGGACGGGACGGGTGTGCATGCCCGATGGCTGAAACCCCACCTGCTGGCCCAGCTCGGTGTATCTGGGCTCCAGGTTCTTGCAGTGTCCACACCAGGGAGCGTAGAACTCGATCAGAACGTCCTTGGAGGCGTCATTCACGATCTCGTCAAAGGTCTCCGCTACCACCACCTGCTCACCAGCATGGGACACGAAAGTCACGATGAAACACCTCATCGTACAGGAGCTCTGGCTGGTACGAAGAAAACAGATCAGTGTCTCTAGCAGTGTCTCCAGTCCAGTCAGGGGTGTGTCAGTGTGTGAATTCAGGGGCAGTGTGAGAGGAGAGGGACAGCAGTGTCTCCAGTCCAGTCAGGGGGGTGTCAGTGTGTGAATTCAGGGGCAGTGTGAGAGGAGAGGGACAGCAGTGTCTCCAGTCCAGTCAGGGGGGTGTCAGTGTGTGAATTCAGGGGCAGTGTGAGAGGAGAGGGACAGCAGTGTCTCCAGTCCAGTCAGGGGGGTGTCAGTGTGTGAATTCAGGGGCAGTGTGAGAGGAGAGGGACAGCAGTGTCTCCAGTCCAGTCAGGGGGGTGTCAGTGTGTGAATTCAGGGGCAGTGTGAGAGGAGAGGGACAGCAGTGTCTCCAGTCCAGTCAGGGGGGTGTCAGTGTGTGAATTCAGGGGCAGTGTGAGAGGAGAGGGACAGCAGTGTCTCCAGTCCAGTCAGGGGGGTGTCGGTGTGTGAATTCAGGGGCAGTGTGAGAGGAGAGGGACAGCAGTGTCTCCAGTCCAGTCAGGGGGGTGTCGGTGTGTGAATTCAGGGGCAGTGTGAGAGGAGAGGGACAGCAGTGTCTCCAGTCCAGTCAGGGGGGTGTCGGTGTGTGAATTCAGGGGCAGTGTGAGAGGAGAGGGACAGCAGTGTCTCCAGTCCAGTCAGGGGTGTGTCAGTGTGTGAATTCAGGGGCAGTGTGAGAGGAGAGGGACAGCAGTGTCTCCAGTCCAGTCAGGGGTGTGTCAGTGTGTGAATTCAGGGGCAGTGTGAGAGGAGAGGGACAGCAGTGTCTCCAGTCCAGTCAGGGGTGTGTCAGTGTGTGAATTCGGGGGCAGTGTGAGAGGAGAGGGACAGCAGTGTCTCCAGTCCAGTCAGGGGTGTGTCAGTGTGTGAATTCGGGGGCAGTGTGAGAGGAGAGGGACAGCAGTGTCTCCAGTCCAGTCAGGGGTGTGTCAGTGTGTGAATTCGGGGGCAGTGTGAGAGGAGAGGGACAGCAGTGTCTCCAGTCCAGTCAGGGGGGTGTCAGTGTGTGAATTCGGGGGCAGTGTGAGAGGAGAGGGACAGCAGTGTCTCCAGTCCAGTCAGGGGGGTGTCAGTGTGTGAATTCAGGGGCAGTGTGAGAGGAGAGGGACAGCAGTGTCTCCAGTCCAGTCAGGGGTGTGTCAGTGTGTGAATTCAGGGGCAGTGTGAGAGGAGAGGGACAGCAGTGTCTCCAGTCCAGTCAGGGGGGTGTCAGTGTGTGAATTCAGGGGCAGTGTGAGAGGAGAGGGACAGCAGTGTCTCCAGTCCAGTCAGGGGGGTGTCAGTGTGTGAATTCAGGGGCAGTGTGAGAGGAGAGGGACAGCAGTGTCTCCAGTCCAGTCAGGGGTGTGTCAGTGTGTGAATTCAGGGGCAGTGTGAGAGGAGAGGGACACCAGTGTCTCCAGAGTGATTTTGACCTTGACTGGACCGTCGTTGCTCTCGGGAACGGGCTCCGACTTGAGGTAGCGCTTCAGCCTCCCGGCAAAGTAATCCTCCAGGAACCTCTCCAGAGCCTTCCCGTCGCGCCTGGGGGAACACCGCCTCACACGCTGACTAGGGCAGGACACAGCAGACAGCAGCACAGGACACGCGGCGGGCCTGGAGACTGACCACAGCAGGGCTCCGACAGAGCGACCAGCGGTGTCGCAAGGAAGGAGCAGGCTTCAACTCCTCCTGTCGCAGTGCGCGGCTGACGCAACACAGAACCGGGCCCTCTGGTTCTGGGACAGAACCAGGCCCCCCTCTATGACGGCGTAGGGGACACACACATCCAGAAACGGCGCGCTCTCCCACACTCACGTGAACTCCTCTCGCATGACGTATTTCTGCCCCAGCACGGTGCGCACGGCCACCACCGGCAGCTCCCCCTCCGCGCCCTCCAGCCCGAACTCCTCCAGCTCGTCGGGAAAGTCCCGGCGGTCCGCCACGGCGAAGCTCAGGCCGCGCCCCGCGAAGCGAGACACCACCATCATCACCCTGCAAGGGGGAGAGAGGGGGCAGGCACAGGTATGACAGCAGAGACGTCAAGAAAACTGCACCCCGTCTTCATCGCCATGCTCCGAAATCACTGGCCTTAACTGGTCTAGTTCAGGGACAGCCTGCAACTACTCAATTCGAGACATCAGTAACAAAGGAGTTTGTTATGATCTCCAGAATTTCATCCTGCTGCTTCTCGAAGGTTCCCAGGGAAATCGGCTTCAACCACATGGCTGGGCAGCTTGTTCCACTCTTCCACCACCCTTTGTGTAAAGAAGTGCCTCCTGTCATGATTAGAGAATCTTACCCTGCTGTTTCTTGAAGTTAACCAGGGTATAGGCTTCAACAACATGGCTGGGCATCTTGTTGCACACCCCCACCTCCCTCTTTGTAAGGAAGCGTCTCTTGTTCCCAGTCCTTAATGCAGTTCTCCTTTGCTCCCTCTTGTCTCCCTGGGTCACTGTGAACTCTGAACTGTTCCCGAGTTGACTTTTGTGCCCTCATCATCCTCTCTTCAAAACTAAAGGCGTCAAGCTCCTTTGTCTCAGGGGTGATAAAGTTCAGCAGCTGAACTCCAGGCTGCTTCAAATCATGAGTCTAGCTGATCTTTAACTAATCCACATCATCTGCAGCCCAGGGTTAGTTATATTGATCACATAAATAGAAATATCAGTATATGTTAGAACCCTTGTTGCATAGCTGGGTGTTTTGATTCGGGTGAAAGATCTTCCCTCAAGGATACAACAGCAGTGTCTCACCTCGGGTTTGAACCCACAACCTTCCAGTGATGAAACCAGAACGCTAGCCAATTAACCCTTACTTAATTAAGCAAGAAGGAGTCAGGTCGTTCAGTAATTAACTCACTAGATGGGTCATTGTCCAGTAATGGACAATGGACAATGGACAATGGACAATCGAGCCCTGCTCTCGCCGGCCTGTGTAGGACACTGCTTTTAGGCCAGGAGTTAACCTGGTCCTTTTTGTAACAGGGTGGCCTGGAGTGTCAACAGGGTGCTAACTGTGGCCTTACGAATGCTGTGCGTAGTCTTCTCACAGCCCTGGGGCAGCTGGAACTTGCCGGCCCCCTCGGCTGCCACTAGGGACCCCGATTCCCCCCCGCACTGTGCAAGCCCCCCCCTGCAGTTCACCTGTTCCGCCAGTAGTTGGAGCCCTTGGGGTTGCGCAGGTAGTCCAGCTCATAGAAAGCGGTCAGCAGGTCCTGCCTCATCAGCTGCTCCCTGTTCTCGTGGGTCAGGTGAGGGCACATTCCGAATCTGCCCAACGACACGAGGTGGGGGGGGGCAGGAACAGGTCAGGAATGAGCCACACCGCTGTCCGCCTGAATTAGAACCCGTGCTAGTTCATCAGATCAGCCCGGTTCAGCGCAGTGCTTTAACACAGCCTGAGCCCCCAGACAGTTTTGCTGACCCTGACAGTTTCTGTTTACACCAGAGAGAGGAGAGAGCGGAGGGAGAGCGAAGGGAGAGAGGAGAGAGGAGAAAGGGGGGAGAGGAGAGAGCAGAGGAAGAGTGAAGGGAGAGGAGAGAGCGGAGGAACAGTGAAGGGAGAGGAGAGAGCAGAGGGAGAGCAAAGGGAGAGAGGAGAGAGGAGAAAGGGGGGAGAGTGAAGGGAGAGGAGAGAGCGGAGGAACAGTGAAGGGAGAGAGAAAGGAGAGAGGAGAAAGGGGGGAGAGGAGAGAGCAGAGGGAGAGCAAAGGGAGAGAGGAGAGAGGAGAAAGGGGAGCGAGGAAAGAGCAGAGGGAGAGTAGATAGATAATACTTTATTAATCCCGTAGGGAAATTAATAAAGTAATTTATTAATTACTTTAATAAATTGAGTGAAGGGAGAGGAGTGATAGTAGTAGAGTGATAATAGAGTGAAGGGAGAGGAGAGAGCGACGGGAGAGAGGAGAGAGGTGAAAGGGGAGAGAGTGAAGAGAGAGAGGAGAGAGGAGAAAGGGGGGAGAGTGAAGAGAGAGAGGAGAGAGGAGAAGGGGAGAGAGTGAAGAGAGAGAGGAGAGAGGAGAAAGGGGGGAGAGTGAAGAGAGAGAGGAGAGAGGAGAAGGGGAGAGAGTGAAGAGAGAGAGGAGAGAGGAGAAAGGGGGGAGAGTGAAGAGAGAGAGGAGAGAGGAGAAAGGGGGGAGAGGAGAGTGAAGGGAGAGAGAGGGAGGCGCTCACATGTTCTCCCGGATGAACCTGCGCAGGGCGTCAGGGCGGACGGCGCCGCGGTGCCTCACCACGCTCTCCTCGAACTTGCTGGCCAGCTGCGGGGCCCGGAACAGCAGCACTGCCCTGGGGGCAGAGAGAGGCAGAGGCAGCAGAGCTGTCACAGACAGGAGGCGTGCCGGCCCCCCTCCCCCCCCGCTGTCCTGCCCTCACTCACTCGCCCTGCACGCCGTGCCTCTGCCGCAGGCTCTCGGCGCTGGTGTGGGCGAATCGGTAGCTGTCTCTCATGGCGCTAGCCGCCCGCAGGAATTCGGCCAGGTCAGCGCTCTCCGGCCCCAGGAAGAAGCCTGTGGAGGGGAGACGAGCAGAGGGGGGTGACGGCAGTGCCGAGGGAACAGCCGGCGTCACGTCAGCATCAGGAAGAGGGACTGTCGTCCTGGGACCCCTGAGCAAACATCAAAGCCACCTCATGGAGAATCTAACTAATTCATTGATCACTAACTTGTTAATTCACTTCTCCTGCACCAAACTCAGAACCTAATTGATAACTAACTTGTCAATTACCGTCCAATTCACCTAAAAGAGCAGCTAATTAATGACCAAAATGCAAATTACCTATTAATTTACCTGATGGACAAAGTAATGGAAATCTATCGGAAACTGGTGTTTTCAGAGCATGTCTAATCTCTTGAGTAACTCGTGCAAATTGAAACTGCTCTCTCTTCAGGACCTGAAAACAGTAAAGATGCAGTTAGGCACATCATTAGGTCAATTAAGGGGTCAATGAAGCATCTGGGGTCTTAAAGACAGCCCTGCTGTCTCTGCTTTTTGCTGCCTTTGTAAACCTGATCTGCGGCTGTTTTGTTTGTCACGTCTGGAAAAGCTGCGACAAACACAGACAAAGGACCAGGCCGAACCCGACGTCTCTGATCCCCTGCGCGGCGTCCTGGGGCCGGACTCACCCACCACGCTGCCGTCGAAGTGGCTGACGAAGGAGTCCAGGTCCTCCTCGGTCCTGAGCTCCACCGAGCTGGGCCCGGCCTGCTTCTTCATGTAGCTGACGATGCCGTCTGCACACGCAACACAGAGAGACTGCGTCAGGTGAGCGGGAGAGCGGCCAGCTCGCAGGGAGAGACCGCGTCATGCACGAGCTGCTCTCGGCTTCCACACCTTCAGCCCCTGCCAGGCTGGATTGCCAGGAAGACCACAGTCAAGGGGAGAAGGAGGCTACTTGGTGCAGCTGGCTGGTTTCGTCCTAGGGTCTCACCCGGCTGTTTCCTGAAGGATCTCAGTGTATCGGCTTCAACAACATGGCTGGACAGCCTGTTCCCGACACCCACCACCCTTTGTGTAGAGAAGCATCTCCCTGTAGTTTGCCCTTGTGAACATACTTGAATCTGGTCTGAAGAGATCGAGCTCCTCAAGCCAGACAGTGTAGGACATAAAAACAGAACGTTATCAGGTCACTCCTCTCTGGACTGATTCTTGTGTTATCTTATATCGTATCGAAGTGACCATAATTTTCCATAATATTCTAGACAATGGCATTATTAGCTCACTGGACGGCCTTAACACGACACCCCTTGATTTAAATTCCTCAGGTCTGGCTCTGCGTCCGGACAGACTGTCTGCCCGGGCTACGGCTTCCTCACAGCGTCGGAATGGGACAGCGTGCTCGGGACGAGGAGAAGGGCGGGGGAGATGCAGGAGAGAGGTCAATAACGACACATAAAAAGCTCAAAGCAGCAGCAGCAGGAGGAGGAGGAGGAGGAGGAGGAGGAGGAGGAGGAGGAGGAGGAGGAGGAGGAGAATGAAGTGAAAAGTGCGGAGGCAGCAGGGAAGAGTCCCGCTCCTGTTCCCCCAGGCCGGGTGCTCACCACTCACCTGCTGTGCGCGGCCCGTCGTAGGCCGAGGACTCCTGCCCGTTCCGGAAGATCTTGAGGGTGGGGTACCCGTTCACCCCGAACCTGCTGCAGGTCTCCGAGTGGGCTGTGCAGTCCACCTGAAACGGGGGGGGGTCAGAGTGGCAACAGTGCGCCCAGACACCCCCATCATTCCTGCCAGTCTGACCCGACCCTGGTCTTTCACTCACAAACTTTCAGCAGAGCCCTGAATGCTCTAAATCCAGACCCAAACCCAGTTACGAGACTTGCAGTTTTGGGACAGAAGATCAGATCTATTCCTGGGACCGAGCACGGAGACACAGAACAGACACCCACTCCACAGCGGTTTGAACCATTTCGGAAACGTGAAAAAAAATTATTTTCATACCTGTCAATGCAAATGTAATCAAATTACAGCAGAGAGGCCAGCAAAACACAGCTCTTCTACACACGAGCCCTGTAGCTTCTAGTAAAATCAGGAGTTGATCAACCAGCTGTGAGCTGGGAGTCCAAAAGACAGCACAGTAAAACCTGGAGTGGTTCAGACTGTTCTCTGCACTGGGAGTCTGACTGACAGCACAGTAAAACCTGGAGTGGTTCAGACTGTTCTCTGCACTGGGAATCTGACTGACAGCACTGTAAAACCTGGAGTGGATCGGATTGCTGTGCACTGGGAGTCTGACAGACAGCTCTGTGAAACCTGGAGTGGCTCACGTGAGCTGGGAGTCTGACAGGTGGCTCTGGAGTGGCCTACCTTAGCTAGCGGCACTGCTCCCTTCAGTCTGGTGGCTGCCTCTTCGTACTCTGGTGCTAATTTCTGACAGTGACCACACCTGAGAAAACAGACAAGGGAGACAGAAAAGGCGAAGAAAGGGTCTTGAACCCCAGATAAATTCTTATTTTCAAGAACAATTCTGTGTCCCCATCGTTTACATACTGATAATGTTTTACCCCCTTTTTCCTGACTAAAGCTCTGCCACTGTCCTGCTGTTTGTGGTGTTGCTTTGTCGCTGGACAAAGTATGACATAGCCTCTTCATAACGTTTCATACAGGAGGTTTAAAAGAAGGAAAATGGTCCTTTTTGAAATGTAAATGACCTGTATAAGTATGTGGTTCAGCTATATGTGAAGAAAGATCGCACTGGGAAACTAAGGTTTTCTAAAGTTGTCTGAATAGGTCTAAACGGCTCAACCACAAGCATCCTTCCCACATTTCAAACGTTACAAATCGCAAGTCAGGTTTTCTAATAAGAACACCCAACTGCACAGTCTGGATGTGCGGTTATGAGGTGTTTCGGATTCGTATTTTTTTTAAAATGAACTGCGGTTCTGATGGCATCGTTGCTATTTTAGCGTTTTGAGATTGGCGTATTGGTGTTTAAAGAGCCGGGAGCTGACAGAAACAACAGGTCAGCGCTACAGCTAATTACCGCAGAGTACCGAGTCTGTGTTTATCTGCGTTACTTTCTGTGCAGTGACAGTTTACTGGCCGGTAGCGGACAGTGCCAACGGCGTTTGCGGGTAGTGTTCTGCAGCGCTTCGTTTCCTGACAAGCGCTTATAAATAAAATCTGTTATGAAGAATTTATACGGCTCTAGCTACGCTCTGCCCCGAAACCGGCTCTCGACTCCGAGCCGCGGTCTGGACTCGTAACGGTCCGTTTTTCAAAACGGACAAAGCCTCTCACCAGGGGGCGAAGAACTCCACGAGCACGGTCTCGTGCTGAGCCACCGCGCCGTCGAAGTCCGCGTCCCCGAGCTCGAGCACGTCGCCGCCCGCGACCGCAACCGCAACGGCCCCGAGCGCCGCCAGAGCCAGCAGAGCAGCGGGGCAGAGCAGCCGCACGGACAGCCGGGCCATTCCTCTCAGATGAGGGAGAAACGCCACCAGGAGCGAAACGAAGGTAAGGCAGCTGAAGGAGGGCGGTTAAGAGGGAAAGCCAGCACCATAAGAAGCAAGAGTTTCAGATGACAGCGGTCTCCAGGTTTGGGTTCGGAAACGAAGGGGGCGTGGAAAATATGAAACAGTGACGTCATTTAGAAGCTGGGCCCGCCCACTGTGCGCTGATTGGCCAGGTCAGGTTGGCTCTGTTAAATACAGTACAGGCAACCTGTCGAAGACATAAAACTGAAAAATAAAATAACTTGAAAAGTAACTATAAATAATAGCATTGTAAGTCCTTGTACCTGGTCCTTGCAAACAATGCAGTAAAACAATCTCAACACATGAAGTCCTGTGCTCAGGAAAGGGCTTGTTAACCCAGTGACCACTCAGACACCAAGCGTCTCTCTCAACCAGCAGAGTCAACTCACACACGCCAGACAGCCCCAAAAACTCACACACGCCAGACCTCTTTCCTGAAGAACGGTTTAATGATATATGTGTAACTGTCTTTCTCAACAATACAAAAAATGTTCTTTTAAAATTTACTAAAGGAAATCGCTTTTTAAAATCAAAACAAGAACCCCCCCCAGAGGAAGTGTGTACAGTGATGACAGTCCACTGGGGACCGTGGGGATCAGTGGGTCAGTGTGCTGCTGACAGGGCCGTCTCCTCCCAGGTCTCAAAACGCACCTGGGCCCACAGCGGACACTGGGGGGTCTCGGACACAGGGACCCGCGCGCTTCCTGTAAGCCCAACATCAACCCTTCAAGCCTCCACGTCTGCACTGCAGGGGCGGCCCGAGAACCAGGAGCCACCAGGTGCAGTCCGGTCCAGTCAGTCCCATTAACCGAGCAGAGTCCAGTTCTATCCACCGGTACAGGATCTGTCCGGCCAGTCCCATTCTGGGTGGCCAGCAATGTTTGGACTGGGCCAAGCGGGTCTTGGCCCGGTCAGGGTCAGTGTGACACAAGGTCCGTCTCGATGGGGCCTGGTTCTGTGTTGTCCTGGTGGGCCGGGCCGTCGCGCCACCAGTCCCATTCCCCGCCCCGACCGGCCCCGTCAGTCCAGCTCCTCGTCGGTGGCGGACTGCTGCTCGGCCGCGCTGGCCTCGTCTTCGGAGCTGAGCTGCCGGGCGGCCGTGTGGAAGAGCCGCATCAGGTCCCGAAACCGACGGGACACCTGCGGAGAAAGCAGGAGGGGGGAGACGGTGTGTCAGCCGCCCCGTCACGACAGAAACGCCCTCTTCCCACTTCGGTCAACTGTGGCCGGGAACCGATTCCGATTGGCTCACTGCTGCACACACGGGGGGCGGGGGGCGGGGCTGTGGGACAAGAGCCCTCACCTCACTGGTCGTCTTGTTGCCCAGCTGGGCGGAGATGGCCTGGAAGGTGGCCTGGCTGGCTCCCTGCTGCTGGCAGGTGGTGAGGATGACCCGGTCCGCCTCCCTGCCCCACGGACAGCAGACGCGGAGAGAGGAGAGGAGAGGAGAGGCACACAGACAGGGAGACAGTCACTCAACTCATCCCCACAACCCACAGCCTTCACAGCAACAGGTGCGCTGCTGTCTCTTACAACCTGGGCGCCTCATCAGTCGTGTGCGGACCATGTGTTTACAGCCTAATGGTGTGGCAGGCTTGTGCGTGATGAGGAGAGGAAACTGAACACATCCCTGTGTGCTACTCTAACACCACAGTGTTAGACTGAGATCTAGACTGATGATTGAGACCTGAGCCCCTCATTGTCCCTGCACGGTAACCACTGTGTCAACACGGGCAGGGAACACGTGTGCAAGCAATGATACAGAAGAGCAAACTCTCTCACCTGTTCCACAAGATGACCTTCTCCCCGCTGGGAGTGAGGGAGATATTTTTGGCACAGACTGTGGAGTCGGAACCGGAGCTCATGCGCAAGGGGGCGCCGGAGAGGCTGGGGCTCTGTCCCCCCAGCGGCTCCCCCTGGGTGTGGGGCGGGGCACTGCAGCAGGGCAGGGGTGCCCGGGGGGCGCCCTGGGGGTCCCGACATCCGCCCTCCTCCCAGGCTTCTGTCTCCGTGGCGACGGCAGCCCCAGCATCCGTCCGGCTCTTTTTAGGGGAGGGGCTGCCTCCTCCGCTGTCCTTATCGCGCTCGGCCTCGCCCTCCTCCGCCTCCTCCCGAGGGGCCCCCCCTTCTCCGCAGTCCCAGGGGCGCACCCCGCTCCCCGCCGGGCCTGAGACGGAGCGCAGGAGAACGGAAGTGGGAGACCGGCTCGTCTGCTGATCGGACGCACCGGCGGTGTGGCTCCGCAGCGCCGTACCTGCGGGGGGGCTGTTTCCCTCGCCCTCCTCCTCCCCGCCCCCGAGGCGGCCCTCTGCAGAGGCTCTGCCCGGGCTGCTGGCCCCCGGCTCCGAGGGCTCCCTGTTTCTCGAGGGCCTGGAGGAGTCCGAGGAGCCCTGGGTTCAAGAGGAAACAGCCGGGGTGAACGCCAGCAGACTGGAATCACAGTCACCGCTCCAGGGCCGTGCCCCCACCACATCGGAACGACCCGCGTCCCAGACAAAGACCGCGAGAGAGACGGGGGGGCGGAGAGGCAGGGAATCCGACAAACACACCCCCCCCCCAGCGCGAACGGGCGCAGCGCTGAGGAATCGGCAGAAATGGAGGCATGCAGAAGCAAACGGAGACACAGGGATTCGAACCGAGAGGGACAGAGAGAGAGAGAGAGAGAAGGGGAAAGGTGGGGAGAGAGATTGTCACGAGCTACTAAGATGTAATTGAGATGCAATGCTGCTGTGAAGTGGAGATTATGGTTCTCTAAAGTCGTGGGAGACATTCAGGGTGGGACACACACTGCAGCAGAAGTGTGTGTTTCCTGCAGAGCGCAAAAGGGCGGCACTAGATTCAGCGTTCAAGTTCTCATGACCACGCTGAACAGATCACAAGGCATTGGCAGGAGTCCTGCTCCTTACTGCCAGGATGCATGGTGTTTGCCCAGTACACCCATATCGTTTTTTGTCATTTCAATGGAAACATAGCCAGTGACACATTCCCGTCCCCAGAAGGCACAACAAAACACAACACAACACATGCGCAGCCCCCCCATGACCTCTGACCTTGGCCACATGGCAGTGCGGGCAGCCCTTTCTCTTGTGTCGCCGCAGTTTAGCGTCATGGGCGGAGTCGTGGCAGGGGCAAGGGCAGTCCTTCGCCGCCTCCGGCCAGTCGCATTCCTTTGTCAAGAAAGACTCCACCAATCAGAATGAAGCCACCCCGAGCGGCTTACAGGGGCACTGGGCATGGGGGCACAACCAGCTACAGGAGGAGGAGCACTTAGGACTGAGAGCAGGAGGCGAGTCTTAACGCAAAGAGTGGTGGGTGTCTGAAACAAACTACGCAACCACGTTGTGCAACAGGGATGGGATTCAAGGGCTCACGGGAAAACCAAAACCTTTACACTAGGAGCTGGGGATGTCAGTAACGAAACACCAGACATTTTAAAAAATGGCAAACAAGATGTTTTGCCTGTTCAATTTCCCTGCAATACCGCAAGACCTCAGATTTTCTGTAACCCTGCCCACTCGCAACCTCTGACCTTTTCATTGCCGTGGGAACCCATCTCTTTCCTCCTCTTGCCCCGCCCCGTGATGGGCGGGATCTTGTGCGACTCCTCCTCCTCCTCCAGGTCAGGCAGGGTGACCTCCTCGAAGCCCCCCTCCGCACACCCCTCACCCTCCTCCGGCCACGCCGCCTCCTCGAACTGCCCCGGCCGCGAGGGAGGGGGGCGCAGCTCGTCGAAAAACACCCAGAATTCTCCCTCCAGGTGGCTGTGGCCCTTCAGCAGGGAGGCCATCTGAACCTTTAGCTGAGCAAGGGAGGGAGAGAGAGAGAGATAAAGACGGGTGAGGAAAAGAGAAAGAGGGCTGGAGAGAGAGCGATAAAGTGGGAAGGAAGGAAACAGAGGGAGGAGGGAGCCGGGAATGAGGAGAAAGCTCGAGCAGGGAGAGAGATCGCACGCCGTACCTCCTCGACACCTGCGGGGCTGAGCTCGGGCCCCACCTGCAGGGCCTTGACGATCTTCTGGTACTGGGAGGAGTTCTCCCCGAAGCAGATCTCCAGCTGGCGCAGGAACCGGCGGCTGCGCTCGAACGCCTGCTGCTCCGCAAACTGGCCAGGGGGTCCGGGGGGGACGAGACGGGTGCAGGACGCCGGAGAGAGAGAGAGAGAAAAAATAGAGAAACCCGTTTCGACACCTGGGAGCAGACAGCACTCCTGTCAGGCACTGCTGAGCTCACAGACCCTCAGAGGTCCGGTCCTGACAGGCGGGCGGGTCAGAGAGGCGCGTCTGGAGGCTACACAGGCCGAACCCTAAAACGACTGGCGTCTCCAAAGTGGGTGAGCATGAACTCAGACGTCTCAAAACGACCGTCTGGAGATGTGACTGGAATTTCCCGAAAAACACAATACTGTAATATCTGGGCTTTCTAGGTGGAAACGGAGCAGCGCGGCACCGGCAGGCTCGATAATTACCAGCCCGCACTCCAGGGCCTGCTCAGGCAGCAGGAAGGCGGCGAAGTCCCGCAGCAGGTCCGGCCAGTCGGTCAGCACGGCCCTCAGCTGGCTGAAGAGCTCCACCGCGCTGCGCTGCTCCCGGCCGCGCTCGAACTCGTACAGCACCCCCAGGAACTCCTCCACCTTCCCGGGATAGCCCTGCAGGGCCTCCCGCACCTGGGGGCGAGGGGGGGGGGTCAGGGGTCGCAGTGCTGTCACACACAGCATGACGGAGCTTCAACCTGCCGGGCTATCCGTGTCCCAGTCCATCACTGTACCAGGTACACAGGGCCTGTGTGTCAGTATGCAGGCTGCTGGTGTCCCAATGAATCAGTGAATTGAGCATTAGTGTGCCCATGTGTCAGTGGATCGATTGTCAGTGTCCCAATCTATCGTTACGCCAGTGCATCAGTGAAACAGGTATCGGGTATCATTGTGCATGTGTTAGTGTGCCAGTGTACCAGGTGCATGTCAGTATCGGTATGCCTTTGGGTCAGAGTGCCCGCGGGTCGTGACCCACCCTGTTGAGGTAGGCCTGGGCGAAGGCGATGTCCTTGCTCTCCCTCATGGGGTCGTTCTCCAGGATGTTGTCGTCGTACAGCAGCAGCAGCTTGGACGTGTCCTTGCTGTCCCGCTCCCGACGGCGACTGCGACGCAGGCTGCGGGAGGGCGTTCTGCCCCGGCCTGGGGGCCACAGAGAGGGAATCCATAGATCAGAGAGAGACAGGCAGCGGCCCGAGTGCATCTTGCATTGAACACAGTCTGTTGGCATGTTCCCAGTCTGGCTGGACTGCTGCACTTCTCCCCCTGCACCACTAGATGGGGCTGTTGGCACGCACAGGTCAGGTTACTGAGGCATTGACTCGACTGGAGGACTTTTAATCTAAAAAGATGTACTTTGCCTGCTGTGAGCTCTTTAGGAGCTACACACCTCTTTCAGGCCTGGACAATATAAATCATTACAAAGTATTAATTAATTAAGAAAGGGCTTAAATCCAATCAAAGTTAGCAGACCTGCCCCCAAAATGACTGCAGATACATGATTCCTCCCTAAAGCCAAAAATAACTGAACTTAACTCTGACATGACACTGATCCCACAACCCTTAACATCTCCTTGGTGTCCTTATCATACCAACACCAGGCCCCCTCCCCACCACTGATCTTCCATAAACCCAACACTGACCTCTGCCTCGCCCAGCACACTTGTCACTGGTTTCAAGAGGGCCCGCCCCCTGTGGAGCCCCCTGACCAATCATCTTGCTGGCATCGCCATCCCCTGCTTCTTCTCCTTTGCGGGGGCCCACTTCCTCCTCCTCCTCAGAGTTCTCCTCTTGGGAATTCTGGGAGTTCTGCGAGTTATCCTCCTCAGAGTCACCCTCTGGGCACATCCGGCGCTCCGAAGCTAGCCAGGTCAGCTTCTCCATGGTCTCCTGGGAAGGGCACAGACAGGACACGCACAGGTTACACAGGAACAGTACAGGAGCAGGGATGATAAGCGAATCCCGTGGATGGACACACCATACACGTAGCTTCTCCGCACCTGTAACTCAGGGACAGACAGCACAGACTCCTCAGAGGCGGATGACATCACTTCCTCTTCGTCCTCGTCCTGCGTGAGGTCATCGAAGTCCTCTTCCTCCTCTCCTTCGCCCTGCCTCTCCCCATCCCCATCTCCCTTCTCACTCTCGTCCTCGCCCCCTTCTCCTTCTCCCCGCTTCTCCCCTTCGCCTCCGTCTCTCTCCCCCTCGCCTCCGCTCTCCCCCTCTCCCACCTGGTCCGCTCCACCGCCGCGCTGTCCCTCCTGCTCTCCCCCTCCTCCTCCTCCTCCTCCTCCTCCCCCCTCTCCCGCCTGGCCCGGCTGGCCCTGGCTCTCTGTGCCCGAGCTCAGCGCCAGGCCACCCCCCCCGGCCTCTCCCTGCAGGCCCCACTCGACTTGGCAGGCCGTCGTGTTGACCCGGGCTCGGTCCTCCTCTTGTCCCGTTCTCTCGCCCTCCTCTCCCTCAGTTTCACTGCGCCTTGGCCCCGGTCGCCCCCCGCCATCCTCTTCTTCATTGTTCTCTAACTGTGGAGAGCCATGTCCTGACACTGTCCTTCCTCCCTCCTCCTCTCCCTCTGTGTCTCTCCGCAGTGAAAGAACACTGTCTCTGCACACCGAAGCCCCTCTCTCTTTCTCCGTCTCTCTCTCCTCCTCATTTCTCTCTAACTGTGGAGAGCTCCCTCCCCCTTCGGTGTTGCCTCTCTCCAGCTGAGGAACGCCATCTCTGGAAGTCGAACCCCCTCTCTCCCTTTCTTCCTCACTCCCTTTTCCTCCCTTCTCCTCCTCCTCTTTCTCGGTGCCTCTCTCCACTTGAGGAACAATGTCTCTGCAGGTCAAACCCCCTCTCTCCATCTCTTCCTCCCTCCCTCTCCCGCCCTCCCCCTCTTCCTCTGTGCCTCTCTGCAGTTGAGGAACACTGTCTCTGCAGGTCAAATTCCCCCCCTCTCTCTCTTCCTCGTTCCCTCTTCCTTCCTTCTCCCCCTCAATCTCCATCAGTCGCTCAAGCGCATCAGCCTGGCTGTCCAGACTAGAAGCTGGGCTCCCTGATGACTCCGAGAGGGCCAGGAGGGGCTCCCCAAAATCACTCCCCATCTCTTCCTCGTGTTCCTCCTCTTGACCCAAATCCTCTCTGTCCTCCTCCACCTCCTCGATCTCTCCTTCAGGCAGACAAGCACCCAAGGGGGTGCAGAGAAATGGGGATGGATGCATGCCGCTAACTCTGCAGGAAGAACCTGTCGTGTCTTTGGCCTCAGAGGATTCCTGGGGTACCCCTCCACTGCCTTCACATGAGCCAACATTGTGACTGGTGAATGTTTGGGATTCAGGGGTCTCAGTTTGACCTTGGCCTCTGTCACCCGTCTCAGACCTCACCCCTAAAGTTGAGATAAGCTCAGAGGAGTTTGTTGGGGTCCCTTTGTTGAAGATTGTGTTTGAATTACCAGGAGGGGCTTCCTTGGTACCTATGTCACTTGAAGGGGTGGGGAGAACCCCTTTATTTTCTGCATTCACTGTGGAATATTGGGGTGTCCCTTTTGTATCCATAATGCTTGAAAAGTTCTGGGGTACGGACTTCACTGTACAGCCCTGGAGTTCCTGAGATAACGGCTGTGCTGCTCCAGTGTCTGTGCTGATCCACACTTTTTGGCAAGTCTCTGTGTCGTCCGCAGTGTTCGTACTCAAGTGGGGTACAGCCCCTGTGGGGTTCATTTCCTCAGTTGTTCCCGCTGTGGGCTGCTGGGGTTCTGGGCATTGGGGTGCTGCAGATTTCAAGGGGGCTGCCATTTCAGCGTGTGTAAGAGTGCTACTCTCGAGGGACTGGCTGTCCATACATTCTGGGGGTCCCCCTGCACTCGTTGAGACTGGAATGTGGATTGCCACTTGACAACTGTGGGGATCCTGCATTGCTCCGGCTCTTTCTTGTCCCATGACATCGGGAGGCTTCGAGCTGAATTGGGGGGCCCCCTCGACCTCAGAGGTGTTGGTACCCAAGTTGCCAGGGCTGGTTTCCGGGGCTGCAGGACTCGGGAGGGATGTGGGATTAATGGAGGCAGGATGGCGGCTTTCAGGAGAGGGGATGCTACACTGTAATAAGGGACTTGTCCTCAGCTGCAAAGGTATGTCCCCTTTGAGTGTTGGGGACCTCCCGGACTCTGGGGCAACCCCGACCAGCTTGCGGAGTACGGCCAGGGCACCATCGGGGTGAGTAACGGGGTCCTGCGGCTGGGAGGCGGGCTCGGGGGGGGTCTCGGCGGACGTCCTGTCGGCCGCGGTCACTGCAGTGGTCAGAGGGGTGCCCAGTTTGATGACGACCGTGGGCTGCAGGACTCTGCAGACCCTTCTTGGCCCTGTTTCACCCACTGCCCTGGGAAACAGCATCCCCCCAGCCCCTCCGCTGCCCACACCTCCCACGCTGGCTCCTCCCAGGCTATACAGGCTTACAGAGCCTCCAGTTGGAATGGTTAGGAGAAGAGGCTGCAAAGGAGCCTGCAGGTGAGAAGGGCTGCGGGAAACAGGCCGGATTTGCAGGAACTGGCTGGAGGGGTTCACACCTGCTGCCACCATGGCTCTTGAGAAGGACACGGGAGGCGCCGCACGCAGCTGCACCGTGATTCCTGGCGTCGCAGATGCCACCGACATGCCTGTCCCTGCTCCTCCCGCCTGGCAGGGGGCGCTCACAGGTATCTGCACTGTACACGATGGAGTCTGAGCACCACCTTCCATGCCGGTCATTACTCCACCTGTGCCATAGGAGGCTCCCACAGGGAAACGCAGTGTGGTTGATGATGTCTGAAGAGCAACTGCTGCACCTTTCTTCGCTCGTTTGGCTTTGTAGGGGACGCTGACAGGTATCTGCACTGTGCACAAGGGAGTCTGAGCAGCAACTGCCGTTCCTGTGATTACTCCTCCTGCACTACAGGGGGCGTCCACAGATAACTGCACTGTGGTTGATGGGTTCTGAGGAGCAACAACTGTACCTGTCTTTACTCCTCCTGCACTACAGGGGGCGCCTGCAGGCAATTGCTCTGTGGTTGATGGCTTCTGAGGAGCAACAGCTGTACCTGTCTTTACTCCTCCTGCACTACAGGGGGCACCTGCAGGCAATTGCTCTGTGGTTGATGGCTTCTGAGGAGCAACAGCTGTACCTGTCTTTACTCCTCCTGCACTACAGGGGGTGCCCACAGATAACTGCTCTGTGGTTGATGGTTTCTGAGGAGCAACAACTGTACTTGTCTTTACTCCTCCTGCACTACAGGGGGCACCTGCAGGCAACAGCACTGTGGTTGATGGTTTCTGGGGAGCAACAACTGTACCTGTCTTTACTCCTCCTGCACTACAGGGGGCACCTACAGGCAACTGCACTGTGGTTGACAGGTTCTGAAGAGCAGCAGCTGTACCTGTCTTTACTCCTCCTGCACTACAGGGGGCGCCCACAGATAACTGCACTGTGGTTGATGGTTTCTGAGGAGCAATAACTGTACCTGTCTTTACTCCTCCTGCACTGCAGGGGGTGCCCACAGATAACTGCACTGTGGTTGATGGTTTCTGAGGAGCAACAGTTGTACCTGTCTTTACTCCTCCTGCACTGCAGAGGGCACCTGCAGGCCACAGCACTGTGGTTGATGGCTTCTGAGGAGCAATAACTGTACCTGTCTTTACTCCTCCTGTACTACAGGGGGTGCCCACAGATAACTGCACTGTGGTTGATGGCTTCTGAGGAGCAACAGCTGTACCTGTCTTTACTCCCCCCACTGGACAGGGGGCACCTGCAGGTAACTGCTCTGTGGTTGATGGTTTCTGAGGAACAACAACTGTACCTGTCTTTACTCCTCCTGCACTACAGGGGGTGCCCACAGATAACTGCACTGTGGTTGATGGTTTCTGAGGAGCAATAACTGTACCTGTCTTTACTCCTCCTGCACTACAGGGGGGGCCCACAGATAACTGCTCTGTGGTTGATGGTTTCTGAGGAGCAATAACTGTACCTGTCTTTACTCCTCCTGCACTACAGGGGGCGCCCACAGATAACTGCACTGTGGTTGATGGTTTCTGAGGAGCAATAACTGTACCTGTCTTTACTCCTCCTGTACTATAGGGGGCACCTGCAGGCCACAGCACTCTGGTTGATGGCTTCTGAGGAGCAATAACTGTACCTGTCTTTAGTCCTCCCACTGGACAGGGGGCACCCACAGATAACTGCACTGAGGTTGATGGTTTCTGAGGAGCAATAACTATACCCGTCTTTACTCCTCCTGCACTACAGGGGGCGCCTACAGATAACTGCACTGTGGTTGATGGTTTCTGAGGAGCAATAACTGTACCTGTCTTTACTCCTCCTAAACTACAGGGGGCACCTGCAGGCAACAGCACTGTGGTTGATGGCTTCTGAGGAGCAATAACTGTACCTGTCTTGACTCCTCCTGCACTACAGGGGGCGCCTGCAGGCCACAGCACTGTGGTTGATGGCTTCTGAGGAGCAATAACTGTACCTGTCTTTACTCCTCCTGCACTACAGGGGGCGCCCACAGATAACTGCACTGTGGTTGATGGTTTCTGAGGAGCAATAACTGTACTTGTCTTTACTCCTCCTGCACTACAGGGGGGGCCCACAGATAGCTGCACTGTGGTTGATGGTTTCTGAGGAGCAATAACTGTACCTGTCTTTACTCCTCCTAAACTACGGGGGGCACCTGCAGGCAACAGCACTGTGGTTGATGGTTTCTGAGGAGCAATAACTGTACTTGTCTTTACTCCTCCTGCACTACAGGGGGGGCCCACAGATAACTGCACTGTGGTTGATGGCTTCTGAGGAGCAATAACTGTACCTGTCTTTACTCCTCCTGCACTACAGGGGGCGCCCACAGATAACTGCACTGTGGTTGATGGTTTCTGAGGAGCAACAACTGTACTTGTCTTTACTCCTCCTGCACTACAGGGGGCACCTGCAGGCAACAGCACTGTGGTTGATGGCTTCTGAGGAGCAATAACTGTACCTGTCTTTACTCCTCCTGCACTACAGGGGGCGCCCACAGATAACTGCACTGTGGTTGATGGTGTCTGAACTGCAACTGCTGTACCCGTCATTACTCCTCCTGCACTGCAGGGGGAGCTCACAGGAGGGAGAAGCGTTGGTATCAAGAAAGGGCAGATCTTGCTTATGGAGGAGGATGCTTTCTTGCAGGCATTCTGCTCCAGCTCTTTCTCCGAAATCCGCGTCAGGGTCACAGTGGGGTTGAAGTTCACCGGCCGGGTAGAGAGAGGCATTTGCAGGACCATTGGGGTTTTATCCAGTGGGAGCACTACAGGCCTGGACAGCACCAGTCTCTTGGCTCTGCCATGAGGCCAGAGTCTGGAATGGGGTTTAAGGGTCCTAACGCCATAGGGGTTCAGGCGCAAGGTGACATCTGCGGGGAGATCAGGGGGGTACTGCGTCCCAGGTGGGAACACGTAGGGAGGGGTTGACTCTCCTGGTGTGGCCTCCCCTCCCTCCAAGGTGCTGTTGTAATCCAGCACAGCCTTGTGGATGATTGGCAGGCTCTTCTGCAGGAGAGGGAGAGAAAGAATGAGCGTAAGAGAGAGGGGAGAGACAACACTTAAGACATGACAGGATATGCAGGTTAAAACTCCCAGTGCACAGCAGTCTGATCCGCTCCAGGTTTTACAGTGCAGTCAAGACTCCCAGTGCACAGCAGTCTGATCCACTCCAGGTTTTACAGTGCTACCAGTCAGATCCCCAGTGCACAGTAGTCTGATCTACTCAGGTTTTACGGTGCTGCGAGCCAGAATGCTGGCCTTCTTATCCCCTGCTCGGGGATATTGAGAACCAGCTCTTTTCATAGGCTCAATTGTTAGACCAGGCGACAGGATGCAGGCGTGAACCTGTGACCCATGAGGTTTAGGCAAGTCTCTCCGGGAGTCAGAGTCATATCTGCCTTTCTGCCTCCGCAGTGCATAGCAGCCTGATCCATTTCGGGTTTTACGGTGCGCCCTGTATAGCAAGGAAGACCTGAGACAGCAAGGAAGCAAAATCTGAAACGGATCGAAACACCTGCCGAACGGGAGTCTGACGCAGTACGGGATGGATGCAAGTACTGACCTGGAGCCAGGCTGGCATTCGAGCCAGCTCTCTCTCCACAGCAGGGCGGCTGTCTGTGGGCAGCACCCTCTGGCACGCCCGCAGCAGAGGGGGGACCTTCCTGGTCAGCAGGAAATGCTGCGAGGAGAAAGGTGGGACGACACACATGAGAGCGTAACACAGGAGAGCTAAAGGGACGCGTCACATCCAGTCCTGCGTCCGAGCTCTGAATTAGTGACTTTAACTGACTAATTATTCAATGAGCCTGAGCTCATTTCACCCTCAGACTTGAAAGGCCAGTCTGCACAAATTCTTCATGAGTTCGCTGGTGTTCAGCAGGGTCGATGCATGAAAACGAAGAGTGTGGAGGGACTGAAAAAGCTGCAGTGGGGTGGGGCGTCGAACCCGTGCCGGCTGGGGGCTCCGAGAGAGGGCCGCCACTGGCCGAACCCCTCAGGAGCCCCCACAGGAGACTCTTCATAAGGCCTGCTTTTCTGGGCTCTTCATAAGCATCTGCAGAAAGGAGCTGTGGCCCAGTTCAGCCCTGGCTGGGACTAAAGGGGCCGAAACCACTGAACGGGGGCCCAGACAGCCCGGGGAGAAGGGGGCTGACCTTCAGCTCGTTGTCGGGCGCCCGGCAGTGGCTGGCCTCGCGCAGGTGCATGCGCAGCTGCTGCGCGGTCTTGGTGCGGACCAGGTAGCGGCACACGAGCTGGTGAGGGAACTCGGTGTCGGCGAAGTGCTTCAGGCCCAGGGCGATCAGGCTGCCAGGGGGAGAGAGAGAGGCGCCAGGTGAGAGGGGCACGCAGCAGAGCTGGCCGTCAGTTCGAGAGGATGCGTGCGAGAGTGCGAGCACAGGTGTGTGCCGGTGCGCCGGCAGGTGTGTATGCACAGGTGTGTGTGTGTCAGCCTGTGTGCACGCCCAGGCGTGTGTGAGTGTGCGAGCAGGTGTGTATGCACAGGCGTGTGTGAGTGTGCGAGCAGGTGTGTATGCACAGGCGTGTGTGAGTGTGCGAGCACAGGCGCGTGTGTGTGTGTGTCAGCCTGTGTGCACGCCCAGGCGTGTGTGAGTGCGCGAGCAGGTGTGTATACACAGACGTGTGTGAGTGTGCGAGCACAGGCGCGTGTGTGTGTGTGTGTGTGAGCCTGTGTGCACGTCCAGGCGTGTGTGAGTGTGCGAGCAGGTGTGTATACACAGACGTGTGTGAGTGTGCGAGCACAGGCGCGTGTGTGTGTGTCAGCCTGTGTGAGTGCGCGAGCAGGTGTGCATGCACAGACGTGTGTGAGTGCGCGAGCACAGGCGCGTGTGCGAGTGTGTCAGCCTGTGTGTATGCGTGTATTGATTTTAACAAGACTACACGAGGTGCCATCACTCTGAGTGGAGGTTCATCAAGGCACAGCAGACAGTCCATCAACATACAAAGAGAGAGTCAGTGTGAGCTCCTCTCCAGTACAGAAACACAGGTGTGTGTGTGTGCACCTGTCCTCTCCGCGGGTGTAGATGGTCTTGACCCTGGGGGGGTGCTGAGCTGGGTCCAGGCTGCAGATGGGCAGGAGCTCTGGGCACAAGAACTCCTTCCGGGTTGCCAGGAGCCAGGCCAGGCGTGGGGGCATGGTGGGATAGGGCCGCACTGCCGGCACAGCGACAGGTCAACACACATCAGCAAGAGACAGTAACAACTACAGCCACCCCAGTCAGAGAGAAGAAATACAGCCTACAGATCTCATCCTGTACTTCAGAAACTGCCAAGTGCCACACACTGAGCTACAGGCTGTCTGCAGATTCTTTATGCAGGATATTAATCTCCCTGCCAGTCTGGAGCAGAGAGCTTTACAGAAGCCCCAGTCTCACTGTGATCTGTGTCAGTGTTACAGATAGAGACACAGCCCTTCTAGAGTCAGGATATTAATCTCACTGCCAGTCTGGGACAGACAGAGAGCTGTAAAGAAGCCCCAGTCTCACTGTGATCTGTGTCAGTGTTACAGATAGAGACACAGCCCTTATAGAGTCAGGATATTAATCTCCCTGCCAGTCTGGGACAGACAGAGAGCTGTAAAGGAGCCCCAGTCTCACTGTGATCTGTGTCAGTGTTACAGGTAGAGACACAGCCCTTCTAGAGTCAGGATATTAATCTCACTGCCAGTCTGGGACAGACAGAGAGCTGTAAAGGAGCCCCAGTCTCACTGTGATCTGTGTCAGTGTTACAGGTAGAGACACAGCCCTTCTAGAGTCAGGATATTTATCTCTCATATAGAGTTTCTCTCTCCATCAGTTTGAACCCCTCGTTCCCTGATCAGCTATCTCAGGAAGACCCTCAGCCCCCAGGACCGGCGCCCTCACCGACGGTGTTGCAGCGTTGTCGGGCAGGCCTCTGGGGGGAGGCCTGGGTGAGCTGAGGCTTGATCGTGCGGTCGAACTCCTCCAGCAGAGACAGCGCCCCCTCTAGGTTGCAGGCCCGAAACATGCTGACGAAACCAGGCTCCACCAGCCCCCGCGTCTCCTCTGTGCTCTGGGCGAACGACTGCAGCTCCGTCTGAGAGGAGGGAGAAGAGGAGGTTGGAGGGCGCGTCCTTGCAGAGGCTGGGCGGTCGGGGGGCCGGGCGGCCAGAGACTCACCAGGAAGTGGCGGGTGGTAACTGCCTCGCTCTGCAGCGCCGGTATGGTGCTGGTTAGCATGTGGACCTGAGTCAGCAGCTGCACGTGCTGCAGACAGAAGGCGAGAAACAGGACCTTTTAATAAAAAACAGCCGTTTTCTCCCATTATTTCTCCTGTTCCTACTCCTTTCCCAGCTCTTCCAACCTGCAGCTCCGCCTGACAGAGAGATAGAGAGGGAAGGAGACGAGAGGGAGAGAAAGAGGAGACGAGAGAGGGGCTGAGGAGGAGGAGAAGCAGAAGAGGGAGTGAAAGAGGAGAGGGAGAAAGGAGAGAGAGGAGGAAGCTATACAGACAGCTTCCATTTAACCAATGCGATCTCACCTTCTTTTATTTCTTTCAACGCTGAAGAACTGTGAAATAAAATAGCTCATATTAACCGTGACGTGTCAGAACTAGAACATGAAATTAACCGCAGCACGGAGAGCAGCGGCTCAGGCTCCGGCGTCGAACCCTGACCTCCCAAGTCCGGACACTAGAGTCCGTGTAGGGACTTCCAGCGGTCCGCGGCGGTCTTAATTGCGGGAGCCTCGTTAAGCGCCTCTACAGACCTGCTGCATCTGCTGCTGGAGCTGGTGCTTCTGGGTGGGGTTGAGCAGCAGGGTGCAGGTGGGGCTCGGCAGCATCAGGAAGTGGGGGCCCGCGGGGGCCGGCGCCGGCGGCTCGGGACGGGACTCCTGCAGGGCCCGGCGCTGCTGCAGCGCCTCCAGCTGTTCCTTCACGGTACGGCGCCTCTCCGTCAGCATGTTGGCCAGGGGCTCCTCGAACCTGCGGGCCAGAGACACAGACATCCAGTGGGGTCATTCATACTGCTGTACTGGGAAACACTGCAAAACCTGGAGTGGATCAGACTGCTGTGCACTGAGAATCTAACTGCACTGTAAAACCTGGAGTGGATCAGACTGCTGTGCACTGAGAGTCTAACTGACTGCACTGTAAAACCTGGAGTGGATCAGACTGCTGTGCACTGGGAGTCTAACTGACTGCACTGTAAAACCTGGAGTGGATCAGACTGCTGTGCACTGGGAGTCTAACTGACTGCACTGTAAAACCTGGAGTGGATCAGACTGCTGTGCACTGGGAGTCTGACTGCACTGTAAAACCTGGAGTGGATCAGACTGCTGTGCACTGGGAGTCTGACAGACAGCTCTATCAGAGTCTGGTCCATCCCGCTGCCGGTTCTACCTGTCTGTGTACAATCAGACCCTGTTCCTGGGGACGCGTCTAGACACATGTCCTCGGGCCATTTAATGCACAAGCATACCTGGGCTTCAGCCCAGGGGTCCCGAACGATCCAGGGTCTCTCACTGGCCAGAGTTTACATGTCACATACCCTTAGCTGTTGATTGTCCAGATTTATTCAAATGATCCACCCTAACGCTGATCAGCCACTGCATCAGATGCACTTGTGGCCATTTATGGAACGTTGCGTTCGAGGTATTTAGCAAGATGGCGCTCATACCAGGATGTTCAGGAAAAGCTTTGGGTTTTGAACACATGGGCTTCTATGTCTGAGCAAGATCTCCGCTCATCTGCATTAACCCTCCAAAAGAAATATCGCATGGACCTGGAGGGAGACTTCGTGGAAGAGGCCACTCAATTTAGAGAATTTACTCGTAAGGAGGCGCTGAACCCATCTGCAACTGAACTCCTCACACACACAAGGTCGGGAGAGAGCTGAACTGTGGCGTGTGGTGTCATTCTGACTTTACGGAAAAAGGCCACAAGTATACCTGTAGCCCCAGGGCCTACGAGCAGGTTAAATCACCTCTGCACATGTCTGAGAAGTTCCACAAACCATGAAGCTGACAAGCTCTTCCCTGGGATCCCCCGATCAGTAGGCCAAATGTGGTTTGGAACCTTCCTCACTTTTCCTCGGATTCTGTCGCCCCCGCCAGCCTCTGGCTCCTCTCCCGCCTGATGCGTCAGCCCCATTATCCTGGGCTCCGCAGACAAGGCGGAGAGGTGCGATATTCCAGGTTTCTGGAATCAGCTTACTGAAAGACCCTCTACGGTTCGACGTGCAGACCTGCAGGCAAAGGGCCTCTTGACAGAGTCCTGGCTGGCGAGGGCTGATGCAATTTGCTCAGCACAGTCTTTGTGCACGTGCAGGCGTGCGTGTGGTCACCCTGATGGTAACACTGCCTGTGCACGCGTGTCCCTCCCAAATGCCGGGAGGTTTTTTCCGCACTGAAGCAAATGACTCCCCGGGCGTTTTGTCCACAATCCACCCCTTCATCCAGCTCATGGCCACGGGGGAGACCAGGCCCACCCCAGCGAGCGAAGGGCCCTGGATGAGATGTCAGACACAGACCCAGATAAGCGCACGCTCACACAAGAGAGTCAGTGAACCTGCCAGGACGTCTGTGGACTGTGGGAGGAAACCCACACGAAGATCGGGACAGCAGGGAAATTCCACGAGCCGTGCCCTTGTGCACGTTGGGTCACCTTATAATTAAAACTGTATCTGTCTGGCGCTGTAGCTACCAAACAGCAGCTCCCAGCAGTCTCTGGTCCACAGCTGCAGTGTCTCAGAGCGCCTGGGCAAGATCAGGGCATCGCCGTGATCACAGTGCCTGAGCCCACAAGGCAGCCTTCAGGAGGACAGGACCTGCTCCCTGGGAGGATGAACAGGCCTCTGAGTAACTGGCAGTCTGCACTGGGAGTCTGACAGCACTGTAAAACCTGGAGTGGATCAGACTGCTGTGCACTGGGAGTCTGACAGCACTGTAAAACCAGGAGTGGATCAGACTGCTGTGCACCAGGAGTGAGAGTGATGGTACTGTAAAACCTGGAGTGGATCAGACTGCTGTGCACTGGGAGTCTGACAGCACTGTAAAACCTGGAGTGGATCAGACTGCTGTGCACTGGTAGTCTGACAGCACTGTAAAACCTGGAGTGGATCAGACTGCTGTGCACTGGGAGTCTGACAGCACTGTAAAACCAGGAGTGGATCAGACTGCTGTGCACCAGGAGTGAGAGTGATGGTACTGTAAAACCTGGAGTGGATCCGGCTGCTGTGCACCAGGACTGAGACTGACAGCACTGTAAAACCTGGAGTGGATCAGACTGCTGTGCACCAGGAGTGAGACTGATGGCACTGTAAAACCTGTAGTGGACAAGGTTGCTGCATCCTCTTGGGGACAGACACATGCTTGTGCGCGAGCGAGGTGTAGCTCTGTGCGGCCTGGGCCCTGCCTCGCTGCCTCGCTGCCTCCGAGGCTCGGAGAAGCCCAGGCTGGGAGAGCGTCTCTCTGCCTCCCCTCCCAAACAGACGCAGCACCTCTCTGCTGCTCTGTCCCATTAAAGGGAGGTTACCGTACCACAGCCCCTAAAACTCAGACAAACCCTGACACAAGGCCTAACCTCAACCTTTAACCCCTGACCTCCAGCTGAGCACTGACACTCCGTTCCAGTGGGTCATGAAATCTCTTCAGCGAACAGAGCAGCAGCAGCCAACAGGTACCCCAGCAATTAACCTTCCCCAGCTTGTTAAAGACCCCCGGTTAATTAAGCAGGACAAACGATGTGGAATTATAGCAAACGACTTCTGGGTTGTCCCAGAAACCAAAGCTGGTCAGACGATTACAGTCTTGTCTCATGGTTATGGCTCATAACGGTTTAAATGCAATCTAAAATACGTCAGAGAAACAGACTGCACAGGAATCTTCTCCTTTTAATGTTTGAAAATAAGACACCCAGCGCACAGCAGTCTGATCCACTCCAGGTTTTACAGTGCTCTCAGACTCCCAGTGCACAGCAGCCTGAGCCACTCCAGGTTTTACAGTGCTGTTGGTCAGACTCCCAGTGTGCAGCAATCTGATCCACTCCAGGTTTTAAAGTGCTGTCGATCAGACTCCCAGTGTGCAGCAGTCTGCTCTACAGGGTTGTTGTACAGAAGCAGCACCAGGGACTAGAGATTTGAGGCTTATCATCTTTTGAGACAAACAGACCAACTCCTACGTGCTCAGAAACACATGAAGCGCACACATGCAGACACGTGCGTGCTCACCACCACACAGACGTGCCCATCGCCATGGTGACAGCAGAGCAGGGCCAGATGCTGCTAATGGAAAGAGAGGACAGAAAGAGAACAGACAGGAGGGAGAGAAAGAAAGAGAGGAGAGGTGGAAGAGGGAGGAGAGAGAGAGAAGGGCAAGGACAGAGAAATATAATCATAAGAGAGACACTGGGGTGAGCCAAGAGAGAGGGGAGGAAAGTACAGCAAAGAGTGCAATTTGGGGTGCTCACCGGATTGCCTGCGGTACGTTGAACTTGGGGGTTCCCTGTTCCACCTCTTCCTCCCGCTCCTCCTCGTCATCGTGGCCCTCGTCGTCCTGGTCCGGGACGCCAAGCTCATCCTGGAACTGAGAGACAGACACACGGTGAGACAGAAAGACAGAGAGATATGGAGCGAGACTGAGGTTCTAGCCGAACACAATGACAAAGTACAGGCTCAGTGACCACAGCCTGGCCATAGAAACTGGGCGACACAGGCAGACCTGGCTGCCCAGAGAGGACAGGCTGTGCTCCCACTGCCAGCGGGGAGAAATAGAGACAGAGGTGCACTTCCTACTGCACTGTGACAGATACTCTGGGATTAGAGAGACATTCTTCCCTAAAGTTATAAATCTAACCCCAGAATAACCAAACCTGCCAGCATCATATTGGCTTCCAATCCTACTGGGAGAGGGAGGAGGGAACTCAGTTGAATTGGCAGCCCAGTATGTGATCTCCTGTCACAGCCTGGGGAACAGTGAGCCTGTCTCTCAATAATGCTCCACATATTTGTATGTGTATGTATTATGTTGTGTCTGTAATGTAAATGTCTGTAGATTTTATTTTAATTGTATATACTTTGACAACACTGATTTATTCATTGGTCGTGCCAATAAAGCTTCTTGAATTTAACTGAATTTGAGAGACAGACTGGTAGGCAGACAGAGAGAAAGAGACAGATAATCATGGCACAGAGACAAGAGACAACAGTCTGAACTGGCACTCTTGGGCAAGGTGCCCCAGTGCCCTGGGGCACACCAGCATGTCTGCTCCATTCATTTCTGCTGAGACCTTAACTGAGCTTATCAAAGCTGGATCAGACTGCTGTGCACAGGAAGTCTGCTGTGGCTGGGCAGACTGTGTGGTTCACAGAAGAACAGACTGCAGAGAGACAGGAGACTCCTCTCTCTTCCCACCTTCTCTCTCTTACCGTCTCAAACAGCTCCTCCATCAGCTCATTCACCTCCTTTTCTGTGAGCGAGAGGGAGAAGGGAGAGAGCTGGTCAGTGACTTTGCACACACTGCCTCACTGCAGACTGGCCCTACCCTGACACTGACCACTCACCACCGGGACGTCACAGAACCGGGCCTGTCAGCCCCACTACCCTGGCTCCTCTCTCTCCTCGTCCCTCACATTCGAGGGTGGTTCACTTCCATGACTATCTGAGAGCTCAGAAATGACAAGCACCCTATGGGAACTCTCTGGACCCTATATGACTGCTCCCTCTAGTTTAACTCCTCTGCGGAAACTCTCTGGACCCTATAGTGACTGCTCCCTATAGTGTGACTCCTAGCTGCAGTAACTCTCTGGACCCTATAGTGACTGCTCCCTATAGTGTGACTCCTAGCTGCAGTAACTCTCTGGACCCTATATGACTGCTCCCTCTAGTACAGCTCCTCGCGGAGGTAACTCTCCGGACCCTATATGACTGCTCCCTCTAGTTTAACTCCTCTCTGCGGTAACTCTCTGGACCCTATATGACTGCTCCCTCTAGTACAGCTCCTCTCTGCAGTAACTCTCTGGACCCTATATGACTGCTCCCTCTAGTTTAACTCCTCTCTGCGGTAACTCTCTGGACCCTATATGACTGCTCCCTCTAGTTTAACTCCTCTCTGCGGTAACTCTCTGGACCCTATATGACTGCTCCCTCTAGTACAGCTCCTCTCTGCAGTAACTCTCAGGACCCTATATGACTGCTCCCTCTAGTTTAACTCCTCTCTGCGGTAACTCTCTGGACCCTATATGACTGCTCCCTCTAGTACAGCTCCTCTCTGCAGTAACTCTCTGGACCCTATATGACTGCTCCCTCTAGTTTAACTCCTCTCTGCAGTAACTCTCTGGACCCTATATGACTGCTCCCTCTAGTTTAACTCCTCTCTGCAGTAACTCTCTGGACCCTATATGACTGCTCCCTCTAGTACAGCTCCTCGCGGAGGTAACTCTCCGGACCCTACAGTAATCCAGCGCCTACAGTGACTGGTTTCCACAGTAACCTCTGGTCCCCATGGCTCTGGGGTCTCCGCGGTGACTCACTCGTGATGCGGACGGCGCGGTCATTGCGGTAATCCTCCAGGTCAGGCTCGTCGATGTCATCCAGGAAGTTGTACTCGGGGTCGTCCTCGTCGTCCCCTTCCTCTGCAGACAGGAAGAGGGCAGAATGTCAGCACACCGCGACACCAATCCCAACGGGCTGGGGATCCCAGCGGACAGAAGGCCAGCCCCTCTCCATCCGGAAGAGCCAATTAAGCCCGAGAAACTGCGATCGTGGGGGAGAGCACACAGGCTCCACACAAACTGTTTCTGGCTGGAAGCCACACGGCGCACAACGCTCTCACACACACCCTCAGCAAACACACAGCCCAGAGCTTGTTAACCACTGCTATTGGCTGCTGACATTTGCACAGCGCCATCAACGCGCACACGAGCAGCGAGCAGGAAAAACAAGGGCTGCAGAAAGGGATTTACAGAGGCTCTGGATTACAACACACAGAGACACCTGCGTGCGTGTGTGTCGTACCACACAGAGAAGCGTATGTGTAACTGCACACAGAGAGAGGTAGAGATGTAGAAAGAGTTCAATCATAGGGCTCAGTTCTCAGGAGAAAGAGAGTGGCAGAGATAGGGAGGTGGGCTGTTTGTCAGGCTGACAGATGGTCTATTTTTAACCCATTTGCAGGGCCCATGGTATCAGTGTGGCGTCTGGGCGGCCAGTGTGTGTTTATCTCCGTGAGAACAGACATCAGCAAACACACACACACACACACACACACACACACACACACACACACACACACACACACACACACACACAACCCCATCAGCCTGCAGGCACTCTACCTGTTTAATGCTTTCTCTATGTTCAGAGAGACAGCAAAAAAAGATACAGAAGGAGAGGGGCCAATTGAGTACAGGGTCAGTAGGGTACAGGGTCAGGATTCAGTAGGGTCTGCAGTGTACATGGTCAGTAAGACACAGGGGCAGTTGGCTCAGTCAGCCACGGGGACTGATTCCCTAGACTCTCACCATCATTCTCCACCTCTGATGTCATCAGCCCGCGCAGCCAGCCCTGCCACTCGTTGTCCTCCTGCCCGCCCATCTCGTACATGTCCGGCGTGATGTCCGGCGCCCGCAGCTCGGCTTCCAGAAGCCCCAGGGGCACGTCCTTCAGGGGGCGCTTGGAACGGGTGCGGCACGCCACCAGGTTGTCACCCAGACTCTGACAGGCCAGGAAAGAGAATCAGGCACAGAGCAGAAGCGGGCTGCCGGGAGGCGCTCGGGGAGACAGCAGCAGGGAGAGAGAGAAACACGCTTCCAGACTCCCAGCACTCCTCCTTCCAGACTCCCAGCACTCCTCCTGCAAAGAAGCGCCTTTTGACGTCTGGTGACGGAGGAAGGACGGGCCAGGAGGTACCTGGTAGGAGTCCATGCAGACGGGGCTCTGCTCCAGCTCCTCCTCCACGGCGTGAAGTTTCTCCATGAAGCTGAAGTCTGGCTGCTGGGGCCAGCTGGGGCCGCCGGGGGCCTTCGGAGGCGGTGGGGGCCCCATGGGGACCACCTCCACCCTCAGGTGTCTCTGCTGGTTGGGCCCTGGGGGGGACAGCCCCTGGGACAGAGCAGAGATTCAGGACGAGAGAAGAGACACAAGGGAAGCAGAGGGGCAGTGTCAGAGAACAGTAAAGGAATTAAAGATAGATGAGGGGTCAGCACCTGTGCCGGGTGTATTCCCCATCTCCGGAGTGTCTCAGGTGTGTCACCTGTGCTGGGTGTATTCCCCATCTCCGTGTGTCTCAGGTGTGTCACCTGTGTTGGGTGTATTCCCCATCTCCGGAGTGTCTCAGGTGTGTCACCTGTGTTGGGTGTATTCCCCATCTCCGGAGTGCCTCAGGTGTGTCACCTGTGTTGGGTGTATTCCCCATCTCCGGAGTGCCTCAGGTGTGTCACCTGTGCCGGGTGTATTCCCCATCTCCGGAGTGCCTCAGGTGTGTCACCTGTGCCGGGTGTATTCCCCATCTCCGTGTGTCTCAGGTGTGTCGCCTGTGTTGGGTGTATGCCCTGCCCCCGGAGTGTCTCAGGTGTGTTACCTGTGTTGGGTGTATTCCCCATCTCCGTGTGTCTCAGGTGTGTCACCTGTGTTGGGTGTATTCCCCATCTCCGGAGTGTCTCAGGTGTGTCACCTGTGTTGGGTGTATTCCCCATCTCCGGAGTGTCTCAGGTGTGTCACCTGTGCCGGGTGTATGCCCCGCCCCCGGAGTGTCTCAGGTGTGTTACCTGTGTTGGGTGTATTCCCCATCTCCGTGTGTCTCAGGTGTGTCACCTGTGTTGGGTGTATTCCCCATCTCCGGAGTGTCTCAGGTGTGTCACCTGTGTTGAGTGTATTCCCCATCTCCGGAGTGTCTCAGGTGTGTCACCTGTGCCGGGTGTATGCCCCGCCCCCGGAGTGTCTCAGGTGTGTTACCTGTGTTGGGTGTATTCCCCATCTCCGGAGTGTCTCAGGTGTGTCACCTGTGCCGGGTGTATGCCCCGCCCCCGGAGTGTCTCAGGTGTGTTACCTGTGTTGGGTGTATTCCCCATCTCCGGAGTGCCTCAGGTGTGTCACCTGTGCCGGTGTATTCCATGTGTCCAGCGTGTCACCTGTTTCAGGTGTGTTACCTGTGTTGGGCTGCTGCTCCTCTCCTCGTCCCCCTCTGAGGTGTCAAGGGGAGTCCTGGGTCGTCCCAGCCGGCTGCCCCGTGGAGAGGAAGCTGTGCTCTCCACATCGCTCTCCAAGAAGGTCTGAGACACACAGATCATCAGAACAGTTATTAACTAATGCAGTGCAGAGAAAATGACCAGAAAAATCCATGCCACACAAGGCTTCCTCTCCAACCTCCTCTGCAGTTTCATCTTCCTCATCCTCGTCAGGGCAGTACTCTTCATCAGAGGAGTCTTCCTCATCCAGTGGGATGTCAACAAACTGTGGAGGCTGGAGAGACAGGCAGACTGCATGTAAACCCACACTGGCACAACCGAAGAACAGGCTGTGCGACTGTGTGTCTGTGTGTGTGTATAGAGGCTGTGCGACTGTGTGTCTGTGTGTGTGTATAGAGGCTGTGCGACTGTGTGTCTGTTTGTGTGTATAGAGGCTGTGCGACTGTGTGTCTGCATGTGTGTATAGAGGTGTGTGTCTGCGACTGTGTGTGTATAGAGGCCGTGCGACTGTATGTCTGCGACTGTGTGTGTATAGAGGCCGTGCGACTGTGTGACTGTGTGTGTATAGAGGCCATGCGACTGTGTGTCTGCGTGTGTGTATAGAGGCCGTGCGTCTGCGTGTGTGTATAGAGGCCGTGCGTCTGTGTGTCTGCGTGTGTGTATAGAGGTGTGCGCCTGTGTAGGGTACAGCACTGCTCTGTGCTAAAGCACTATCGTTCACCTTCACCTCTTTCGCCTTCTTGATGGGGGAGATGTTCCAGGTAGGAATGACCTGCAAGACACACCAGTGTCAGTTCTCTCAGCAGGACATTAACACAGACCCGGCCCATTTCAGTCCAACACACAGTGACATCTCTTTATTGGTCTTATAAACAGAACTTGAAGAGTTAATCACTGAATTTCTAATCAATGTCAAAGACCTGTTTCATTAAAAAAAAACTGTGCATACTTTTCATATAGGGGCAAACAAAAATGACTAAAAACGAATAATTACAATTATTAAAAATGTTTCATTCTCGAAAGTGAGAACAAATCAATGCAAGCTAGAAATCTGAAACTCACAACGCCCTTCTCCACCACTTCTTTCAGCTTGGACCGGGTCATCTTGGGCTCCTGGAGAGAGAGGGAGTTTATCTGGAGGAGCTCCTCCCAGCAGGGCTGCTCACAAAGTCAAGCCATGTGTGAGAGCGCTGGTCTTGACCCCACCCCACTTCACACGGGCCCCCCGGGCCCCCGGTCCGATCAGCAGCGCGGCGCGGCGACGGCAGGAAGTGATGTAAGCACGCCATACTCACAAACATGGGCATGTCCTGCGTCTCGCTGATGGCGGCTTTCATCATGGCCACGACGTGCTCGTTGGTGATCACTTCCTGTGGGGGGGGGTCAAGAGGGCACGGGGATGGGTATCAGTGCAACTGGAAGAGGCCTGCCTGCTCATCGGCGAAGGGATCGGGTTCGATCGGAACACAGGAACCCGCCCGTGACGCACTAAGAACCCGCAGCGGCCCGGCAGCCACACCGCTGCCAGGTGCGGTGCTTTAGAAGGACCAGCCTGGGTCAAGCCCCCAGCTTATCACCTGCCAGGCCTGTGTCCGGACACACGCGCAGGCACACACGTCAATGCATGCACGCGCACATGATCACGCACACACAAATGATCACGCAGACACACCTGCCCCTGATCGCACACACGCGCAGGCACGCACATGCATATGATCGCACGCACATGCACGATCGCACGCACATGCAGTATGACCACACACACTCACGCTAAATTCACCTGTTGTCACGGAGACTCTTGCTCCGATGAGAAAGCTCAGGGGTCAGAGCCCTGCCTTCACACAAACATCCGCAGAAAGGACCGATATCCGGCCGCTGTTTATACGGAAAACAGCTATAAAAGAGCCCATTTAGCCCTGCGCTCACACACCTGGACGGGTAACACAGCCCTCACACACGCACGCACACACCGTGACGTCGGCGTGGCACGATTTTTCCACCAGCGTGGCTGTGTTTGCACTCACGCCATAGCTGTTTGCTCTGCCTGGCCCTGATCGCACCCCCCTCACCGTCACTCGCGAGGCGACACGTTAGCAGTGAGATCACCACAGCTGTGTCCCAGCAGCTCAGTCCCAGGGTAGCAGAAGCAGCTACACTTCAGCACAAGCAGAGTCCTCATTAGCAATAACAAGCGCAGCAGCAACAGCAGCATTAGTAACAGCTGCAGCAGGAGCTGTATCATCAGTAAAGGAGCAGTAGCAATACTAGAGTCAGTGACTTTAGCACTAGATGTAGAGGTGTCAGTAGCAGGGTCAGTGTCAGCAGCTGTATCGGTGTCAGTAGCAGGGCCTGTAGCTGTCTGTGCGTCACTGTCAGTAGCTGTAGCAGTAGTAATGTCAGTAGTTGTGTCAACGTCAGTAGCTCTGTCAGTGTCACTGTCTGTAGCTGTAGCAGTGTCAGTGTCACTGTCTGTAGCTGTGTCAGTAGCTGTAGTAATGTCAGTAGTTGTGTCAGCGTCAGTAGCTGTGTCAGTGTCACTGTCAGTGTCACTGTCAGTAGCTGTGTCACTAGCTGTGTCTCCGCCTGTAGTTGTAGCAGCGTCAGCGTCACTAGCTGTGTCAGTGTCGCCGCCTGTTGTTGTAGCAGTGTCAGCGTCAGTAGCTGTGTCGGTGTCGCTGCCTGTAGTTGTAGCAGTGTCAGCGTCAGTAGCTGTGTCGGTGTCGCCGCCTGTAGTTGTAGCAGTGTCAGCGTCAATAGCTGTGTCAGTGTCGCCGCCTGTAGTTGTAGCAGTGTCAGCGTCAGTAGCTGTGTCGGTGTCGCCGCCTGTAGTTGTAGCAGTGTCAGCGTCAGTAGCTGTGTCAGCGTCGCCGCCTGTAGTTGTAGCAGTGTCAGCGTCGCCGCCTGTAGTTGTAGCAGTGTCAGCGTCAGTAGCTGTGTCGGTGTCGCTGCCTGTAGTTGTAGCAGTGTCAGCGTCAGTAGCTGTGTCAGCGTCGCCGCCTGTAGTTGTAGCAGTGTCAGCGTCGCCGCCTGTAGTTGTAGCAGTGTCAGCGTCAGTAGCTGTGTCAGCGTCGCCGCCTGTAGTTGTAGCAGTGTCAGCGTCGCCGCCTGTAGTTGTAGCAGTGTCAGCGTCGCCGCCTGTAGTTGTAGCAGTGTCAGTGTCAGTAGCTGTGTCAGTGTCACTGCCTGTAGTTGTAGCAGTGTCAGCGTCAGTAGCTGTGTCGCCGCCTGTAGTTGTAGCAGCGTCAGCGTCAGTAGCTGTATCAGCAGCAGGACCCAGAGTGACAGCTGTGCGATTGCCATGGCAACAGCGCTCCTATGGAGGGACTCACGTGAATGATGTTGCGAACGTTGACTGTGGTCAGGTTGTGCTGCTTGGACTTGCTCTCCAGCTCGCGGTCCAGCTGTCCGTCCACCTCGAACTCACAGTCCGGGGGCACCCCTTCCCCGCCAGCCCCCCTCTTCCTCTTCACTGCGGCCTTCCGGCGCCCCCGGCGACCCCCGCCCTCCTGCTCATCTGGACAGGCAGAAGACTTTAAACAACCTGGACTCTGACTCGCAATCCACTCTGACTCCCAATCACAAAGCCACAAAACAAGCAGGAAGTGCCCGTACCCAGAGTAATGACCAGATCGAGTTCAGTGTCCTCCTCTGCCGGTGAGGGGTGCTCTGTGGGGCTGTGGCACTGTGTGGGGTCCTCACTGGACACTGCAAGCAGACAGCACCAATGGTGAGCAATGAGAATCTCTGAGTCTCTCTTCCAGCGCAACCAGCAGCCAGGTACATCCTGTCTCCCAGCGCAACCAGCAGCTGCACAAAGCCTCTTTCCCAGTGTAACCAGCAGCCAGGAACAGCCTCTCTCCCAGTGCAACCAGCAGCCGTGCACAGCCTCTCTCCCAGTGCAACCAGCAGCCAAAAACAGCCTGAATCCCAGTGCAACCGGCAGCCAGGCACAGCCTCTCTCCCAGTGCAACCAGCAGCCAAACACAGCCTCTCTCCCAGTGCAACCAGCAGCCGCGCACAGCCTGAATCCCAGTGCAACCAGCAGCCGCGCACAGCCTGAAAACCAGCTGCCAAACACAGTCTATCCCAGTCACACAGCTCTCTACTCCATACCTGTTGTTTTAGGGTCCTTGTGGGGTGTCTGGCTCTGACCCTTGGACCTTGGTGACTGTCTCCTCGGTGACAAGGTTTCCGGGACAACTCCCTGGTCCTTCCCCTTGGCCATGGGTTCCAGCAGGGTTGGGCAAACCTGACTCTTCTCGGGGGTGCAGGGTGGAGTGACCTGGGGTTTAGATTGTGGTGCATTGTGGGATGTCGGAGGACTCATCCACTCCTCCTGCTTGCTAGCTTTGGACCCGATTTGGAGTCGTTCAGGAGACCCCAACTTCCTCTTCCGAGTCAAACTCATCATTAACTTTGACCTGGAAGCACATGAGAGCACTTACACTGTCGTGACCTGAATCCTGAACTATCCTGGGACTTCTCTCTGGGACACAATTCGGACAGAATCGTAGTTGGCAAATTAATAAACAGAAACGGTTTGTCCATCAGTTACACTTTGATTGTGACTGGGAAAGTCTTTTCACCTTAAAACAATCCTGGAGCCACTTACAAGCACAAGAATCCCTCCCAGAAGCACACACACACAACTTTATTCTACAGAAAGGTCTGGGTAAGACTGCGTCATCAAAATGAATCTGAGTTTATGCACAACGGACAGTTCAACTGAAAAGGACAGTGAATATTAACCTCATCTGAGCACTGTGGATCTATGCAAATCATTACATTTCCCAAACATGATCCTCAGACTCCCAGTGCAGTGGTCTGACCCACTCAGGGGTTTTCAGTGTTGTCAGTCACAGTCCCACTGCACAGCAGTGTGATCCACTCCAGGTCACACTACCAGCTGCAAGGCTCTTGTACACAAACCACACCAGGACACTGGAGATTTCAAGCTGGCGTTCATATCGAGAACAACCTGGATCAACTTCTCCATGTACATTATTTAGCAGCTGATTTTATGAAAAGCAACTTACAACTGCATCCGGACAAGATGCAGCGGGATCTTCTTCATCAACAGAATGAAGAGCCCAGACGTGTGTATCATGCATGAGTCTGACTGACCACAGCGCAAAACCCGGAGTGGAGCACACTGCTATACACTGGGAGTCTGACAATACTGTGACGCCTGCAGTGGAGCAGGCTACAACAGATAAGTAAGGTGTCCATAGCTTCATACACCAGAGCATTTGATATATTTGCAATACTAAATGAAAACACAAAACTGCAATCCGAACAGCAGAAGGGCCGGTACCGTTCGCTGCAGAGTTAATGGCTTACATTTGCTTTGGTGCTTTTTTAAGTAGTGTTCACTGACCGTTATCAATTTAACAATAACAACCACGATTATAATTCCTCCATTCACCAGCTCACTGTGCGCCACTCTTTCCTATCAGTACCCGTCAGGCTCTCCGGACTGCCGCCTCTCATCGCGCTCCAAGTTCGACTTCGGGTCTCATTCGCGGCCTGGTTCCACCCGAAAGTCTGCCCCGCCCCTCCTCGGTTCGGATTGTATCCTCTCTTGGCGCACTGAAATTCTGCGACCCTCCGTGCACGCTTCCCTCCATCAAAACACAAGCATAAACCGATTCAAATAGTCAACTTCCGGGTGCTGCACCGAAAGCCTTCCCCCTCCCCACCCTCCCCGCACCTCCACCACTTCCGCCGCTTCCGTTTCTCGATAAACAAAAGACACGGAGTAAACTGTGTTCCGAAGCTTTCTACGACTAGGCTCATTACTGGTCTAGCTTTCGAAGACTCCTCAGAATATTTTCAGCGATTGTTCGATGACAGTGTTAAATGTGTACGTGTTGGGAGGCATGTTCGTTTTATTATGTTTACAAACAAAAAACAGATATGGACGTTTACAATGAAACTTAAGCAAATGATTTACATTCAGAAGACTGAACCCCCCGAGAATTTATCATTTGCTTCTGCCTCCGTATTCCGTATTGAACTGACCCATGCAAGCTGAGTATACCTACATACATAAACTGGAAACAGGAAATATTGCAAAAGGTTTGCAAATCAAGAAATTGAGTACAATGGACCATATAGAGCCCTGCTTCTTTGATGGCAGCAATACAGCCTTGAGATAAACACCTCCACAGGTCTCGGAGGCTTAGCAGGTTGGGTCTTATCAGGACTGGGCTGGAAGACCACTGAGGAAAATGAGGTTAATTAGGTAAGTGGTGTGTATGGACCAGTAGGGTGAGCTGTTCCGCCTGATATTCAGTTCTCGATATAATAGGGTGACCATATCTTGGTTTTTATGAAAGAGAACAGGGGGATAATCGACACTCGACACATGCCTCCAGAGTAACGAATCCTTATTACTTTTTCTAATAAAAAAATCAGTTTAAACTCTCTAGTTTTTATTAATAAACTTCTTAGTAAACTTTTAAACAGTTGCAGGGTTGTTATTTCTCTTCCATAACAGCAAACAAGGAAAAAACAAAAATATAGTCCTCTTTTAAATTTAACGTTTTTTTTTCCTCCTTTTAACACAACGGAAGTCTTAAAATCTGAGGAAAAAATGAAGACATCACAACTTAGGAGTCCTCAAAAATTATCGATTTTAACTAAACATTTTGAAATATAATGAAACAAGTGAAACGTTGTTGTTTCTCATGGCCATAAAAACAACCCCCCCCTCACACACACACACAAAACCCTTTTCACGCTACACTGCGTGTAAATTCAAAACATTTACCGGTAATGCGTGGAACAAGCAAAAATCTGTACTGTAGGCCTACAAAGTACTGGACAATTTTTTGAATTTTATCAATCCCAGTCGGACCAATATTTTAGGTCTCAAAAAGAGGACATGTCCAGGAAAAAGAAGACATCTGGTCATCCTACAATATAATGTCCCATAGAGTGTCCACTGAAACTGTGTAGGAGGTTCCAGCCTTTGGATGAGAGAACTTTGATCCTGGCTGTTTGGAGTTAAAGAGTGATGCCAGCACACTATTAGTGACAGTAGGTTACTTGGTGCATCCTTAGTAATAAAGTAATAAAATACATTTACCTGCTTAAATGTGGTGTCCTGACTACTGGTCACTACAGACCCCAGGACACTGTCAGTAGGAGTGGGGTGTGGACCCTGGTGTCCTGACTACTGGTCACTACAGACCCCAGGACACTGTCAGTAAGAGTGGGGTGTGGACCCTGGTGTCCTGACTACTGGTCACTACAGACCCCAGGACACTGTCAGTAAGAGTGGGGTGTGGACCCTGGTGTCCTGACTACTGGTCACTACAGACCCCAGGACACTGTCAGTAAGAGTGGGGTGTTGACCCTGGTGTCCTGACTACTGGTCACTACAGACCCCAGGACACTGTCAGTAAGAGTGGGGTGTGGACCCTGGTGTCCTGACTACTGGTCACTACAGACCCCAGGACACTGTCAGTAAGAGTGGGGTGTGGACCCTGGTGTCCTGACTACTGGTCACTACAGACCCCAGGACACTGTCAGTAAGAGTGGGGTGTGGACCCTGGTGTCCTGACTACTGGTCACTACAGACCCCAGGACACTGTCAGTAAGAGCAGTTTCTCTCTCCTAGCCCTGCTCTGTGTGCAGTGGGGCTGTGCTGTAGCAAAGGTGATGTGGGTTTCCTCTGTTGTTTAAGCTCTTTGGGTTTCTCTGGGGGTAAAAAGCTCTGTAGCTCTGTAGCTGTAGCTCTGGATGAATATATATTTGCTTTGTGGATTTAGACATGGATACATCTCCTAGCACTGCCATTCACACTCACTGAGCACACTGAACACATGGAAACATCTCCTAGCACTACCATCCACACTCACTGAGCACACTGAACACATGGAAACATCTCCTAGCACTACCATTCACACTTACTGAGCACACTGAACACCTCCTTCTCATTCCAACACCCGCTCCCCAGCTCAACACCAAAACAGGTCAAAAACAGACAATGCATAAGGAAAAATAATGGTATTCATTTATTGCGTGCTGTAGTGAAATGATGCAAACACAGCAATTCCTCACACAAAGGGATTCGGACCCAGGTGCTAGGAGCCCTACAGGAGCTGCCCCCACTTGCGGTGGGAACGCGGCGACGCTGCACGGGCTTCTGGGTAATGGAGTTTTTCTTCCGCTCTCCGAGGCCCAGGGTGAGAGGCGCATGGTCGTCTCTTAATGAGGTAATAAAATACTTATTCTGATCCAGAATAGAAATATCCTCCCCAAGAGCTGAAAGCATTTATAAAACGTTAAACAAAAGACACCCCAGGAACTGGCACATTTTAACCCAACCTTAGGAAGCCTGGGCTGTATAGGACCACAGACAGACCCATTGAGACCGACCACGGCTGCCTCTCACGGATCGGTGTGAAAAGGGCGTGTTACGCAAATCACATCCTTTATTATATATATTTTTTATACATTCCCTATGGCAGCGTGAATATTCTCACACGCCCGGACCGCCAATTCGAGACAACGCCATGCAGCGAGTGGCTCGGTCAGTTCAGGCGTCAGGTCTTGCGAGTCCGCTGGGACCTCAGTCCGCCCGGAGCGCCGCTCCCTGCGGGATGGGGAGACAGACGCTCCCGGCGCGCCTTCAGGAAGCAGGAGCCCGGCCGGAGCCGGCGCAGGTCGGCCAGGCGCTTCTTCAGCAGGCGCTGGAGCCTCGTCTTCTCCCCCGTCTCCGCGCCCTGCTCCTCGCGGGCGCTGTCCCGGGGCTCGGCGGAGACCGGGCACGCCGAGGGCGGAGGCGCAGGGCGCCCGGGGCCGGTCCGAGCCCAGGTGTCGCGGCAGGGAGGCCGCCGGCGGCTCTCGGCGAGGGGCGAGGACAGGCGTCGGGGGAGGGGGGACGGAGAGGCGCTCCCCCGCCGGAGACCGAGCGACGCGTCGTCGAAGAAGAGCGACTCGTTCCGGTGGATACACGGGCTCTCGCCCAGGGCGAGGAACCCGTAGGGGGTGGTGATTTTGGGGAGGTGGGGGAGCGACATGGCTGCGCGGGTCACCGGGTCCGCGGACAGGTCGGGCTCGCCTCCGGGGCCGAGGGGAGACGGCGGCGCCGGCCGGCGGCGGTGGGGCTGCGAGCCGGGCTCGGAAGGGACCCCGCTCAGGCTGTGTCGGCGGGGGCTGCCGATGTCCCGCCAGGCCCCGCCACCCGTGACGGAGCAGGCGGACAGCTTCCGTGCCGCCCGGGAGCTGGATACCCCCAGAGGCGGAATGGTGAACTGGGGGATGCGGTCCGGGGTCACCACGATGTCCCGCAGCGAGACGCGTCTCTTCCTCTCCCGGGTCGGGGAGTCCCGACCGGCCGGCGGCCGCGACGCGAGGACATTGAAGTGCAAGACGACCAAAGACGTTTGGCGGATTTTCAAGGGCGTCAGGACCGGCATCATTTCACAGGGAGGACTGGGTCTTCAAGGACAGAAAAAAACGGTTTGCTCGGAAGAACTCAGAGGAGGAGAGGGCGCCCGGTCTCCTGCCGTCTCTGATCATGACCGTAACTCCAAAACAGACATCAAATCACAACACTGTAAACGTCGCCAAACCGCAGAACCCATCTGCTCGTGAGAAGGTTTAAGTTTCTTGAGACAGAAGAGCTGCTTCTTCTTGGTCAGGTGTAGATGAGTTTGACCGGAGCGAGTTTTCTAACACAGCCGTCTCCGCCTCGGCTCTGTGCCACCGCAGCGCCGCTGCTCGGGACCAGGCGGACCGGTATATATAGCCCCTGGGTGACGTTTCTCTCCGGGGAAACCGGGCAGCTCCGCCTCCTGGGCTTGGCGCCGCTGTCTCGCCTGGCTCTGGGGACCGGGGCGCCGGTAGACCTACAGGTCGCCCTAACTTCGCCTGTTACTGAGGGCTGGAGACCCTCGCCGTTCTCTTCCACTCGTGTGCTCCGCCGGTCCTGAAAGCGGGGGCGCCCCGGTGCACAGCGGGCACATTCTGTGTGGAGTTCGCATGCTCTGTACCGTGTGCTTCCCCACACACACACACAAACCGCCCGACTGATCACAATGCAGCAGCCCCTGTGAATCACGTGGCTCTGCAGCTGAAAGAGTCTTTCACCGGGACGCGACTTTAAAGCGATGTTTTAACGATGGTGTTTTACTCATGGAAACGTGTTAGTGGATTGTTTAGTGAAGCTCTATATCCACGAATACAAACGGGAGGGGTTCATCGCAGTGTTTCTCGATGAATTAGGGTCTTAGACAAACTCTCTCAAAATGTTAAATGGGAAAATAGCTTTAGAAGTATGAAAATAAACATCTCTGCTAGCATGTATTATGCAATGTAACAAGTTCTTTAAACCCCTTAAGTCTGCCCTGTTCTAGTACTGTTCTTAAATATCTCCCACAGACACGGTTATCTCATGTTTTCATCAAAACATCTTTTTTTCTAAACTCAATAATAGATAAAAAGCCCTAAACAGCTTGATGTCTCTGATTAGATCATTTAAGATCATTATTAAATTAATCTGTCTACTGTCTGTATTGAAATGTACTTGGATTTCATCTTTCAGGTCTTCTAAAGTAGTAAATAAAACCTATTCAAAAAACAGTGTAATTTCTCGTGGCTTGGACTCCGGACGTCACCCGCCTCCTGAAAGAGTTCCAGTCTCTGATTGGACCAGAATATTTTAGTATTACCCAATCAACGCGTAGGTGCAACGAAGTCTCCGCCCCCACACCCCCACCCCCTCTCCTCTCGAGTCGACGCCTGCGCACTCCGACGGCAGTCGTGAGGGAGGGTTTTACCTCTTGCGCCTGCGCGTGATTAGTCTTAGCATTTCCTGTCGCGAAGCACTGTGATCAAGGTAAGTTAGTAGCCGGTCTTAGGACTGTTTTAATTTTGAGTTAAACGTTTTATTAAAATCAGAGCAACTGTGCTTTCGAGCGGGTGTGGTGTAATTAAACTAGGATGCTTAGCTGAGCTAACAGCGGGCGCGAAAGTGCTTTTAGGTGCGGGCGACTCAAACCTCGCTTTTAGTCCACGTAAGCGTTATGAGCTAGCAGGGTCCTTTTCCTCAAGCGTCCGTGTCCCCGCTCCGGGCTGGAGGGGGTTTGTGAACACACGCCATGTCGCGCACTTCTGCGGGGGTGAGCGAGGTAACCTTCCAGCTGGCGCTGCGGGTCGCGCGTCAGCCGAGCAGAGGCGCCGAGCCGCTTGTACACGTCAGCGCTGACCCTGCGGAGCGAGAGCGACCGTCTCCCGGGCCGAGCCGGAGCTCAGCTGGCCCCTGCTCCGTCCACTGCTCAGTGGTTGTGTTGACTTAAGTCTTATATAGGTAAAACGGCACACTTGGCGTCTGAGTGCTGTTTCATTTTCCACGTATGTCTTAAGTAAGCCTTTATATATTCACTCTTTAGTTTTCCAAAGGGGTCTTTTCTCACGTTTGTTTTTTCCGTGCTTTTATTAATTTAAGCCTGTATGTTAAGGGTTCATTCTGCTGGAGTCGCTCAATAACGTCTTATTAACTATATATATAGTTAAAAGTGTAGCTCCTATTGTTACAGACTGTTCTACTGCACTGGGACTGTAGCTCCTATTGTAACAGACTGTTCTACTGCACTGGGACTGTAGCTCCTACTGTAACAGACTATTCTACTGCACTGGGACTGTAGCTCCTATTGTAACAGGACTGTTCTACTGGACTGGGACTGTAGCCCCTATTGTAACTGGACTGTCCTACTGCACTGGGACTGTAGCTCCTATTGTAACTGGACTGTCCTACTGCACTGGGACTGTAGCTCCTATTGTAACTGGGCTGTTCTACTGCACTGGGACTGTAGCTCCTATTGTAACTGGACTGGGACTGTAGCCCCTATTGTAACAGGGCTGTTCTACTGGACTGGGACTGTAGGTCCTACTGCAACATGTCTTACGTCCTGTTCAATATGCAATTCTCTCCTTTCTCCAGATGAGGGTGCTGTGGCTGTGTGCTGTGCTGGCTGTGGTGGTGTTGGTCCGGGGGGAGGAGGGGGCCCGTCTGCTGGCGTCCAAGTCTCTGCTGAATCGCTATGCGGTGGAGGGCAGAGACCTGACCCTGCAGTACAACATCTACAACGTGGGCACCAGGTACTGTGGGTGTGGGGACGGCGCTGTGTGGTGTGGGCTGGTGCTCTGTGCTGCACGGTGTCGCCATCTAGAGTTCAGTGTGGTGTACTGCACTGCGGACTGGTCACTAGGAAGATGCTCCGGTCTTTTAGAACCAGAAGCAGCTGGTACCTGTGGTACGAGTCGAGTGTCTGCAGCGCCAGGGGATCTGACTCTGAGCTCTCAACACCCTCTCTCTCTGCCCCTCCTCCCACCTCAGCGCTGCCCTGGAGGTGGAGCTGTCGGACGACTCCTTTCCCCCGGAGGATTTTGGGATCGTGTCCGGAATGCTGAATGTGAAATGGGACCGGATCGCGCCGTATCCTTGACGCAGGGTTGTCTTGGGGTTCCTGGGGAAGGGGGGGTGTGGGTTCCTGTGGGATCGATGTCACAGCGGGGGGTCTCCTGTCTCTGCGGGTTTTGTCCCTGGCTAGTGCTGGGTCGCTCTGCTCCCTGGTCCGTCGGTTTGGCCCTTGACCAGCTGTCTCTCAGCGCCAGCAATGTGTCTCACACTGTGGTGTTGCGCCCCCTGAAGGCCGGCTACTTCAACTTCACCTCTGCCACCGTGAGCTACCTGGCGCAGGAGGGCGGCCAAGTTGTGGTAAGGGAACCTTAACCTTTGACCCCAGATCACCCTTTCTGGTGATGCTCATTTGACCTCTAACCTGTAAGCCCTTTGCAACAGCGAGGCTCCATCCTGCCATGACCTGCCCCTTTAACCTTTGACCTTTCTGTAACGGGGTCCCCGCTCTGACTGGCACCTTAAGAATGTAGGAGTGACCCCCCCAGCTTCTCAACACGCCCCGCTGGGGGCCACTTCCTTCCAGGAAGAGTGCGGGCTGTGGAATCCGGAATGTTTTCGCAGTTAACGAGCGGACCTGGCCAGTGCTAATGAGGACTCGTCTGTGTCTGTCCACAGGTGGGGTACACCAGCGCCCCGGGACAGGGGGGGATTCTGGCCCAGAGAGAGTTCGACCGACGTTTCTCCCCTCACTACGTAAGTGTCTGGACCGCGGGGAGAGGGTGGGGGGCCCGTCTGGGGCAGACTGAGGGCACCCCGAGACCCGAGCCCCAGACTGACGGAGACAGACTCACCTGGTGGGGTGGAGGGGGTTCGTCACACGGGTCTCAGTGAAGCTCATCCGCTGACAGAGCGCCCCTCCCCCCCTCTCTCGTCCCTCTGCCTCCTCGCAGCTGGACTGGGCCGCCTTCGGGGTCATGACCCTGCCCTCCATCGGCATCCCGCTGCTGCTGTGGTACTCCAGCAAGAGGAAGTACGACACGCCCAAGACCAAGAAGAACTGAGCGCCACCGCCCCCTGCGGGCTGGAGGACTGTACTGCCCGAGGGCGCAGCAGGGGACTGGGGGGGGTGGGCTGGGGTGGGGGGGTTTAACAATGGGTGTCGCTCCTCTCTCCTGGTGCTGGCGGAGCCACAGCTCCCGCTTCATTGCACTAATTAATCCCAGGATTGGATTCAATTATGCTAATTGGCTCCACGAAGTCACCTTGCCCTCAGGGTGGGGTGAGGGGGTCCGTGCAGCACCGGGACAGGGGAGCACTGCAGACTGGGGTTTGGGGGGGTCAATCACTCAACCTGTCCAGAGCGGGGGGGGGTCTGTGGGGTTGTTAAAAGATGGTTTAACTGGGGTGGGCACCCCAGTCCTGCTCGGATCAAACCAGGAATCCCTCTCGTCTCGGCGGACAGCGCTGGGACTCTCTCCGGCGCCGTCTTCCGAAGATCAGCTGGCCGGCAGCGCTGGGCTCTCCTCCACCTTCGTGTGTTCCACAGCTGTCACGGACTCGTTAAGTATGGGGTGACCTGTCGTTAAGAGTGGGGGTGGAAGTGAACAGAGGGCGGCGGCTGGCCGTGCAGACCCAAGTCTGGGGCGCTGTGCTGCCGTCTCCCTCTCCCATCACACTGACCGCACCAGTGAAAGCCTTCCGGAGGGTTTTGTAATAAAACACAGTTTTCCAGAAGACTGGGTGTCACCTCTTTTTTTTTCCCCCCCAAGCGGGGTGATTTGGGGGAGATTATTTCACTGGTTCGCAGGGCTCGCAGGAGGGGGCAGCCTGCTCACCCTGAGCCCCTCGGTTCGTGACTGGTCTAGTTCATTAACAGCATGACTGTGCTAGGAACAATCCCAAGGAACAAGGTTTATTCCAGCCCGAAGACACCTGAAGAAGGCTCCACAGTCTCAGCCTGGAATAAACCTTTACTGGTTCCTTTGCAGCCCAGGCATGCTGACGCAGCTCCCTGTGTGCATGACTGCAGTAGCTCCAATGAGGCTCCCAGTACTTTAGTTAGAGTGAAACTGGCTACCTTTAATGGAGTTTTGTGAGCGCACTGCTGTGTAAGACTTTGAAGGCATGTACATTAATGAAGATGATGAGGCTGATTGAGGAGGGTGTGGCCCTGGGGGTCGGAGTTCAGGACCCCCGCCTGTTGTCTGTCGCTGCGGGGCGGCTGCTGTTGCTGGGGGGGGCGTCCCGGTCCCTGATCTGCTCGTAGATGGAGGCTGAGCTGTCGAGGGGGGGTGCCCTGTCGCCGCGGAGGGGCAGGGGCACCCCAGAGCGAGGGTTAAAGGTCACCTCAGGTGGTCCGCTCCGCCGCTACAGGAGAGAAGAGATGGAAAAGGGGGTTCATCGTGTTAATCGTTTTAATTCAGAGCCTTAATTCACCATTGAGAGGCAGAATCAGAGAAGTGTGTGGCTACAATGTGTGCGAGAGCATAGAGTTCATGTCTGTGTGTGTGTGTGTGGGTCTGCGTGGGCGAGAACAGTGTATGTGTGTGCGACAGCATTGAGTTTGTCTGCGTGTGCGAGAGCATCAGGTTAATGTCTGCGTGTGTGAGAGCATCAGGTTAGTCTGGGTGTGTGAGTACTGCATGTGTGCGAGAGCATCAGGTTAGTCTGTGTGTGTGAGAGTACTGTGTGTGTGAGAGAGCATCAGGTTAGTCTGCGTGTGAGAGAACAGTGTGCGCTTGTCTGCGTGTGTGAGACCACAGTGTGTTCTTGTCTGTGTGGGCGAGAGCATCAAGTTCATGTGTGCGGGTCTGCGTGTGCATGTAGGAGCGCGTGTGCATGTAGGAGCACCTGTGCCATGCAGTCCAGCCGGGGGGGCGGCCGCAGGGGGAGCTCCGGGGGGCTGTGCGCGGGCTGGGGTGAGATCAGTGGGGCGGACGGGGGCGGCAGTGTGGATCCCGGGTGATCTGCACCCGGCCGGTCGTTGCCTCTCAGGTTCACTTCAGAGTACAGGTGGCGCAGAGGGTCCGCTGGCAGGAGACACAGAGCAGAATGACTGGGCTTTGAAGACCTGCCTTCCCAGAATACCCTTGCCCTCTGCCCTCCACCCTCTGACACTGTGCTGCATCACACGCACCATTGCTGCAGTTAAATTACGATGTGATCGTGTCATTTTATTTGTGATTTTGTCATTTTTGCATAGTTTGTTTCGCGACTCTGGTTTTTACCCTAATTTCACTGGGCTCGACTTCAAGCATTTCATTGCATTTGTGCATCTGACAAATAAGCTGAACTCTCCTTTCACCCTTCTGTGTCAAAGGGTGAAAGCTTTACAAAGGGCAGAGGCACCTTGCTCAGTTCCAACATCTGCTCATTCCTGCGGAAGACGTGATCTCCCAGCTGTCCCCAAACCTTCCTGACCCTTGACCCTTGACCCCTGACCCCAGCCCTGCCGCTCACCTGCCCCCTGGGCCTGAGTGCCCCCCCGGCCGCTCCTCCCCATGGCGTAGAAAGCAATCGGGTCGTCCGGCTCGGAGTAGACCCGCCTGGTCTCGTCCCGCGGCTCGGTCAGGTGGCCCGTCTCCTCATAGGTGTGCATGGGCACCAGTTCCCAGTACTTCTGCTCCCCCCCCTCCGAGCCCCCGAGCGAGACGGGGGCGCTGGGGGCCACGGGCTGAGCTGGGGCCTGGGCCGCGGGGGGGGAGGAGGGGGCGGGGGCTTGCGGGCTGGCTCTGGGCTTGTTGACGCGGGCGTAGGGGGCATCCTCATGCTTCTCCTGGGCTTCTCCTGCAGGGGGCGCCAAGGGGTCTTTGGGAGGAGGAGGAATGAAATCTGGGACCTGCAGATTGACAAAGAAACACTGATGTCCTTTTCTGTCTGAGTCTCTCTCCATCACAGTACTGTACAGTCTCCCTAATTCTGCAGTCTCTCTCTATCACAGTACAGTACAGTACAGTCTCCTAATTCTCCTGTCTCTTTCTATCACAGTACAGTACAGTCTTCTAATTCTCCTGTCTCTCTCTATCACAGTACAGTACAGTACAGTCTCCTAATTCTCCTGTCTCTTTCTATCACAGTACAGTACAGTCTCCTAATTCTCCTGTCTCTCTCTATCACAGTACAGTACAGTCTCCTAATTCTGCAGTCTCTCTCTATCACAGTACAGTACAGTCTCCTAATTCTGCAGTCTCTCTCTATCACAGTACAGTGTGCTGCTTGCAGTTCTCACCTCCTCACCAGGGGGCACTGTGTCAGGAGGAGGGGGCTCGTGGCTGTCAGGCAGGTTGAGGGACTTGCTCTTCCTCAGCGGCTTTTTAACCACGGCGTACTGCTCGGTCTCTGGGGGGGTCTCCTGCGGCGGCAGCTGCCCCCCCCCGGCCGCCTGCCCCTCTGGGGCGCTGGGCTTCTCCCGGATGGGCAGCTCGTCCAGAGCCTCCCTGCAGCCCCCCCCTGCCTGAGGGAGGACACAGAGGGACTGAGAGATGGGGGGGCACACGGGTCCGGCAGACGGCCCACTCAGGCTCCAGTCCTGGGGCGCCTGGTGCTGCCGTTTTCACAGCAAGTCTCAGAACTGAGCAATTAACCCATTAGTTCCAATTAAGCTCTTAATGGAGAAATGAAGTCGTAGGAGAATTTGACTTCGATGGAATTGAATGGAAGAGGCAGGACTGGTCTAGAAGAGGGTGTCCTGCCAGTTCAAATCCTCCACAGCCATGAGGCTGCACGGAAGTGATCAATCAGTGCAATTAAAGCTTAATTGGATCAGTTTAAACCATCCAGACCGGAACGATTAACAGCTGAAAGCCGGGGTCTCAGACGTGATTCCTGGGGCGCCTTGTGTCTTCCCCGTGTTCTCAGTACAGAGTAATAGTTTAATTGGCTCTGTGACTGTAACACTGCCAGCCAGGCGGAGAGGTGATGTCCTGGTCACTGCAGTGCAGTCCTACAGGTGTGCGAGTAAGGAAGTGAGCCGGAGTGAGCCGGCCGAGGGACTGCAGGGCGCTGACCTTCCTGCAGGGGGCGGTCAGGGTCTCGGAGAAGGGCCCCACGGGGTGGCGGCTGTAGTAGCTGACCAGGTCCTGCAGGCTGCTGTGGCAGCTCTCCTCCCCAGCGATGACGTACTGGCCGCACCCCACCTCGTCGATGATGAAGTGCCGACAGCGGTCAGTGCCCCTGGAGGGAGAGAGGGGGCAGGGGCACATCTCTCTGGGGTTACTGTGGATTGGGGTTACTGTGGACCAGACTGGGGTTACTGTGGACTGGGCTGGGGGTACTGTGGACTGGGGTTACTGTGGACCGGGCTGGGGTTACTTTGGACTGGGGTTACTGTGGACCGGACTGGGGTTACTGTGGACTGGGCAGTGAAGCAACGTACTGACCTGTAGGAGAGGACGAAGCCGACCTTGGACTCGCTGAGCCTCAGGAGGAAGGAACCCAACTCCTGGTCTTTCAGCAGCTCCTCTGCCTCCCTGAGAATCACACAGACACACACTGTTACTGCACACTGACACACTGTCACTGCAGGCAGAGACACACTGTTACTGCACACTGACACACTGTTACTGCAGGCAGAGACACACTGTTACTGCAGGGGCTGGGAGATAGACAGGGGACGGGGAGACAGACAGACAGGAGAATGGGGGACAGACAGGGGACTGGGAAACAGACAGGGGACAGGGAGACAGACAGACAGACAGGGGACAGGGAGACAGACAGGGCTCGCTCACCTGCGCGTGGCGAAGCCATGGAGCCAGTCAGGGAGTGTGCCGTCAGAGCGCTGCAGCCGGGACAGCTGTGTCTGCTGGAACCACAGCAGGGTGTGAGCCCGCAGGGAGGGGGAGAGGGGCGCCAGCGACAGCGGGCAGCAGGGGGGCGCGGGGGCATCTTTCTGGGCACACTGGGAGAGGGAGAAAGGGAGCTGGCTTCAATCAGGCCCAGCAGGCAGGGAGACAGCAGACAGGGGGCGCTATCCCCCCCCCCCCCCATGATGAACAGGCAGGGTGAGCTGACCTGTCTCTGCGGCGTTGAGGTTTTCTGCTGCTGTTTTTCCTAGAAGGCTTCTCACCTCATCTCTGCTGTTGTCCAGCTGTTTCCTTGGTGGGTGTGGAGGCCCCACCCCTTCCCTGTGTGGGTGGACCTTGATGCTTCGCCGGGGCTTGATTGGAGGAGGCCCTCGAGTGGGCGGGGACTCGGAGAGCTGTGGGCGTGGCATCAGCCTCTCGCGGGGGATGGGCAGAGAGCCCAATAACTCCTCACGATGTCTGGCTTCAGCATCTGAATGTCATCATCAACATCGTCATTATCGTCATCACCACCCTTCTGCCTGGCTTCGCAGACTCGCGTATAATATGAGGTCGTTCAAGATTAACCTGGGCTTGTGACGCCACTTTCTAAATGAGAATTTCACATCTGTGTGGTGTGAGTCTGTATTTGTTCCATTCCTCCACCCATTTTCCAACCTCTTTATCCAGTACAGGGTCGGGGGTGGCCAGAGTCTATCCCAGCATGCAATGGATGCAAGACAGGGCACACGCAGACATGCACACACCAGGGCCAGTGTTCCCAGAAGCCAATTAACCTGCCAGTATGTCTCTGGGCTGTGGAAGGAAACTGGAGCACCCAGAGGAGACTAGCGTGAACACAGGGAGAACATACAAACTCCACACAGACAGCTGCCCAGGTTCAGATCTGAACCCAGGCCCCAGCACTGCTGACCACTCAGACACCGTGCTGCCCAGAGATAGACTGGGTACCTCCCTGGCCTCAAATCGAGTAGCCAGGTACATTCCTAGTTTTGCCTTGAAAAGAGAAATTCAGGGTCGGATCAGATTCAAGAATGCCCACGATCTGAAGTGAACCAGGATTTCCGAACCAGGGGAAACCCAAGTGGAAACTGCAGAGAAATGCATATAGAACTGAGAGAGCAGGAGGCATTTCTTTACACAGAGGGTGGTGGTAGTGTGGAACAAGTTGCCCAGTGATGTTTCTGGATGTGACGCTGGGATCAATTAGCTCCTGAGCAACCCAATGAGCTGGACAGAGTGGGGTTTTCTCGTGTGACACCGCAGAAGACCAGTTTAATAATCTCATACAGTATAGCAACGATCCTCAAATACACTGCTGGATTGTCCTGACACATGTTCGTACAGCACGGTATCCCAGAATGCTTTAGGACACTTACTACGGACAGGACGAAAAGTGTAAACGTAAATAAATGCCGAGCAGAAGCTAGCTGTTCATGCAGGGCTCAGTTAATGAACACTGCAACCGTGTTGGGTGCGGATGTGCGAGAGCTAGGCTAACGAGGGTGGTCAGGCCGCGCGCAGGACCGCGGCTCGCCAAGCGTCTGTCAGCGTCGTGTCTCTGTGCTTCCTCTCTGACTCACCGCTCGCTCGCCCAGCAAAGGTCACGAGCAGGAACAACCGCGAGACGGGCGGCGCTCGGCCCCGGGCCCGGACAGAGAGGCCCGCTGCTGTTCAGAGACGCCTTCGACCAGGCGCCCGGGCCAAGCAGGGCGGTCCGAGCCGAGCCCCTTGCTCTGGGGCCTGTTCGGAGATGAAAACTGGAGAAGCACCTCCGTTTTAACACTAACTGCCATTTTTAACACCTCTATCTCTATTTTTAACTCCCTATCTCTGTTTGAGCGCAATATCTCCATTTTAACACACTGTATCTGTTTTAACACAATATCTCCATTTTAACACACTGTATCTGTTTTAACACAATATCTCCATTTTAACACACTGTATCTGTTTTAACACAATATCTCCATTTTAACACACTGTATCTGTTTTAACACAACATCTTCATTTTAACGCACTTCATCTCTGTTTTAACACAGTGAATCTCACACATTCTTTGTTACACACTGTTTGTAACAATATCCATTTTTCACACACTCTTTTTCCATTTTAACACGTTTCCTACCCCAAACATAGAGCCACTTACAGACTCTGATTCACAAAAGTGGGTGCAGGGTTATATTTTTAATGCAAACAATTAATTAACAAAACATAAGTTGTTATTGGACGAACGCTTTTATCTAAACCACCCTCGGTGAACACCTGGCAGATGACATCTGATGCAGACGTGTGCAGAGTGTTACATGTAGCAGAAACATGAGCTGCACATACAACACAGGAAACTCTGAGCTTGAAGAGGCTGCTGTGAAACAGGCATATCATTCACATCTTCTAGACACTCTGGGGAGGGCCGACAATGTGTTGAAATACAGTATAGAGTTTAAAGAGAGGGATTTAAAACAAGAGATGTTGTATTACGATGCTGCAGTGTGCTAATAAGACGTCATTCAGAATATTGTGTACGAAACGGTGACATAAATGAAAGATATTTCTGTTCTGGAATGACCAGGCACCTTCTCAGGTTCAAAGGCCTGCCCAGCGCCGACAGGCTGAAGGGACTGAGTCTCTTTAGTCCCGAACAGAGAAGAGTACGAGGAGACGAGATTCAGGTCATCGACAAACTCAAACCAAAGAGCTGCTTCAGAACCAACAGTGAGTCACCAACCAGAGGTCACAAGCGGAAACTACAGGGAAGGGTATTGAAACCAGATAGCAGGAGGCACGTCTTTACAGTAAGGGTGGTGGATGTGTGGAACAAGCTGCCCAGCCCTGTTGCTGGAGCCGATACCCTGGTTTGTTTCAGGAAATCGCTGGATAAGATTACTTACTAACCCCCCAGTGAGCTAGACAGGCCGGGTGGCTTTTCTTGTCTTTGAACAGCAAAGCAGTGGGGCAGCTGACTCCTTCCTCCTGCTCCCAGTTCACACACAGACGTGCCCCTCATCCACAGGCTATTCTGTTCAACCCTCTTGCTCCCCCTTCAAAACTCTGCTGCATTTTCAAGAAAAGAGTTGTATTTACAATCGTAAGAAAAAAAACACACACACACCTATCTCCTTTCCAGAGAGCTAAAACATTGAACTGCTTAAGCTCGAGTTTGGATCTTGGATCTGTTTTTTTTTTTTAATTCAGGAGCTCAATCCGCCCCCAGATCCTGCTGGGTCTTTATCGGCAAACCAAGCTTTCAATTCCTCTGAACGCTCAACAGTACCCTCTGACGAGCGAGAGGACGCGGCTCAGCCATCGCTGGCGTAGCAGGATTCCTGCTCTCCCCTGGAACGCACGGGCTGGGAATCGTCCCATTCCGATGGGAAGCACCTACCTTTGATCTGCTGGTAGTCGAACTCCATGCTGGTGCGCGGTCTGAGCCGGAGGGTCTGTCCTGGCTGCCTGGCGGGGGCAGCGTGACAGTTACTTGCGGTCCCACAGTTTCTTTCCGTCCTCTCTGTCACACAGAGCGTCAGAGAGCGCGGGGGCTGAGTGCGTCTCAGAGTCTCTCTGTGAGCACCGCCTCCCTTTGTCAGGCTTGATGTTATTGTTGTAGTAAAAGCACAGTCCAGGGCAGTACAGCCCAGTGAGATCAGGGTAACAGCACAGTACAGTACAGTACAGGCCAGTGAGATCAGGGTAAGAGCACAGTACAGTGCAGTGCAGCCCAGTGAGATCAGGGTAAAAGCACAGTACAGTGCAGTGCAGCCCAGTGAGATCAGGGTAAAAGCACAGTCCAGGGCAGTACAGCCCAGTGAGATCAGGGTAAAAGCACAGTACAGTGCAGTACAGCCCAGTGAGATCAGGGTAAAAGCACAGTACAGTGCAGTAAAGCCCAGTGAGATCAGGGTAAAACCACAGTACAGTGCAGTGAAGCCCAGTAATAGGGTAAAAGCTCAGTGATATTAGGGTAAAAGCCCAGTGATATCAGGGTAACAGCTCAGTGAGATCAGGGTAAAGTCATTACCAGGAGGAGGACAGGTTGCCTGTTCTTGTGTTTGTCAGGCACACCTCTCCTCACTTACAGGAAGCTGGGCAGGAGACAGAACAAAGGAGAGCGAGTGAGTAACCGCACAGGAAGACAGACAAGAGGCGAGAGAAGAATGAGGTCGGAGGAGCGCGGAGGAGCTCAGCCTCGTCTCTGCACAGCCTCCCAGTCAGCAGCTCTCAGCTGAGTGCCGCACTCTCACAGCTGGCAGGCTGCCCCCTGGTGCCTCTAGAGCCTCCAGCTCCCCCTGGTGCCTCTAGAGCCTCTAGAGCCTCCTGGTGCCTCTAGAGCCTCCTGGTGCCTCTAGAGCCTCCAGCTCCCCCTGGTGCCTCTAGAGCCTCCAGTGCTGCTAAACACCGGAAACACTCTAGGATACACATTCATTCACACGCAGTGACACACACACTAGCACACACACTCACACATTCACACTGATACACATAAACTGACACACATTCACACTGACACACACATGCAGACACACACACACTCCTTCCTCAGGCTCAACAGCTGGAATTAACCTGCACCTCTTCCATATCAAACGCACTGCCAGTGCAGTGAACACAAATTCCAGGAAACCCTGTAGCCTCAAAGATCCCTCTGTGAGTTTCGTCAGGACGTGGCGCTCATTAAACAACCACAAGGGACGTCAGCGTGAGAGCGGATGTACAAGAACTCGATAGCGCTACGCCTCAGAGCCACCTCGAACCTCGGGCGCACTTCCGCGCCGTGCCCAGCAGGGGGAGACAGAGGCCGCTGGGACCAGCAGCCCTCGGGCTTCCGCGTCGCGTGGAGGTTGGCCGAGAGGAGTTTCGGTTCCTCGGCAGGTAAGAGCGGTTCCCCTGGAGCGGGAACTGAGCGTTAATCTTTATTACTATTGTTGTCCCTGAATGACGTAGTCACTTCTGCGTGTCTTAACGGTCCTTCCCTAATTGTCACCGCAGCTCGTGGGTCTCCAGGGCCGCCTGCGCTCGCGGTGACGTCATCGGCACGGGCGGTCTGGTCTTGACCCGGAAGATCCACAGACCTGCAGCTTTTCTGTTTCTGATCATTTGGCAACAGATTTTGATAATTTGATCAATTCAGCAGAGTCCTGCAGCGACACAGGGGTCACACTAAAAGCTCTCTCTTCTACTGAGCAAACTACAGTCTGTCTGGACTCTACGGTCAGTCTGTCCTGTCTCTCTCCCAGTCTGATCAGTGAGAATCCCTCCTGTCTCTCTCCCAGTCTGATCACTCAGGAATCCCTCCTGTCTCTCTCCCAGTCTGATCCGTCGGGAATCCCTCCTGTCTCTCTCCCAGTCTGATCCATCGGGAATCCCTCCTGTCTCTCTCCCAGTCTGATCCGTCAGGAATCTTCACAGACAGGTCTTCCTCTCCCAGAGTACAGTAACTTGTAAAACCTCCAATTTACATCACAAACTAGATTAAATGTCCAGGTGGGTGCAGCTCCATATTGCTGTTACTGTCTGCAGTTCAGAACGAGGCAACAAATCGTCCTGGGATGTGTTGAGGCCCTGTGACACTGTGAACAGGCAGGCTTGTGAGAACCTCTCTTTCAGTCCAATAGAAATACTGCTCTCGACTTCGGGACAGTTGTGCAGATAAACACTTCTTACTTGTGAACTCTGCTTGCAGAGCACGTTGGAACGTTTCTGCAGTGAAACGTCTGAAGCACAGCCTGTCCTTATTCGCTTGTACATCATGGTACAGTGACTTAAGGAGCAGGAAAGGCCGTGTCATGTCACAGTTTGTGCAACATGACGACCGTCAACCACTCTCACAAAGTTCACGGTTTCGAGCTCATTTCGAAATTTGTCCAGTTCGTCTGTCCTGTCAATGAACTGGGACTGCAGTTCCCCTTCGCAGCACCTCACTCCAAACGCCTCGACCGCAGGCCTGCTGACGCCACCAGCTGGCTGCTTCTGGAACTGGCCAGCTGCAGAGCTGGTCGTTTGATCCATTACGGCTGGTGGGGAGACGATCCATCCCAGGTTTTACTAAAACCTCCAGCGCTCTTATGCAAGAGGTAAACTGGTTACTGGCCCGTTCAGCATGGCTGCATTGTTTTGAATGATTTTCCATTGTGAGATACAGACTTAAAACACATCTACAACATGTTGTCTTTTCTGCAGCCTGTTGTGCTGCAGCTGGTAGCACAACCTGGAGTGGATCAGACTGCTGTGCACTGGGAGTCTGACTGACAGCTCTGTAAAACCTGGAGCGGATCAGACTGCTGTACACTGGGAGTCTGACTGACAGCACTGTAAAACCTGGAGTGGATCAGACTGCAGTGGACTGGGGGTCTGACAGCACTGTAAAACCAGGAGCGGATCAGAAAGGATCAGACTGCTGTGCTGTGTAGTAATTTCTTCCAGTCGCACTGCAGTGTCCCATGAAGACGTTTCCCTCCGCGCGGCGCTTGGTCTGCTGTGTGCGAGCTCAGAAGAACGTGCCGCCCGTAAAACAGGAACGAGCTGCAGGAACAGAAGTCAGCAGCCTGAGGAGAGTAATAACGAGAGCAGCGACAGGGGAGAGGTCAGCCGCTCGCTTAGGAGCTCGGGGGGCGGGGCGGGGTGCATGCAGACTCCCCACAGAAGGTTTCCTTCCGGAGCCTGGAGCCAGACCCGGGACCCCGGAGCAGTGCGGAAGAAAGGCTCTTTACGTCCCGGGGACGCTGGGGGTCAGCCTGAAACAGCCCGCGCTGCCTTATTTGGTCAAAGCCAGTCGTCGGTGAGACACCTGGGCGGCGAGCCTTAAGCCGGTCCACCTTAAAAGACAAACTCCGCCCTCGGGGGCGGCGTGGAGGTTTTTTTTCTTCTTTTTGAGCAACAGGGCTGTTTCCTGTAACAGCAGCAGCAACAACAACAGGAAAAAAAAAACGGTGAGGTGCAACTTCGCTTTGCCTTTCTGTCTCTCCGCAGCGCGACTCCGCTCCGAGGGCGGACCCAGCGCCCCCCACTCCCCCCTCCGCCGTCTGCGGGCCCGCGACCCCCCACCGCCGCCTCCGGGGCGCCGCTGGCCGAGACCGGAGCCCCAGAGCTCCTCCCCGGGGTGCACCTGCGGCACGGCGCGCTGGGAAACACGGTACCCGCGAGCGCCTCTCCCGCCGCTCCGCGTCTCCGCCCCTCTCGTGTCCCGACTCTTCCCTGACTTCTCCTCTGGGATACTGCAGTATATTGACCCCAGCGTCTGATGGTGCACTACAGTGTATTTACCACAGTCTCTGGTACTGTACTGCAGTATCTGTTACTGGTGTTACTGGCGTCTGATAGTGTACCTCAGTATATTTACCACTGTGGTAGTGTACTACAGTATATTTACCACAGTACGTCATGGTTTGCTGCGCTATATTCTGCCCTAGAGCCCAAATTCGTTACAATACCATAGTGTGTTATAGTGTACTACGGTATAAACCACAGTTTACCACAGTGTGTCGCAGTGTAGGACAGTGGTGTGGGAGTCTTTACACTCAGGCTGGTGGGGGTGTGGAACGAGCGGCCCAGCTCTGTTGTCGGAGGCGATACCCTGGTGTCTCCCGGGACGCGCCTGGGGGAGCTCCTGCCGAGACGTCTCCAGACGAGCTGCTCGGGGAGGGTGCTCTGCTCTGCGTCTGTCCTGCTCGTGTCCCTGAGACGCCAGGTCGTTATAGTCTTCACGTTTATGCCATCTAGCTCGTTCGGTCGCCGGCGGCTAATTAATTTTGACGAGCTCATCCAGCTGTGCTGCACCTGCACCAGCGGTCTGTGGACTTCAGTGTCCCTGCAGCTGTCGCAGGTCAGAGGTCGCAGGGCACCCTGAAGCCGGGCGTCGCGGGGTACGGGGTCTGGGGCGGCGCAGCGCTGCGGGAGCTCTGGTATGTCCTGTGTGCTGCTGCTTGCCTGCGGGCAGGAGAGGCGTGTCGGAGCGAGAGAGAGGGAGGGACTCTGGAGCACAGCAGACAGACCAGAAGGGCAGCTTTGGGATTGTGTACTCACACTGAGAGAGACAGGAGACAGGAGACAGGAGACAGGAGACAGGAGACAGGAGACAGGAGACAGGGGAGAGGGGAGAAGAGAGGAGGGAGGAGAGACAGGAGAGGGGAGAGGAGGGAGGAGAGACAGGAGAGAGGGAGCTGAGAGGAGGAGAGAGGAGACAGGAGAGGGGGAGACAGGAGAGACAGAGCTGAGAGGAGAGACAGGAGAGGGGGAGCTGAAAGGGGGAGACAGGAGAGGGGAGACAGGAGAGATGGGAGCTGAGAGGGGGAGACAGGAGAGAGGGGAGCTGAGAGGGGGAGACAGGAGAGGGGGAGCTGAGAGGGGGAGACAGGAGAGGGGGAGCTGAGAGAGGGGAGACAGGAGAGGGGAGAGAGGAGGGGGGGAGCTGAGAGGGGAGACAGGAGAGGGGGAGACAGGAGAGACAGAGCTGAGAGGAGAGACAGGAGAGGGGGAGCTGAGAGAGGGGAGACAGGAGAGGGGGAGCTGAGAGGGGAGACAGGAGAGACAGAGCTGAGAGGAGAGACAGGAGAGGGGGAGCTGAGAGAGGGGAGACAGGAGAGGGGGAGCTGAGAGGAGAGACAGGAGAGGGGGAGCTGAGAGGAGAGACAGGAGAGGGGGAGCTGAGAGGAGAGACAGGAGAGGGGGAGCTGAGAGAGGGGAGACAGGAGAGGGGAAGCTGAGAGGAGAGACAAGAGAGGGGGAGCTGAGAGAGGGGAGACAGGAGAGGGGGAGCTGAGAGGGGAGACAGGAGAGGGGGAGCTGAGAGGAGAGACAGGAGAGGGGAGAGAGGAGGGGGGGAGGGGAGAGGATTGTGAAATAGGAGAGGGAGAGAAGGGGACAGAGAGAGGGGTAGGTGAGAGAGATAGGGGAAATGTTTCTTGTTTTGTGTTAATTTTATTATTTCTATTTGCTTTGGCAACACCGATTGTCCCCATCAGCCATGCTAATAAAGCACCTTGAATTGAATTGACAGGAGGGGGAGAGAGGGGTAGGAGAGACAGATAGGAGATTGAATTGAAATTGATAGGAGAGGGGGACAGCGAGAGCAGGGGCGCTGAGAGAGTCTGGGGGGAGAGAGAGGAGCGCCCGGGGCGCCGGACAAGGCGGACCCGCCTGTGACCAGAGAGCAGCTACACTGCTCGAGTCAGCTGTCCGGAAAAAGAGAGCGCCCCCCCCCCCGTCTTAAAACCAGAGGCGCACTTCTGTAGCGTTGGTGTTCGTGTCTCAGGAGCAGCGAGGTGAAGGAAGTCGGCGCCACGGACAGCCCGAGTTCCCGGTGGTCACGGTGAGTAGGGCTCGGTTTCCCTGTGAACTCCCGCCTCCTGCCGCGCTCCCTCCCCGCCCTGGGTGTTTATCGTAGCTGGGGGGGGGCAGTCCCCGCGTTTACTGGAGTTTTCTGCGTCCCTCCGCTGCGCCGCCGGGGCGATGCGGCGGACCCGGAGCGTCGCTTTAAAAATAACTGGTGCGTGTGAAAGAGAGACGGAGGAAACGCGAGAGATAACGAGTCCTTCTCGAAAGTCTGTGAGCCCGTGGATGTTGAGCAATTGTTTGAGCTCCGGCAGCGCTGTACTTGATCGGTCACGACGATGGGAAACAAGCTCTCTGGAAGAGAGAGCACAGCGCCCCTTTCCGAAAGCAGCCCGGCCCTCGGCCGTGTAAACATCTGGCCGCTGCGCCTTGTCTCCGTTCACTCGCTCAGGTTTGAGCCGTCGCGACGCGTCCCGCGTGGGAAATCCACCTCCGGCCCCTCGGCGCTCCCGGCGGCTCCCACGTGCCTTCGCCGCTCTCCGCGGCGCGACGCGGGTCGTTCGGCCGTTGTGGGGCGCCGTGGAACCCTGTTCCCACACAGGGCGCACGCGCTGAGAAACAGCCCCTCGGGGGCCCGGCCGCGCCCGCGCCCGGCCACCAGGGATCACAGCTGGAATTCAAAGGCATTCCAGGGGCGGCGCTAGGCTGGCTGAGGCTGTCCCGTGTGGAAGACCGCGCCCGTCGAGCCCGCTTACAGACTTAACAGCACAGTACAGTGCAGTACAGCCCAGTGAGATCAGGGTAAGAGCACAGTACAGTGCAGTACAGCCTAGTGAGATCAGGGTAAAAGCACAGTCCAGGGCAGTACAGCCCAGTGAGATCAGGGTAAAAGCACAGTACAGTGCAGTACAGCCCAGTGAGATCAGGGTAAAAGCACAGTACAGTGCAGTACAGCCCAGAGAGATCAGAGTTAAAGCGCAGTACAGCCCAGTGAGATCAGGGTAAAAGTGCAGTACAGTGCAGTAAAGTCCAGTGAGATCAGGGTAAAAGCGCAGCACAGTGCAGTGAAGGATTTTGCAGCACAGCTGACTCGAGGGAAGCCAGATACACACAGGTGGACAGACGTTTCTCATCCCTTCCCTCTCCTCCCACTCCCATCAGCACACTGGAGGTCTGGCTTGCAGCGGTGCAGGTCGACCTGTAGGTGGTGCTCTCCAGTGTCATTTATGTGGAAGTAGGGGAGGAGTGCGGAGAGGAATGGGAGAAGTGGAAAGGGGGGAGGAACGGGGGGGGGCAGACGGAGAGTGAAACTGGGAGGCAGAAGGGTAGAGGATGGAGGCATGAGAGACACCTGCTGGTTGATCGTGCAGCATCCTGATTCTTCAGCTGTAATAATATTAACTGTAGGGTTACAGTGTGACCCAGACTGGACCAGTGATCTCTGGACTGTAGGGTTACAGTGTGACCCGGCCCAGACTGGACCAGTGATCTCTGAACTGTAGGGCTACAGTGTGACCCGGCCCAGACTGGACCAGTGATCTCTGGACTGTAGGGTTACAGTGTGACCCAGACTGGACCAGTGATCTCTGGACTGTAGGGTTACAGTGTGACCCAGACTGGACCAGTGATCTCTGGACTGTAGGGTTACAGTGTGACCCAGACTGGACCGGTGATCTCTGGACTGTAGGGTTACAGTGTGACCCGGCCCAGACTGGACCAGTGATCTCTGGACTGTAGGGTTACAGTGTGACCCAAACTGGACCAGTGATCTCTGGACTGTAGGGTGACAGTGTGACCCAGACTGGACCAGTGATCTCTGGACTGTAGGGTTACAGTGTGACCCGGCCCAGACTGGACCAGTGATCTCTGGACTGTAGGGTTACAGTGTGACCCAGACTGGACCAGTGATCTCTGGACTGTAGGGTTACAGTGTGACCCAGACAAGACCAGCGATCTCTGGACTGTAGGGTTACAGTGTGACCCGGCCCAAACTGGACCAGTGATCTCTGTGCTTTATGGCTAAGGAGAAGTTTATTTAAGACCAAGAACAGGAAGTACTTCTTCAAACACAGGGGGGTGTGGGTGTGGAACCCGATGCTGTTGAAGCCGATACCCTGATCTCTTTCCAGAAACAGTGGGAAATTAGCTACTAACTAGCAGACGGGCTGGACGGCCTCTTGCCTGTGACCTGTGTGATGAGTGGAGCTCTGGTATGGAAAGCACTGTGACACTACACTGCTGTGGGCTGTTAGACAGTGTCCTCTCGTCCTGCTCCAGTCCTGACCAGCGGCCTGTAGGAGTCACGCCTGGCTGGGGGGGAGGGATGTGGTTTGGGGGTCCGCCCAGATGTCTTCCTGACTCCTGAGTCCAGCTGGAGTCCTGTCTCAGGATGGGATGGGCCAGGGGCCCGGGACAGAGGACTGTGCGTGCGTGCGTGCGCGCGCGCAGGCCATTCAGAGTGAATGTGTCTGTGTGTATGTGTGCATGTTGCTATAATTGTATATGTGCGTGTGTGTGTTGGCATTATTGTGGTGTGTGTTGGTGTGAGTGTGTGTGCGTCAGTGTGTGTGTGTCGGTGTGAGTGAGTGTGTGCAATGAAGGTGCAGCATTGTGAGTGTGAGTACGTGTGTGTATGTGTGTGAATGCGCATCAGTGTGAGTGTGTGTGGTAGCGCTCTTCTGTGTCAGTGTGTGTGTATCTCAAGACTCTAATTATAACTGAGGGAAGGGCTCTGGCAGGGTTTTAGAGCAGCAGACAGACAAGTCCCGTCCTGCTCTGATGAAGACAGCTGGCTTTGTTTTTAAAAACCCGACGGGGCGCGTGCTCGAGTTAGTCCGGCTCTGAGACCCAGAGGCTTCTTGTCTAATAAGATCTCAGCCCTCCAAAAAATTTAAAAGAAATGCAGTAGATAAGAATGTTTTTCTGTCCAGGTACTGAGGAAAAAGTTGGTATTCCCAGCCCACTCACTGGGTCTCTCCCTACATCCCCTGTAACAGTTTTTCAATAAGAGAGATTTCCTCTGAAGTAATAGTATTTCAGTAATAACGCAGAGCAGTATCTGCCCTCTTTGTTCCAGTTCATTAACAGTGTTTCCTCTCTCTGTGCTCCAGTGCACTAACAGTGTTTCCTCTCTCTGTGCTCCAGTGCACTAACTGTGCTCCAGTGCACTAACAGTGGTCCTCTCTCTCTGTGCTCCAGTGCACTAACAGTGCTCCTCTCTCTCTCTCTGTGCTCCAGTGCACTAACAGTGCTCCTCTCTCTCTCTCTGTGCTCCAGTGCACTAACAGTGCTCCTCTCTCTCTCTCTGTGCTCCAGTGCACTGACAGTGCTCCTCTCTCTCTCTCTGTGCTCCAGTGCACTGACAGTGCTCCTCTCTCTCTGTGCTCCAGTGCACTGACAGTGCTCCTCTCTCTCTGTGCTCCAGTGCACTAACAGTGCTCCTCTCTCTTTCTGCTCCAGTGCACTAACAGTGGTCCTCTCTCTCTGTGCTCCAGTGCACTAACAGTGGTCCTCTCTCTCTGCTCCAGTGCACTAACAGTGGTCCTCTCTCTCTGCTCCAGTGCAGTACAGGATGCAGTAACAGTGCCCTTGTGAGTTGGGATGGCAGTGTTTAAGGTGGAGAACGTGGAGGACCTGTATGAGATTGGGGATGTCCTGGGCAGGTGAGATCTCCGCAGACGACCATGAGAGAATATCTCAGCATCAGATTGTCTGCTTTACAGATGTTGTGCTCTCTTAACGCCTCTTCCTCTCGGCTCTTCCCAGCGGTCACTTTGGACAGGTGCGCCATGTGCGGGAGAAGGCGACGGGAACGCCGTGGGCTGGGAAGTTCCTGAAGATCCGGAAGAATGCGACGAGCCGGCTGGGGCTGGAGAGGAAGGCGGTGGAGAGGGAGGTGGAAGTCCTGCAGTCTCTGCAGCACACCAACATCATGGCCCTGAAGGACGTGTTCGAGAGCAGGGCGGAGGTCGTGCTGATCGTGGAGCTGTGAGTGTCCAGCAGGGGGAGGCAGGGAGCGGGGAGGGAGGACAGAGGGATGAGGGAGGAGAGGGTGGAAGAAAAGGAACAGAGTGAGGGATGAGGGAGGAGAGGTGCAGGGGGAGAGAGGGATGAGGGAGGAGAGAGGTGCAGGGGGAGAGAGGGATGAGGGAGGAGAGAGGTGCAGGGGGAGGGATGAGGGAGGAGAGAGGTGCAGGGGGAGGGAGGGATGAGGGAGGAGAGAGGTGCAGGGGGAGGGAGGGATGAGGGAGGAGAGAGAGGTGCAGGGAGAGAGAGGGATGAGGGAGGAGAGAGAGGTGCAGGGAGAGAGAGGGATGAGGGAGGAGAGAGAGGTGCAGGGAGAGAGAGAGAGGAGCAGGGGGAGAGAGGGATGAGGGAGGACAGAAGGACGCTGGCAGTGCCTCTCCTGGGAGGGATCCTGTATCCCGAGTGCTGGTGGGAATGGCATCAGGACAGTGGATCGTGTGGGCAGAGGATCAGGGCAGCGGCTCTGGTTGCTCTCGGAATGCGGCAGGAAGGCTCTGACCGCCGACGCCGCCGGCCGTGACATTTACTAGGGGAGCCAGCTGGCCGGCGCAGAGCGCGGGGTCACCAGGCAGTGGGACAGACAGAGCCAGGGAGCTGCACAGTTATTAGCAGAATGCAGGAGTCAGAGAGCTTGGCAGCCTGTCAGCCTTTGTCTGAGGCTCAGTGCCCGTCCATCTGTCCAACTGTGGGTGTGCGTCTCTGTCCGGCAGTCTGTGTGTCCATCTGTCCAACTGTGTGTGTGTCTCTGTCCGGCAGTCTGTGTGTCCATCTGTCCAAATGTCTGTGTGTCTCTGTCCAGCAGTCTGTCTGTCCATCTTTCCAGCAGTGTGTGTCCATCTGTCTGACAGTGTCTGTGTGTGTCCGTCTGTCTGACAGTGTCTGTGTGTGTGTGTCCATCTGTCCAGCAGTGTGTGTCCATCTGTCTGACATTCTCTGTGTGTGTCCATCTGTCTGACAGTGTCTGTGTGTGTCCATCTGTCCAGCAGTTTGTGTCCATCTGTCTGACAGTGTCTGTGTGTGTCCATCTGTCCAGCAGTGTGTGTCCATCTATCTGACAGTGTCTGTGTGTGTCCATCTGTCCAGCAGTGTGTGTCCATCTGTCTGACAGTGTCTGTGTGTGTCCATCTGTCTGACAGTGTGTGTCCATCTGTCTGACGGTGTCTGTGTGTGTCCATCTGTCCAGCAGTGTGTCCATCTGTCTGACGGTGTCTGTGTGTGTCCGTCTGTTGGTGGCTCAGTGGTGGTGGCTCGTGTCGTCTGTGTGAGCTGGAGTGATGGAGCAGTCTGTGTTTCAGGATCAGCGGAGGGGAGCTGTTCGACTTCATTGCGGAGAAGGAGAACCTGTCCGAGACCGACGCCATCGAGTTCATGGTGCAGATCCTGAAGGCCGTGGGCTTCATGCACTCCAAGCACTTCGCCCACTTCGACCTCAAGGTAGGACCTCGGGGTGCGCCATGCATCGGGGGCCAGTCTGTTATTCTCCCAGAAATAGGAAAATGGAATTATTATTATCGCTCCGATATTGGAATTACAATCGATAATGCGGGGCCCTATTGTGTTTGCATAACTCGTTTTTTTATGTGGACGCACCGACGCACCGACGCACCGACGCACCGACGCACCGACGCACTCGACTGGGTCCAGTACAGCTGCCGCAGAGATCACTCTCTTGGCCCTGTGCAATTTGTTGCATCAGGAATTTGTCTTTTTTCACAGACCCCAGCTTGCTCTCAGGGGAGACACAGGCACACAGGGAGAGAGAAGTCTGGGGTCAGAGTGCAGGGTCAGCCATTGTACAGCACCCCAGGAGCAGCTGGGGTTAAGGGCCTTCCTCAGGGGCCCAACACTTAGGATTCCTCTGCCGGTCGCAGGGTTTGAACCAGCAACCTCCCAGCCACAGGCGCAGATCCTGAGCCACAGAGCCACCTCATTTTCACAGATTTTCACTCACTTTCACAGAGTGAAAGTGTCGGCGGCGTGGAACGTTTTCACCATTTCGGCAGAGCGCGACAGAATCGCAGTCTGCAGCGAATGTTCGGCCGAAGCACAGCGAGGAGGAAACGGAGCAAAGAGTTTCAATACCACTGATCTAATAGGTCATTTGGAAACTCGTCACTCCAGTGATGTTATTTAAAGAACATGAGGCAGCGAGCGTTCGCAAGAGGACAGAAGCAGTAGCAAGTTCAGCGCTGCCAAGGACAGGGCGAGGGCTGCAGCAGCCACAGACAGAATCGCGGGGTGTCTGGCGCTAGATGTCCGGCCCTTTTCGATTGTGGGGGATCGAGGTTTCCGTCAACTAATTGAGCGTTTGGAACCCCGTTATACTCTCCCAAGCCGCCAGTACTGTTCTGATGTTGCCTTGCTGGCTCTGTATAGCCACTGGTGCTCGGGCCTTTGCACGGGCACAGGCCTGTGGTTGTATCGCTGAAGGCAGCAGCAGACCAGGCTCATGCGTCAATTCAGACAGCTGCAAGCGTTCTCAGGCTGCATTGGCTGGTGGGTTAAAGAGATGGGGGAGGTTTGCATCTTGTGTGTATATATATATAAGGCCTCATGTATCCATGTACACCTGTGACCTTTGACTTGTGACCCGTGACAGGGGTTTGGCCAAAGCTGATGCTCTGGCAGTGCAGAGTGTAATATTGGGCCGATACCAACAGAAGCACCCAGGGCTGTGATTGGGTAGTTCCTGTCTGTGCATGTGCGCGCGGGTGCTGTAATCACGCGTGGTCTTTTCCCTTGGCGTGTTCAGCCGGAGAACATCATGCTGCTCGACAAGGCGGTGCCCCATCCCCACATCAAGCTCATCGACTTCGGGCTGGCCCAGCGCCTGGACGAGGCGGTGGAGTTCAAGAGCCTGTGCGGCACCCCCCAGTACATCGGTGAGTGGTACAGCCCGCTGTGTCTCCGCAGCGCAGTGTCACCTGCATGGGAGGGTTTATGTGGCAAAACTGGATTGGTACAGAAATACACACTGATTGTGAATCCAGTTGTGAAGTGTCACAAATATAGAAATACAAGGGAGCTGATCTCTCTAGACTAGGCCTTCCCAGCTGAGTTCTCCTGCACCTGTTATTAAACTGATCTTCCCATGGAGAGATGCAAAATACATTCTAGGGATTGTGGGTTCAAGCCTGGGTTCTGCATGTGCATCTCTGGGATGCTGGGAGGAGAATGGAATCCCCAGGGAAAACCAACCTGGGCACTGGGGGAACATGCAAACTCCACTCAGAAGGCCCCCCCCTCTGGAATTGAGCTCAGGACCCCAGAGCTGTGAAACAGAAGTGCCCTTGTGCTGCCCTGGTCTAGAGTGATTGGCTACATGCGTGGTTACCTTTGCAGGTGTCAGTCCACTGCTCCTGAGTCGGCAGGTAGTTAACTGATTCATGACGCTCAGTTTGCAATGTTTGTTAAGTCTGTGCACAGCTGTCACCTGACAGCTCCTCTGGAGGTATTGAACTCTCCAGCGGTGCTGTTCGAAGAACAGGAATAGAGGACAGGAGGTGCTGCTTTACACAAAGAGTTGTGGGGCTGTGGAACAGGATGTCCAGGGATGTGCTTGAAGCAGATACCCTGACTTCTTTCAACGCACAGCTGGATGAAATCCTGGGATCGGTTAACTACTAACGCCAGGACGGGCTGGACAGGCCGATGGGCTCCTCTCTCCTGTGACTGTTCTTCTGTGCTGATGTACGTCAGGCCAGCCTGCAGCGAGACCGTTACGAAAAAGGTTGACGGGGGCTGTTTGGGGGTCAGGGGGCATGCCGGGGTCACAGGTCACTGCAGTGGCGCACCATGCAGACTCGGCTCCAGGTCACCAGTGCGGCAGGTAGTGGCGCAGTGTGATTCGGTGATAGAGCACAGGGGGCAGGCTGCATGCCCGCTGGAGAGGTGGTGCAGCCTTCAGGCTGTCCCTGACACCAGGGTCACAGGGGTCACGGGGTCAGCAGGGCTGGACGTGTCTCCCCTGCTCTGCTCGGCGGCCGCGGTTCACAGAGCATGTCTGCGTTCCTGACCGCGCTGCCTCATCCTGTCACAGGCCGACTTCCTGTCCCTCGCCGTCTCCATAGTAACCTGCTACCCACCCGCCACCCGCCTCTCTCTCTGCAGCCCCCTGGGCCAGACTTTCCGCCCGCAGCCGCCTCTGCTCTCTCCCAGCCCCCGCGCAGTGTTTCCTGGTCAAGACCTCTCTCTCTGCCCCTCCTCTGCCTGGGGCAGCAGCGTCCAGCGCGAGTGTCCAGCAGTATTAACACTGTCCCTCTCTGCCAGGCACAGGGCAGTGCTGGTGTCTAGCAGGGTCCGGTCAGTGTCAGTGTGGACTGTCTCTCTCTCTCTGCCAGGCACAGGGCAGTGCTGGTGTCCAGCAGGGTCTGGTCAGTTCCAGTCTGCCAGGCACAGGGCAGTGCAGGTGTTCAGCAGGGTCCGGTCAGTGTGAGTGTGGACTGTCTCTCTCTCTCTGCCAGGCACAGGGCAGTGCTGGTGTCCAGCAGGGTCCGGTCAGTGTCAGTGTGGACTGTCTCTCTCTCTGCCAGGCAGAGGGCAGTGCTGGTGTCCAGCAGGGTCCGGTCAGTGTCAGTGTGGACTGTCTCTCTCTCTCTGCCAGGCACAGGGCAGTGCTGGTGTCCAGCAGGGTCTGGTCAGTTCCAGTCTGCCAGGCACAGGGCAGTGCAGGTGTTCAGCAGGGTCCGGTCAGTGTGAGTGTGGACTGTCTCTCTCTCTCTGCCAGGCACAGGGCAGTGCTGGTGTCCAGCAGGGTCCGGTCAGTGTGAGTGTGGACTGTCTCTCTCTCTGCCAGGCAGAGGGCAGTGCTGGTGTCCAGCAGGGTCTGGTCAGTGTCAGTGTGGACTGTCTCTCTCTCTCTGCCAGGCTGTGGGCAGTGCTGGTGTCCAGCAGGGTCCGGTCAGTGTCAGTGTGGACTGTCTCTCTCTCTCTGCCAGGCCGTGGGCAGTGCTGGTGTCCAGCAGGGTCCGGTCAGTGTCAGTATTAACACTGTCCCTCTCTGCTCCCCTCTCCCTTTCAGCTCCTGAAGTCATTAACTTCGAACCTCTGACAGTGGCGGCAGACATGTGGTAAGAGTCTCTCCTGTCCTCTTGCTTTCTCTGGTTTCACTGTTTGATATTTCCAAGGTTTTTTCACATAGGATCACCATGTTTTCTCTTTGTTTCTGTTTCCTAGGAGCATCGGAGTCATTACCTACATACTGTGAGTCAATTCTACTGTGAAGATACAGAGGAGCTGGACTGAGTGTCTGTACAGTGACTCTCCAGCTCTGATGATGATGAAGGAGTGTTCATGTGAAGATACAGAGGAGCTGGACTGAGTGTCTTTACAGTGACTCTCCAGCTCTGATGTGGCTCTGCAGTGCTGCAGTTACTGTAGATCACCTCCGCGTCTCTTGTTAAAAATCTCCGGGACCCCTGTCCATCTCCCCTGCAGGCTGAGTGGCATGTCTCCGTTCCAAGGAGAGACAGACGAGGAGACGCTGACGAACATCGTGGCATTGAACTACGAGCTTGACGATCACTACTTCAGCATGACCAGCGCGTTGGCCAAAGACTTCATCCAGAACCTGCTCATCAAGGAGCCCAAGTAAGAGCCTGACCAGACCTGCCAGATGACTGCAGTCTCACTGGGCTGTACTGCACTGTACTGTGCTTTTACCCTGAATTCACTCTGCTTTATTGCACTGTACTGTGCTCTTACCCTGTTCTCACTGGGCTTTACTGCACTGTACTGTGCTTTTACCCTGAATTCACTCTGCTTTATTGCACTGTACTGTGCTCTTACCCTGATCTCACTGGGCTGTACTGCACTGTACTGTGCTTTTACCCTGATCTCACTGGGCTGTACTGTGTTTTTACTATGTTGACCACAAACTCTCACAAGGGTGGGGTCCATGTTTTGACCCGGGATCTGTGTGTCTCCCCGTGTCCAGGGACAGGATGACCGCGGAGGAGTGCCTCGTCCACCCCTGGATCAAGGTGGGTAGCGGCAGGTCACTGCCCCTCTTCCCCTGGGTGAGTTCTTGTTGTTCAGGCGGCAGGCTGGCAGAGCCCCTCCCCCCCCCGAGAGACAGGGGGTCCTGGCTGCTGGGAGGTTGTGGGCCAGTCGCTGCTGTCCCGCTGTCCCGCTGTCCTCTGCAGTGAGGGGCCTCGGGAACTGGTTCCAGTTTTGGCCCCCTGTGGGAGCACACTCTGGAGCCAGGCGTGGGCACAGCTCCGCTCTCTAATAATAATAATAATAATAATAATAATTCTAATTCCTTACACTTACATAGATCTTTTCTGGACACTCCACTCAAACTCTCAGTGGGGAGGAGAGCAGAGCGATGAAGCCAGTTCAGAGAGGGGGGTTATTAGGAGGCCCTGACTGGTAAAGGAAAGGGGGAATCTGGCCAGGTTGCAGGGGTAACACCCCCACTCTTTTCGGGGAACACTCTGGGATTTTTAATGACCACAGAGAGTCAGGACCTCGGTTTTATTTCACATCCGAAGGACGGCACCTTTTTTACAGTATAGTGTCCCCGTCACTGTACTGGGGCATTAGGACCCACACAGACTGCAGGGTGAGCGCCCCCTACTGGTCACGCTAACACCTCTTCCAGCAGCAGCCACCCCTCCAGGTACTGGCCAGGCTCGCAGGCTCGTGGCTGCTGGGAGTCTCCCTCTCTCCTAATCCCGTCTCCCTCTCCCTCTCCCTGTCCCTGCGCCGCACAGCCGCTGAGCAGGAAGCAGGCGGACAATCGGAGCCGCTCCTCCATCAACATGAAGAGCTTCAGGAGGTTCAACGCGCGCAGGAAGTGGAAGGTGGGTACGGATAAGGCCGCCGGGGCCTGTCCCAGCGAGCAGCGGGGCGCAAGGCGGGGTGCACCCTGCGCGGGCAGACAGACGTGCGGCCACGCGGTTTTCCTGGAGGCCAGCCAACCTGCCGCTGTCTTTGATCTGTGGGAGGAAACCGGAGCACCCAGGGGAAACCCAGGAGGGCTCGGGGGGACTGTACAGACTCTATGTGGGGGTGCCTGTACCCCAGGACCTGAACCTGGAGCCCCAGTGCTGCTCCCCCCCCCGAGGAGACAGCGGCCAGTCTTGATCCCCGCCAGCTCGTCTCTTCAGGGCCTTGTTTAGCTTGGCCAGCGAGTGCACTTATTATTAACGACTGAGGAGCTGTCGTCTGCCGCCACCTGGTGGCCAGCGGGGGAACTACACTGCGGTTCCTCACACTCACCCCCTCTCTCTCCCTCTCGCCAGGTCTCCTATAAGATGGTGTCGGCCTGTAATCGACTGTGCCACCTGCAGCTGCTGTGCAAGAGCACGGGGAAGGAGGACCAGGAGCTGGTAAGGGGGAGAGGGGATGGGAGGGGCAGAGAAAGGAGAGAGTGGGGGGGACAGGAAAGGCAGCAGGGGTGGTTGTAGGGTAATGGAGGGGTGCTGACTGTCCTGCTTCTGCTGTCCACCTCAGAGACAGTGCGAGAGTGACCAGGAGGACGTCCAGACCAAGCCTGCCTCCCTCATCCGCCGGCGCCTCAGCAGCAATTCCTAGGGAGCAACCACAAGGGGGCGCCACTGGGCTGCCTCCAACCCAGTCTGGAGTCCTGGCTGGCAGGTGGGGATGGGCAGAGACTGTCTGGGCCGAGCTCCAGCCCTGGAGGATCTGTGGACCAGAGGGACTACCGAACTTCCTCCCTGAGAGTCATATGGGGTGCCGTAGGGCAGATTGGGGGTTTCTGAGCGGACAAGCCCAGAAAACCAGTTATTATGTAGTATTTCTTTAACAGTACCATAGCAAGGAATCTCCAGCCTTGGTCCTGCAGAGCTCCTCTGATCTCTCAGGGTTTATAGGGCCAGCCAGTCACCTTCTTCATCTGGACCAATTAGTGTAATTAAGTAATTAAGAGCCAGGCTGGAAGAGGCCAGAGAGACAGTAGCTCTGCAGGAGCAGTGAGGGGGTCTCCTGTATAACATCCGTGGTTCAACATACTGTTGTCAAGGCAGCACATGTGTTAGTGTTTTGTTTCCATGTCTGTGCAATATGGGTTGTCCCAATGAAGGAGTTCAGGGCCCCAGGGACGGAGCTCCGGGGAAAACGGCAGGAAGAGGTTCTGGATCCGGCTCTGGCCAGATGGCTCCCTGCAGCGGAATACCAGGCCAGCCGGCTGTAAAATCCAACATCAGGAGCTTTCATCCACGGCCGAGCAGAACGAGACCGGGGCCGGAGCCGGGTTCGACAGGGGCCTGACTCCCGCGAGTGACGCCCTGCAGTCTGCCAGCTCGTTACTGCTGAAGGGCCGCAGCTTCGTTAGAGGCCAGGGGGACTCGCTGACCCGCCGCGCCTGCTCCGGGCCCAAGAAGACGGTCTCGCCCGCCTCACCCGAGAGCTCCTGCAGGGGGCGCTGTAGCCGGCTCTTCCCCTGGCAGCTGGACGTGAACCGGGTCAAGGACGAGCCAGCGGATCTGGAAGGAGCTGGACTCTTGGGGAAGACGACTCCCAGTTGAAGGGTGTTTTATCAGAGCTGCGAGGGGGCGCTTCCTGTCCCCTGTGCAGGGGAGAACACCAGGCGGCTCTGGAGCTGAAGACAGAGCTGGCGCTGTTGTTGGAAAGCAGCACGCTTCCCAGTAGGCAGAGCCGGAGTCAAACTGGCGGACTGGATCTCCTCACGTTCCTGGGGCCTAGAACAGGGGTCTCATGCCACAGTCCCGGGAGCCCCAGGCCAGTTAGTCTGGCAGACCACCCTGAGTCACCTCCTCTGTTTTTAAAGACTGTCCAGACCTGGACTGGTCAAGCGGTTCAGGGAGCCCTTGTCCTCCTGCAGTGAGCCTGGGGTGTTTATCGCAGAGGATCTCTGAGTCAGGACAGCATGGTGCCATTCAGGGCTCGGGGACCCTCTTTAAGGAGTTTGCATGTTCTCCCCATGTTCACATGGGTTCTCACCTGGTGTTCGTGATTTTACTCTGATCTCACTGGGCTTTCCTGCTCTGTACTGTGTTTTTACCCTGATCTCACTGGGCTTTCCTGCTCTGTACTGTGGTTTTACCCTGATCTCACTGGGCTTTCCTGCTCTGTACTGTGTTTTTACCCTGATCCCACTGGGCTTTCCTGCTCTGTACTGTGTTTTACCCTGATCTCACTGGGCTTTCCTGCACTGCACTGTGCTTTTACCCTGATCTCATTGGCTTTCCTGCTCTGTACTGTGCTTTTACCCTGATCTCACTGGCCTGTACTGCTTTGTACTGTGTTTTACCCTGATCTCACTGGGCTTTCCTGCACTGTACTGATCTACTGCAGTGCTTTTGTAACAAGAATGATTCATTTCAGAAAAAGAAGACTTTGTACCTCCTTGCAAAAGCAGGCCTGCCTTGCATGTTTATACAGAAGAAATAATGTTTTAGTTTTTTTAAAGACCTGTGTGCATAACCGATTTTAATAAACAGTTCTAGTTTTCCTCTGTCTCAGACATATTGATATCTGAATTTCATGATGGAAAAACTTTAAAGCCACGTCCAGGAGTTAAACTTCACCTCTGTTCCTCCTGTGAGTTGTAGAAACAGAGACTCTGGTTTCCTCACTGGTGCAGTTTGATAACTGCACAGAACACACAGACCAGCGCGATGTTAAGTGCCATATTTGTCTAACATTATACACCTGGAGTACTGACTCTTACTGGACACACTGTACACACACACACCTGGAGTACAGACTCTTTACTGGACACACTGTACACACACACACCTGGAGTACTGACTCTTACTGGACACACACACACACACACACACCTGGAGTACAGACTCTTTACTGGACACACTGTACACACACACACACACCTGGAGTACTGACTCTTACTGGACACACTGCACACACACACACACCTGGAGTACAGACTCTTTACTGGACACACTGTACACACACACACCTGGAGTACAGACTCTTTACTGGACACACTGTACACACACACACACACACCTGGAGTACTGACTCTTACTGGACACACTGCACACACACACACACACACACACACACACACACACACACACACCTGGAGTACAGACTCTTTACTGGACACACTGTACACACACACACCTGGAGTACAGACTCTTTACTGGACACTGTACACACACACACCTGGAGTACTGACTCTTTACTGGACACACTGTACACACGCACACCTGTAGTACAGACTCTTTACTGGACACACTGTACACACACACACCTGGAGTACAGACTCTTTACTGGACACATTGTACACACACACACCTGGAGTACAGACTCTTTACTGGACACTGTACACACACACACACACCTGGAGTAAAGACTCTTTACTGGACACACTGTACACACGCACACCTGTAGTACAGACTCTTTACTGGACACACTGTACACACACACACCTGGAGTACAGACTCTTTACTGGACACACTGTACACACACACACACACCTGGAGTACTGACTCTTTACTGGACACACTGTACACACGCACACCTGTAGTACAGACTCTTTACTGGACACACTGTACACACACACACCTGGAGTACAGACTCTTTACTGGACACATTGTACACACACACACCTGGAGTACAGACTCTTTACTGGACACTGTACACACACACACACACCTGGAGTACAGACTCTTTACTGGACACACTGTACACACACACACCTGGAGTACAGACTCTTTACTGGACACATTGTACACACACACACCTGGAGTACAGACTCTTACTGGACACACTGTACACACACGCACACCTGGAGTACAGACTCTTTACTGGACACACTGTACACACACACACACCTGGAGTGCACCCCCACTTCTCTGCCCCCTCTCCTCCCCTGCACCCCTTCTCCTCCCCTGCACCCCCCACTTCTCCTGCACCCCCACTTCTCCTGTGCCCCCTCTCCTCTCCTGCACCCCCACTTCTCCTGTGCCCCCTCTCCTCTCCTGCACCCCCACTGATCTCCCGCCCCACTCCTGTACAACAGCAGGTGAGAGTCGCGGACACGTGGCCGCCGATCTGGAAACGTGACGTCGCCTCTCGCGCGCGGCGCTGCCCCTGATGAGCTGACTCGCTGACCCACAGAGGCGCGCGCGCACACACACTCGCCGCTCAGCCGAAACTCCGGAGCGCGACGCTCTCACGCTCCGGCCACAGGTGCAGCTCGCGGACCCGACCCGCCCGAGGATCATAGCTCGTGAGGACGAGGTGGGAGGGGGGTCTGTGGAACTGTCTCGCGTGGAGGAATGACAGCGACGGCCGGCGAAGAGCGAACCCGGGAGAAGCGGAGAGCCGCAGGTCCGGCCCGCGGCGGCAGGTAGCCGCGCCTTTGTGTCCGGCTGTTGCGCGTCTATCCTCGATTTCTCCGCCGACTTTGTTTCTGGGGATTCTGGCGGCTGACCCGACCTTCTGCTCTTCGACAAAGGGAAAAAGGAGGAAGAAGAGACCAAGGAAAAGAAAAGAGTTTTGTCTTTTTATTTTATTTTTATTTTTTTAAAAAAGGGAAGGAAGAGGAGCTCGCGCTCACCTGGCCCGAGCGGCGAGCACCGCAGGCGCGAGACTGAGGCTCGCGGGGGGGAAATGTCCGGAAAACGACATTAAACCTCTGAATCATTCAAGGAGAAATATTCGCCCAAACAGCAAGAACCCGGAGAAAAGCGTGACTTCTGGACGGAGACGGAGCAGCCGTCACTCACTCGGGCTGTAAGTCTGTTGTCGCTCTCACCCTGACGGGTTTATAAGCAATTAGGCGAGTGAGCTTTTTATTTCCTGATTGGAATTCATTTTGAAACATAGCCACTTCATCACCTTTATCACCTCTGTGTCTTATTTTGCTAGATTAGAAGCCTAAAGCATTTTAGGGTGTGGAGGAATGTGGAAGTTGTTTTTCAAAGGATTCGTCTCAATGTGACGATACAGAGGAGCTGGACTGAGTGTCTGTACAGTGACTCTCCAGCTCTGATGATGATGAAGGAGTGTTCATGTGAAGATACAGAGGAGCTGGACTGAGTGTCTGTACAGTGACTCTCCAGCTCTGATGATGATGAAGGAGTGTTCATGTGAAGATACAGAGGAGCTGGACTGAGTGTCTGTACAGTGACTCTCCAGCTCTGATGATGATGAAGGAGTGTTCATGTGAAGATACAGAGGAGCTGGACTGAGTGTCTGTACAGTGACTCTCCAGCTCTGATGATGATGAAGGAGTGTTCATGTGAAGATACAGAGGAGCTGGACTGAGTGTCTGTACAGTGACTCTCCAGCTCTGATGATGGTGAAGGAGTGTTCATGTGAAGATACAGAGTGTTGTATTATTGCACTTTGTCAGCAGCAGATATGAAAAGCAGTTCCGTGTGCCTGGTGTGTGCGTGGCCTGTGGAGACAGTGAGTGTACCGCTGGGGTGGCTGACAGGTTCTGGAGTGTTTGCCTTTTTTAACAGTTTCAGTTCTCCTGTCCTCAGCATGTGGAAGTGCCTTATAAATGTGGGAGTGAGTGTGTGTGTTTTCAGGGTGTGTGTGTGTTTACAATCGACATGTAAACGCTGCAAACAAGGCCAGCAGCCAGAGGGGCAGAGAGGGAGAGGAGGAGGAGGAGACTTGTTGACTTTTAAATTTCTTCGCTAAACTAAGTGCAAAGGAAATAGACTCTTAAGGCATGTATAGATTTAACACGACAACCCAATATACAGCAGCCCTGTATACAAAAGCATTATACACTGTACAGTACAAACCAGTTTCTACACAACAACCCAATATACAATAATTCCTGCATACACCAGCCCTGTATACAACAACACTGTGTACAGTACAACACACTTTCTACACAACAACCCAATATACAATCAGTCCTGCATACAACAACCCTGTATACAACAACACTGTGTACAGTACAACACACTTTCTACACAACAACCCAATATACAATCAGTTCTGCATACAGCAACCCTGTATACAACAACACTGTGTACAGTACAACACACTTTCTACACAACAACCCAATATACAATCAGTCCTGCATACAGCAACCCTGTATACAACAACACACTTTCTACACAACAACCCAATATACAATCAGTCCTGCATACAGCAACCCTGTATACAACAACACACTTTCTACACAACAACCCAATATACAATCAGTCCTGCATACAGCAACCTTGTATACAACAACACTGTGTACAGTACAACACACTTTCTACACAACAACCCAATATACAATCAGTCCTGCATACAGCAACCCTGTATACAACAACACTGTGTACAGTACAACACACTTTCTACACAACAACCCAATATACAATCAGTCCTGCATATAGCAACCTTGTATACAGCCGCCCTGTTGACGATCGATCCAGCGTGAGCGCTCTCTGAGAGAAGGAAAGTGAAAGAGACGATTCCTGCAGGACAGGATCAGTCAGAGTGACGAGAGACCAAGTTCAGAGGCGCTGTGCTTCCTCAGCCACTCCATTATCTCCATCACTGTCAGACTGGTTCAACTGGCCACCTGCTCTCTGTGTCTCCACACCTCAGCCTGCACACAGTGAGGTCAGGGTAAGAGCACAGTACAGAGCAGCAAAGCCCAGTGAGATCAGGGTAAGAGCACAGTACAGAGCAGTACAGCCCAGTGAGATCAGGGTAAGAGCACAGTACAGAGCAGTACAGCCCAGTGAGATCAGGGTAAAAGCACAGTACAGTGCAGTGAAGCCCAGTGAGATCAGGGTAAAAGCACAGCACAGTACAGTGCAGCGAAGCCCAGTGAGATCAGGGTAAATGCACAGTCCAGAGCAGCAAAGCCCAGTGAGATCAGGGTAAGAGCACAGTACAGTGCAGTACAGCCCAGTGAGATCAGGGTAGAGGCACAGTACAGTGAGTAAAGCCCAGTGAGATCAGGGTAAAAGCGCAGTACAGTGCAGTAAAGCCAGTGAGGTCAGGGTGTGGGAGGGTGAGCTGAGGCCCAGCCTCGCTGCCTGTGAGCTGGCGCTCGCTGGCCCATTGTTGCACCGGTCACACCTCCCTCTCAGGAATGTCCTGACTGACTGCTGTGTGGCGGATTTCTGCCCGGGACAATAGACACTGTTTATTCTGCTCTCAGAATAAAGAGGGAGAGAGGCAGGGAAAGTCTGGGAGAGAGGGAGAGAGAGGTCTAGGAAGTCTGAGGGAGACAGAGATAGATTGAGGGAGAGAAGGAAAGAGGATCAGAGAGAGGGAGAGGGTGAGGAGCAGGGAGAGGCCTGAGTGTGGAGAGTCAGGTGTGGCTCTTTGGACCTGGGCGGTGTTTCCAGTCAGTGTTGATCCAGAGGGCTGAGTGAGCAGCTCATTGTCAGCGGCTGAACATGCCACCTGAACACCTGTACACACAGCACCTGATCACACAGGCTAAACGCCTGAGCACACCACCTGTACACATAGCGCCTGATCACACAGGCCAGATGTACCACCAGAGAGAACAGACTAAACCCATACAGTGGGCTAAATTCACCACTTGAATTTATAGCCGGAACACGTAGCTGAATGAACAATTAAAGACGGCTGAGCACACAAGGCAACAACAAAGCTGTTGATCGTGTTCTGGAGAGATTTCCTTCATCATGAAAGCAGACCTTCCCACCTCAGGGCAGTGCTGACTTCGGCCTGTTTTTGCACAGAGGTGCTGTTGTGCTGCAGAAGCCAGAGGCGGGAGCATGTCATAACCCTCTTCCGCCACCAGGGGGAGCAGAGGCCACACTGAGCTTGACCCGCTGTGAGCTCTGAGGAACGGTACTGCCTGCCGGTCTCCCTTTTCTTTCTCTTTCTGTCCACCTGTCTCCCTCTCTGTCCTCAGACTCTTCCTCTCTGCCCTTGTCTGTCGGCCTGCCTGTCTGGCACTGCCTGTGTGAACACCTGTCTCCATGTCTCTCCTGTTGACCCTGCAGTGACAGGCCTGTCACTCTCTTTCTTGGACAGATGATCTCCACGCCTCCGACCACGCCGCCTCCCATGCAGGACATCTTTCTGCCCCAGGATCCTCGGGGACCAGGGTGGCCAGAACACCCCCTCTCCGCCACCTTCAGGGGGCGCTACTTCTCCTGCCCCGCCGGCCCTCCGTCCTCTCCCTCTCCCTGCCCCTCCCCGCCACCCCCTCGAATCTGCCCCGACCGAGCTGCTGTCTCCCTGCGGCCCCCTTCCGGCAGCCACCCTGACTGCCTGCGCAGACGCAGCTGGGAGCCCGGGTCAGGGCTGCAGGACAGCGCGCAGTACCAGCATCGCAGGTAGGGGGCAGCAGAGCTCTACTTTAAAACCCTGTAACCTGCTTGTTATGAGCAGCGCAGGCAAGTTATAGGATGCAGAGACATTGAAACAAGCTGGCTGAGAGGCTCTGAAGTGGCTGTTGCTGTTCCTGGGGTTGTGCTCAGTCTCCTGCCAGTGACAAGTGAGACATGCAGCTGTTTAAGGGGAGCTGCAGCCCCAGTTTTGCGGACCGGTTATTAAATCTCGGTAACAAAATGACTTCATTGACGTTATAGACATTTGTTTACAAACTACAGATTAAGAACAGAATCGTGAACTTTGTGAAAGTACTACCATGTTGTTGCAAACTTGCATTCGAGTTCCTATGAATTACGACGTGATGCGGCCCTTCCTGCTCACTAGTCCCGGTACTGATTAACGTACTGTGATGTACGAGCGAAAAAGGACAGGTTGAGCAGCAGACATTTCACTGCAGAAATGTTCCAAAGTGATCTGCAGGCACAGTTAACAAGTAAGTGTTTATCTGCACAACCGTCCCGAAGTCGAGAGCAATATTCCTGCTGGATGAGGAGATGTTGGATGTTTTCACAAGCTGCCTGTTCACAGTGTCACAGCGCTGCTTTACCTCACCTTGTTCTGAATCAGTTGTGGTGTAAATTGAAGGTTTAACAGGTTACTGTGAACATTTGACTTGTTTTGCGGTTTGAAATGCGCTCGTGCCTGCTGATCCTTTCTCACCCCGAGATATAAAAATAGCGCCGCGGTTCCCCTTGAGTTCACAAGCCCTGACAAGTCATCTCTCTCCCTGGGTCTCTGCCCGAGACCGAAAGCAGCCTCCCCTCCTCCTCCTCCTCTTCCTCCCTCGGTGCCATTCTCATGCCAGGCCCATTCCCGACGCTGGGCTCCCCTTGTCGGGAATCCTCAGTTCCAGGGATAGCGTCCTCCTCTCCCTGCCCGCCGGCTTCCTTCAGGGATGCTCCGGGGAGGAGAGCCTGTCTGCCTCTGGAGGGCGGGGAAGGGGAGGGGGGGGCCGCACCTGGGACCAGCTCGTCCCTTTCCGGGAATAAAAGACAGGCTGCCCCCCCCCAGTACTGGGAGCTCCCACGCTGAGGGCGGCAGACGTCAGCGTGTCTGAAATTGAAACCTGTGGGTGGCTGAGCGCGCGGGGAGCTCCCCCACCCCTGCGCTCTGTGGCCCTGCGAGGTCGAACCCCAGGAGCCTGGGGCGGGGCTGTGACTGAGCTGGGCACCTGCCACAGCAGCCCTGGGCACAAGCAGGGAGTATGTGAGAGTGTAGTACTGTACTGTGCAGTACTGCAGTGGAGTGGATTGTGTAGTACTGTACTGTGTGGTCCTGCAGTGGAGTGGATTGTGTAGTACTGTACTGTGTGGTCCTGCAGTGGAGTGGATTGTGTGGTACTGTACTGTGTGGTCCTGCAGTGGAGTGGATTGTGTAGTACTGTACTGTATGTTCTGCAGTGGAGTGGAATATACAGTTCTGTACTCTTTTTTTCCCCCCTCTCCTCAATCATCCCCGTCTTTCTCCCTCAGTGTAAGTCTGGAAGGACTGGACCCCGAGGAGATGCAGAGGGTTTTGGGGGGCGTCTCCCCTCCGCAAGGCAGGTGTGACCCTCGCAGGAAGCCCATCACACATTGCACACAGGAACTGGAGTCCCTGCTGTCACTCACAGAGGAGGAGGTGGGCCCAGAGAAGGGGCACTTTCTGTTGCTGAAGGTGAGCTGATAGGGGATGCTGATTGGTTTAGACACGTGTCCGTCAACACGGACAGGAGTTTCTTGGAATTTTTCCAGAAGGGATATCATTAATAACGTAATGCTGTAGAGCCTGTGATGATGCCCGATTCCAGGCAGCCGAGTGAGGATGGATTAAATGTTATCCTCTGAACCATTACTCATGCATTTTAACAGTAGTCATTTTCAAACTTTAATATGAGGCATTAAAAATGCAACATATGTTTGAGTTTCCAGTACTCATTTTGTTGTGTCATAAAGGTATTTCAGTGCATTTTTAATTAACTCAGAGTGGGTACTGCCGTTGATAACCATGAGCTCTGGAAAGCCAGTATATAAGAGAGCCGCTGGATTTACGTGCAGCATGTGCTGATGAACTTGCGCACGGCTGACACACACGCACACTCCCCTGTGGTGACCTTCCTGTGACCCCCCCAATGTGACCCCCCTGTGTGTTGCAGGCCAAACAGCTCCAGGAGCGCAGCTCGTCGGCGCCCTCTATCTGTGTCAAGCTGACCAAATCCGCCTCCCTCTCTGTCATCTACCAGGACTACTCCGAATCTGACGGTGAGTGAGTGACGACTCGGGCTGCCTGTGTCTTTCTCTTTCTCTCCTCTGGTTCTCAGCCTATTCCGCAGGATCTGGGTCACACACGGGTGTGCTGTGTGCATATACGCGGTGGGGGGGGTCTGTGTGGTACTGTACAGTCTATCTACATAGATGTGTTGGGTGGCAGTGTGGCACAGCCAGCCAGGGCTCTGGACTGGTCACTGGAAGGCTGCGGGTTCGAATCCCAGCAGGCGAGGCTGTTCCTCAAGGAAGCCAGGATTAAAACGCTCAGCTGCATTAATGGCAGTAGTGACCGTGTGTACTCAGTTGACCTATCAAACCCGTGCAGATCTGCCCAAAGGCTGGCCTTTAAGAAGCCGAAGGGTCTTTACAAGATAAAATCTACCCGCGCTGAAATCCGTAGCGTGAGAATAGGAGTGAGTGCCGCTTGGGCAAACAAGTCACACACCCAGAAATACAGCCTGTCTGAATCTGCTGAGAATGCAAGGAGATGGGTCTGCATTCCCATGTGCACACGAGTGCATTCGGCTTCACGGTGCCGGTGTACGTCTTGTGCATGTTTAAGGACAATGAATGAATTAATGAATGTGGAATGTGGACATGCGAGGGGTCTGGTTGTGTTTTCCAGTGTGCCCGTCCGTGTGTATGTGTGTGTGTACGGGGTGTGTGTGTGCGCGCGCAGGAAGTTCAGTGCGAGAGGTGTGGTGGCAGCAGCAGCACTAGAGCGGATCTCTGAGAGCGCTCCCTCTCTCTCTTCCTCTCGCTCTCTCTCCGAGCTCGCTGCAGCTGCAGGGGGACAATAGTCCAGTCAGGGCTGGGGAGAGGGGGGCAGTCGAGTGAGAGGCACAGGGAGAGCAGCAGTAGGGGAGCCTCCGGCTGCGGGACGGGGGGCCCGAGTGAGGTTTGCAGGGGTGCGTGAACGGACGCCGCAGGTAAATGTGAGCTCTACGCAACTCTCGGGGCCTCTGTCTTGCGAGACGTGACAGAGCATGAGAGACGCCGCGTCTTCCTTCATCAAGCGTTTTCTTACTAGGTAACGCGTGCTGTTAACTGTGACCGGGGGCTTGACAGACTGCAGCTAGTGTGATTTTCTGATCCCTAAAAGAAAGAGAAGGAAAGAGTTTCAGTTTGATTCTTAGAAGCAGAAAAGTAAGGAAATTACAGAGGAGCTGGACTGAGTGTCTGTCCAGTTACTCTCCAGCTCTGATGATGATGAAGGAGTGTTCATGTGAAGATACAGAGGAGCTGGACTGAGTGTCTCTACAGTGACTCTCCAGCTCTGATGATGATGAAGGAGTCTTCATGTGAAGATACAGAGGAGCTGGACTGAGTGTCTCTACAGTTACTCTGCAGATCTGTTGATCAACTGCCAGCTTCAATATGTATTGACCGAACACCAGGGATGTATAATTCAGAGCTTGTTATCTTCCTTTGAGACAAGAGGTTGCATGTGAATTTTTAAAACCAGGAGTGGATCAGACTTCTGTGCACTTGGAGTATATCGGACAGCACTGTAAAACCTGGAATGGATCAGACCTCGCTGCAGTTGTGGTTTGCCTGACAGCACTGTGAAGCCTAGTGTGGATCAGACTGCTGTGCACTGGGAATCGGGCAATATAGTAAAACCTGGGCTGGAGTAGGTTGCCTTGCACTGGGAGTCTGACCTTATGCACTGGGCTGTGTTTGTGCAGCCAGGCAGCCAGTGTGTGTGTGTGAGAGATTGTGAGTCTGAGCATCAGACCCGGAAATGGGCTTCCTCTGTTTGTTCTTCTGTGGCTGTTTCTCTGATTAGGGAAGAAGGCTGAGGCTGTTCTGTTTTTTTTTTTGTGTTTGTTCTTTTGGTGTCGGTTTGTGTCGTTGTTTCTGTAGAGGAAGTGAAGGAGGCGTATTCTGAGAATCGGCAGGGGAAAGAAATCCCATCTCTCTTCTGCAGCAAAGGGTGCCGGGCTGTTCCCACCCCCTCTGGGGTCTTTTCTTACTTTCTCATCCTTTCTGCCTCCCTGTCGCTGTGTCTGTCTGTGTGTCTCCCAACCTCTGTATCTCCCAGTCTGTGTGTCTCCCAACCTCTGTATCTCCCAGTCTGTGTGTCTCCCAACCTCTGTATCTCCCAGTCTGTGTGTCTCCCAACCTCTGTATCTCCCAGTCTGTGTGTCTCCTAGCCTCTGTATCTCCCAGTCTGTGTGTCTCCCAACCTCTGTATCTCCCAGTCTGTGTGTCTCCCAACCTCTGTATCTCCCAGTCTGTGTGTCTCCCAACCTCTGTATCTCCCAGTCTGTGTGTCTCCCAACCTCTGTATCTCCCAGTCTGTGTGTCTCCCAGCCTCTGTATCTCCCAGTCTGTGTGTCTCCCAACCTCTGTATCTCCCAGTCTGTGTGTCTGTCTGTGTGTCTCCCAACCTCTGTATCTCCCAGTCTGTGTGTCTCCCAACCTCTGTATCTCCCAGTCTGTGTGTCTCCCAACCTCTGTATCTCCCAGTCTGTGTGTCTGTCTGTGTGTCTCCCAACCTCTGTATCTCCCAGTCTCTGTGCCTGTCTGGGCCCAACATCATTCACCCCATATGTGTGGAAAATATGCACTGTATGATAGCATAAGGTAGCTGTAAACTGTATTGTTCAGAACTCGAGTCTGTTTGCTCTCGAATTCTTCCTCCTTGTCCTCCAATAAGTGAACTGTATTTCATTTTAGAAGGAAATGGTTTCTCTTTCTGTCGATCTGTCTGCCGGTTTGTGTGTCTGGCAGGAAACGACTATCTGTATGTCCTAACCTTTGTGTCTTGTCTTCTTACACATTTTTGAGTTTTCTCCTTGCAAATTGAATAGAGATTTTAGGTTTCGGTTCACAGCTGCTCAGTTTGTGATTATTGTCTCTTTCCCACAGAAATCTCACTGTATCCTCAAGACCGAGGATCCACACAGAGGTGAGAACTGATTCCTCCTCTGTCCCTCACTCCAATCCCAACCTGCCCAAGGGTCCCAAAACGTAAAAATACGCCGTGTGTCATAGTGAGTGGGGGACGGTCACCTGCTGTGTCTCTCAGTGTGGGTGTGGACAGTGACAGGAGTCAGTGTGGAAGCAGACTTGACAGGGGTCAGTGATCAGGGTGGATGTGGACATTGATGGGGGTCAGTGACGGGGGTCTGTGGTCAGTGACTGGGGTCTGTGGTCAGGGTTAATGCGGACAGTGACGGGGGTCTGTGGTCAGTGTGGCTGCGGACAGTGACAGTGGGCAGCGTGATAACTCTGTCCCTCTCTCTCAGTGTGGATGCGGTCAGTGACGGGTCGGTGGTCAGGGTGGATGCGGACAGTGACAGTGGGCAGTGTGGTAACTCTGTCCCTCTCTCTCAGTGTGGATGCGGACAGCGACAGGGGGACAGGGGTCCAGGGGAGAGTGGGCAAGGTGGACAGTCCTCTGGGCCGCACTTTCAGCTTCTTCAGGAAGATGGCAGGCAAATCCAAGGTAAGGACAGCGTGTCTGTGCTCCAGGTGGCCCCGCAGCTGGCCAGCCCTGACCGGGTCACCCTGCCGTCCACACAGCGCCATGACAACAGCGCCAACCCTCTGCTCCCTCTGTCAACATGTGGTTGAAGCCGATAACCTGCTTTCTGTCAAGAACCTCTGGAGGAGACTCCCGGGCTGAATGGCTCCTCTTGTCAGAGACTATTCCTATGTTCGAAAAAGTGGGAAACATGTTTGTTTCGGTTGCTTCGGTTTATAACATCTGCGACGTCTCCAGTTTAACAGGAATCTTCCCGTTTTAGTCATTGTTTGAGCAAATGTAGAGGAAAAATTCAGGCCAGAGATCGCCGGTCCAGTCTGGGCCGGGTCACACTGTAACCCTACAGTCCAGAGATCACTGGTCCAGTCTGGGTCACACTGTAACCCTACAGTCCAGAGATCACTGGTCCAGTCTGGGTCACACTGTAACCCTACAGTCCAGAGATCACTGGTCCAGTCTGGGTCACACTGTAACCCTACAGTCCAGAGATCACTGGTCCAGTCTGGGTCACACTGTAACCCTACAGCCCAGAGATCACTGGTCCAGTCTGGGTCACACTGTAACCCTACAGTCCAGAGATCACTGGTCCAGTCTGGGTCACACTGTAACCCTACAGCCCAGAGATCACTGGTCCAGTCTGGGTCACACTGTAACCCTACAGTCCAGAGATCGCTGGTCCAGTCTGCGCCGGGTCACACTGTAACCCTACAGTCCAGAGATCGCTGGTCCAGTCTGGGCCGGGTCACACTGTAACCCTACAGTCCAGAGATCGCTGGTCCAGTCTGGGTCACACTGTAACCCTACAGTCCAGAGATCACTGGTCCAGTCTGGGTCACACTGTAACCCTACAGTCCAGAGATCGCTGGTCCAGTCTGGGCCGGGTCACACTGTAGCCCTAAAAGTAAGCAATTAAGGTCAGAGGTGGCTCTACAAGACAGAAGCTGTAGACTCTACATCTCCCACTCTGTGTAGAACTGTGTTCCTGCTGCGTCCAGCAGAGGGCAGCATTACACTACACTTCCTCAGTGTGGGCTGAAGGGGCTTTCCTGGGGGAACTCTGAGCGACCTTGCCTGCAGGTCAGCACCTGGATTTGAATCTCACAACTGCAGAGTCACTAAACACTAAATGCACTAAAGTCATCCGCTTGACTGTGCAAGATTTGTCCTTTGTTTCTTATCCCAGTGTGCAGTATCTTTTCTTAAATGCACAGAAATGAAGCAGAGGCTTCATTTGTGGAATAAATCGCTTTCGCATTAAACATTCGGTAACAGGTGCACATACGACCTCTGACATGATCTCCTGCCGGCATTAAAACAATAGAACATCCGGATAACCTCCACAAGCCTCAAAAATAAGGAGAGGCCTCTAGCAGCCTGTTTACTGTGTTTCCCAGCACCTACGTGTCCCCTTATCAACCTGCTCCACAGTGGGATTCGTAGCAGCACCGTGGGGCACAGCAGATGTTTTCTGGACTGTTTAGCCCGGCGTGGGAATTGCAGCCTGTTCATTTCGCTTTCTGGTTGTCGGCATTCCACCTAGTGTGGCCTGGTCGCTCTTCCCCGTGTTTCTCCCCGATCGCCCCCCCCCCCCCGGCGCAGGGCTGGCTGCAGCGGCACTGTGACTTCAGTCTGCATTGCCCTGAGGGTACCCTACACCGCGGTACCGTCCAGTTGCAGAGCTCGGTGTCGGACCCAGGGAGAGGGTGCTGGGCCTCCAGACCGTGCACCCGCGGGCCCTTCGTTCACTGGGCAGACGATCGCGGGCTCCCCCCTCCCCCCACCCCGTCCCCCTCTGAAATGACATCATTTGTTGGGGAAAAAACCCATAAAAAAATAGTGACATCAGTCCATCCGTGGCCCGCGGCGATGTCATTCATCTGACGGGGTGGCTATTTTTGCCCGAGCTCTGCGCTCCAGATAACTTCGACCGTGCATGCACAGTGCAACACTTATCTCACTTCCTGCGCCATCAGAGGTTCCTCCCAACCGCTAAAAATGCACTTCTCAGTAAGGGCAGGGGTTCGGAGGAACGCGGGGGAGGGCTGTGTGGCACAGAGCGTTCCCACGGCTGCCGGCTGCCGGCTGGCAAGGAGGAATTGGGAGGCAGCCCAACTGAGGGATCGGGAAAGTTGTGGATTTGTGATGAAACTGCGTTTGGTAAACCATCAGAGCCAGTGCCTCAGCAGAGAGAGAGAGAGAGAGAGAGCACCTCTCTCCCACCGCCTAGAGAGAGATACAGCCTGTGTTTCGTGGAAATTGTATGAGAAGTCTCTGTAAGGGTTCAGGCCTCATGTCTTACAACATACTGGTCATACAACACAGTATGTTAGTGCAATCTTGTAAATATCGACAGTAGCAGTACAGTCCAAGAAGAACACAGTGAAATCAGGGTTAAAGCACAGTACAGTGCAGTAAGTCCCAGTGAGATTAGGGTAAAAGCACAGTACAGTGCAGGAAAGCCCAGTGAGATCAGGGTTAAAGCACAGTACAGTGCAGGAAAGCCCAGTGAGATCAGGGTTAAAGCACAGTACAGTGCAGGAAAGCCCAGTGAGATCAGGGTAAAAGCACAGTACAGTGCAGGAAAGCCAATGAGATCAGGGTAAAAGCACAGTACAGTGCAGGAAAGACGTGTGTATTTGTGTGTGCACGTTTGTCTATGTGAGTGTGTGTGAGAGAGAGAGATGATGAAGAGCGGTGCTCGGGGTCGGGATGGGAGGAGGTCAGGCACACGCCACTTGCAGACAAAGAGCGGCCGAAACACCCCCCCCCCCCCCCCCCCAGCACATCTGGACAACACGTGTCCGACTGCAGCGTGAGTGAGTTTCCACATCTCTCAGTGCGAGCCTGGAAACCTGTCCCACCGCCCCCCACCCCCTCTGCGTTCCTCCCTGCTCTCGTCAGCCCGCCAGCTCGGCTCGTTACCCTGCCGGACGGTGGGGTTGCATCATCTGTGTCACGGCTGTACAGTCGGGGAGGGAGGAGGGGGCGCTTCCTGGCCCGTTCCGCCCGCCCCTCTCCCGCATTCCCCTCCTCTCGCGGACAGAGCCTGCAGCTCCGAGTGCACGGGTCCGCAGCGCAAAGCAGAGAAATAGGAGTGTCGGAGGCAAAACAGGCAGCACTTAAGTGTCCAAGTGTTCAAGTTTATTGTCATTCTACTCATATACAGGTATATGGTATAACGAAATACTAGTAAGCTAGCTCTCAGACGGAAAGAAGTACAGAACACAACAATACAATTGTATAAAAAAAGAAAGACAGAGACAACAGGCAGTGTGCAAAACAACATCAGATGTGCAAAATCATACATCCACAGAATGAAATAAAGGATAGAAAATGATGGGAGTGAGCTCCTTGACCTGTGAGGTAGAGGTAGATTTCAATGTGTGTTTGAGTCCTTGGTAAGAGAGAAGGCACTGTGAGGTTCAGATCGTAGGTGAGAGAGGCTGAGAGTTTAATAGTTTGATAGTGCGGGGGTAAAAACTGTCTCTGAGTCGGGTAGTCCGGGCCCGAATGCTCCGGTACTGTTTTCCAGATGGTGGAGGGTCATAGAGTCTGTAGCTGGGGTGTGTGGGGTCTTTGATGATGCTTAGAGCTTTCCTCAAGCACCGGCTGTCATAAATGTCCTGTATAGATGGGAGGGGAACCCCAGTGATGGACTGGGCAGTTTTCACCACCCGCTGTAGGGCTTTGCGGTCAGCAAAACTGCAGTTGCTGCAGTCCGGTTGTTAGTGGTGTTATTTCACAGAGAGGTTGTAGAACTTTTCCAACACCTTTGTAGCAGAGTGAGGAAGCAGGACTGAGAGACAGAAGAAAAGGGAGAGAGAAGGGGAGGAAGAGGGGGGCACAGGAGGAAGAGGGGGTGTCTGTGTGCCTGTTGGAGAGTATGTGTGCGCCTGTAGTAGGGTATGTGTACTTGGGTATGTGTGAGCACCTGTAGGTGGGTGTGTAAGGGTGTGTGTGTGCCGGTAGGTGGGTGTGTGTAAGGGTGTGTGTGTGCCGGTAGGTGGGTGTGTGTGTCTCAGGGTGTGTGTTTGAGCGCCTGTATCTTGGTGTGTGCGTTTTGCACACTTTCCTTTGCAAACCCTCACACTCTTGTTTGCAGATTGTAGGAGTGTGAAAACTTCCATTTTTAAAATGCTGTGAATTTGTAAAATTAATATGCTAATCCCTGCTTGTGGCTGTGTCTGTCGATTAATTAGGAGGAGAGAGGGGTCACTCCAATAGCAGTTCTAGGCAGTCAGGATGATTACTGGACTTACCCTGATCTCACTGGGCTTAACTGCACTGTACTGTGCTTTTACCCTGATCTCACTGGGGTTTACTGCACTGTATTGTGTCATTATTAGTATCAATACTGCAGTGTGTTGTCGTTGTTAGTATTAATACTGCAGTATGTCATCATGTTAGTATTAATATTGCAATACATTATCATTGCTAGTATTCGTACTGCAGCTCGTTATCATTGTTGTATTAATACTGCAGCTCGTTATCATTGTTAGTATTAATACTGCTGGTGTTCCATCTCCTGCTGCCTGCGTGCTGCACTTATCAGCCCACACGCCTTCCTGATACACAGCCCCCCCGTCTAAAAACACACAGCGTGGCGAGAGCAGAGGACGGGGGGGAGAGGAGCACGGGGACAGGGAGGGGGGCACAGGAGCGAGGGAGCGAGAGGGAGGGGGGAAGGCCTGTGTGGGGAGAATTTGAACCCCCTCACCCCCTCCTCTGCCTTATTGTCTTACCCATCGTGCCCTCCTCTCACTTCGCAGTGTGGCTGCGCTGCACAATGGCTCTTTGCTAGTCTGACAATGGCAGCTGTCAGCGCTGCTGCCACAGAGGCAGTGTGTCACCTGGGACTGCCTCATTATCACACAGCGGAGCGAGGGAGAGATAAGAGTCAGCACCCCCAACACCCCCAAACTCTGCAACCCTCTCTCTTGTCACACACGCTGACTCATGGCTGTGAGAGCACACCCCATCAGAAAGGGTTCTCTGTGAGGTAGTGCCCCTTACCAAAGAGAGAGACGTATAGTATAGTATCTCAGTATAAACATGCAGACTGTTCGATAGAAAGGCCAATACTTCTATATACTGAAAGACAGATACTTATATATCAGGTGGGTATATATGCACACCTGAAGAAGGCTCCACAGCCGAAACGTTGTGTTCTCTTTCTTCTTTTTTTCAGCATGGAATAAACCTATTACTTGTTCCTTTGCAGATACTAATATAGACACCGATAGATGCTGTAAATGTGATGATACTTTGATAGACCGATACTTAGATAAGATTAAATGACTGATGCTCCTACAGGCCGATAGATGGGCTGACTGATGCTCCTACAGGCCGATAGATGGGCTGACTGATGCTCCTACAGGCCGATAGGTGGGCTGACTGATGCTCCTACAGGCCGATAGATGGGCTGACTGATGGGCTCTGTCGAGATCTGTGCTTGTTTCAATCCCCCGAGCCCCAGAGTTCGAAGACGACTGGCTTTGCTGTAGGGTTCTGCTGGTGACGATATCTTTCAAGGACCTGACTCGTGCTGGGGGGGGGCTGTTCCTGTGAGACCCCGGGGCTCAGAAAGGAGTGACGCAGAATGTGCAGGCGAGCGCGAGGTGTTCTGGCACGCCTTGTTGGCACCGGTTCCGAGAGAGAAACAGAACCAAGGCCAGAGAAGGAGCTGGCTTCAGTCCAGCTGCCTGCTGCGCAGCCCCTCTGTCTGACAGAAGGCAACACTTTTCTGACCCCTGTCAGCTAATTGGTCTAATTAATCCCCACGTGCTGATTATGTAACCTCCTTCACGCTTGGCCTGCCTGTGACCAGCGCAGCTCCAGTCCTGATCCCTTATGTCACTTCCTGCATCGGGAGCCCCCACCCAGCAGGACTTGTAGGTCCCCACTTCTAAAGACTTGAAACAATGTTGTTGTGACCAATTAAGCAGGAGGTGTGCTTAATTAATTAAATTAATTGAGAGGAGATCCCTTCAGCCCATAAGGACTAGAGTGCTCTTCTTTTAGATTGATTAAAAATGTCTTGTTCTTTACACACTTGTGACTTCTGGGACTAAATTGCATTGGGCCTCACAGGATCAGGGCTGGAGACTTCGGGTCTACATTGTCAGTCACTGGCTTTGCTAGACTTGATCAGTTAGTGTCTGAATACAGAGGAGCTGGACTGAGTGTCTGTACAGTTACTCTCCAGCTCTGATGATGATGAAGGAGTGTTCATGTGAAGATACAGAGGAGCTGGACTGAGTGTCTGTACAGTGACTCTAGAGCTCTGATGATGATGAAGGAGTGTTCATGTGAAGATACAGAGTAGCTGGACTGAGTGTCTGTACAGTGACTCTCCAGCTCTGATGATATCTAGAGTATTCTTCATCTTATAATGATGCCTCTTATACAGGCACAGTGCTTGTTTATTTCTGCTTGTCTGGATTATGAAAGTGCTTGGAAGACAGTTTTCCTAGATGGTTTGCTGTTGGGCACAAGTGTGTGAGGGGTGGGGGCGTGTGATGGCGCGCTGTGCCAGGAGCAGACCGTGTGCGTCCAGGGGAATGTGTTGAACTGAGGAACTGCAGGGAAGGACACTTTCCAGTCCTCAACAGCGCCGTTATTTTATCATTTTAGGCTCTAAATTTAACAATGACTAAGTTACTGAGAGACAGGTAGAGGGAGAGAGAGCGTGGGAGAGAGAGAGAGAGAGAGACCAGGAGGGGGGCCCAGAGTGAGGCGGGGGAGGCAGGGAGGCTGAAATAGAGGGAGAGGAGGAGGGGAATGGAGGCTGAAATAGAGGGAGAGGAGGAGGGGAAGGGAGGCAGAAATAGAGGGAGAGGAGGAGGGTAAGGGAGGCAAAAATAGAGATAGAGGAGGAGGAGGGGAAGGGAGGCAGAAATAGAGGGAGAGGAGGAGGAGGGGAAGGGAGGCAGAAATAGAGGGAGAGGAGGAGGAGGGGAAGGGAGGCAGAAATAGAGGGAGAGGAGGAGGAGGGGAAGGGAGGCAGAAATAGAGGGAGAGGAGGAGGAGGGGAAAGGAGGCTGAAATAGAGGGAGAGGAGGAGGGGAAAGGAGGCAGAGAGGCTGAAATAGAGGGAGAGGAGGAGGGGACGGGAGGCTGAAATAGAGGGAGAGGAGGAGGGGAAGGGAGGCAGGGAGGCAGAGAGGCTGAATCAGAGGGAGAGGAGGAGGGGAAAGGAGGCTGAATCAGAGGGAGAGGAGGAGGGGAAGGGAGAATGACAGGGGAAACCAGGAGGCTGAGACAGGAGCAAAGGGAGGGAGGCTGAGAGAGAGCACTGCTGTTTTTCTTGGCACTCAGTAGAAAGGCGGTGAGGCCGCTGGTTTTGGGCGTTCCTGCCGAAAGCTAAATTTAGCTGTCGGTGGTTCTGTTTGACTTGTGCTGGGAGGCTGGAGTGTCCTGGAGCCTCTCTCTGTGTGTGTGACTGATGCGGCTGAGCCCCGCCCTCTGCCCCAAACAGTCTGCGAAACTCTTAGAAAAGCCACAGCGATATGCAAGACAAAAAACAAAAGGCAGCTCAGTCAGAGCTCGGTTCGCTCTGTCGTGCAGCCTTCACAGTCGTACAGCTCTGCTCTTGTGCTCAGAATTGCCTGTTATTTGAAATCCACAGCACTACAGCACGATGCAGAGCACAACCCTGACTGTCAGATCTCCACCATTTAAAGAGTCATTTTTATCCAACGTGCCAAGGACTCTTGATGCAGACGTGTGCAGTGTGTTACATACATGTAGCAGAAACATGAGCTGCACATACAACACGGGACACTCTGTGCCTGAAGAGGCCGCTTTGAAAAAGACGCATCGTTCACAGATTCTAGACACTCTGGGGAGGGCCGACAATGTGTTGAAATACAGTATAGAGTTTAAAGAGAGGAATCTAAAACGAGAGATGTTGTATTACGATGCTGCAGTGTGCTAATAAGACGTCATTCAGAATATTGTGTACGAAATGGTGACATAAATGAAAGATATTTCTGTTCGGGAATGACCAGACACCTTCTCAGGTTCAAAGGCCTGCCCAGCGCCGACAGGCTGAAGGGACTGAGTCTCTTTAGTCCCGAACAGAGACGAGTATGAGGAGACGAGATTCAGGTCATCGACAAAGTCAATCCAAAGAGAGGTCACAACTGGAAACTACAGGGAAGGGTATTGAAACCAGATAGCAGGAGGCAGGTCTTTACACTAAGGGTGGTGGATGTGTGGAACAAGCTGCCCAGCCCTGTTGCTGGAGCCGATACCCTGGTTCCTGTCACTTATAATCCTCAGATCCGTGTAATAACGGGACACAGATCGGTGCAGCGGAACGGTTTCTGTTTTTTCCGTCGAGTTGGTAGAAATCATCAGCTGTTATTGAAATTAAGAAGCCGCGGCAAACTCGCCATTGAAAAGGCATCTGAATTTCAGCTTGGGCGAGACGGTGCAAATGCTTTTTAAAGCGTTTCTGCTTCAGTCCTGTAGTGATCGAGGAGATCCAGGGATCCCTCGACGTGACCGCAACTCGGCTTTTCGTGTTTGTGCTGATAAAAGAGAAACAGTTGATCTGTTTATCATATCTGTATTAAAAGTATTTCGGGTCGCATTTTTTTGTAGATTTACTCAAATCTACAAAAAAAAAAACAGTATTGGCAGATTTCTCTGTGGTCCCATAAGTACCTTTATTAAAGTTAGTGATGGGACGAAAATCTTCGAAAAATCCGTCTAGAAGGAAGAGGATATAATGCTTTTGCCACGTAGGAGATGGGCAGCCAGCAGCGTGTAGGTTTGAAATGCAAAGCGATTTGTTCAGAGATACAGGAGTTGAGTTAAAAAAAACTGTGGGCGCCGAACTGTAAAAAACCACGCTACAGTAAGTGAGACCATGAGGCGAGGAGAGGGCGTTGCAATGTTTATTTAGAAGGGGGCGTGGACAAACATGTCCAGCGCGCCGCTGTTGGTTAAAACTTAAGCTCCCGAAGAGGGCGGGTTTATGTAATGAGCTCACGCTGTTATTGGTTGGGATTCTCAGGAGGGACGGGGGTTGTCAGAGTGGGGGCGTGGTCGTATAATACACTCCCCGATTTGATTGGTCGAACATCAGAGACCTCCGCCTTGGAGGCGGGGACTTATGCCTGCCCGTCTTGCTCCTGCGTGCTCTCCCCGCCCCTGGGGGCGTGTCCCACCCCGGAGTGCGCTCTCATGTGAAGAGATTAGCAGCGAGTTCGAATTTCCTGTTTGAAAGTCATTCGCTCCGAGCAGGGCTGAGAGGCGGATATATTCATATTTATAGATTACATATTTATATAAAGGGAAAAAAAAAAGTTGATAGGACTTGCTTTTTCTTCTTCCCTTTTTTTCTTCTTCTTCGTCTTACCCGTTGGCGCAACCCGGAAAGAAGCTGGATTAACAGAACTGGACCAGAATTAGGCTAAAAGCCGAAACGCTTTTGTTTTCCTGCGTCCAGTTAGTTCTCATTGTACGTACAGTGTATGCACCGGTGTACCGCGCGTCCAGAACTGAAGTAGCCAGGCTGCGATGTCTCGGGTAGCAGACCCGTTGTCCAAGACCCGCCAGGAGCGCATGAGGGAGATCACGCAGCGGGTGAGTCTGCCGTCTCTGTCCACTCGCCTTCGAAGGAACACGGGGGAATCGATCGCGATCGCTCAAGGGCCTGATGGACCACTATTGTTGTGGCTGATTGGAATTATCGTGAGAATGTTTTAGGAGCTTTTTTTTTCTTTTTCGAAGAGTTTAAATTGCCACTCGACCGCCCCCCCCAAAGTGTTTATTTGCGTCCCTTTCGGGCTCGGGTTTCATGTGGTTCCGGTGGGTTCTGCACGTGTAGAAGGAGCGCAAGAGCCCCAGAGCTGCCTCTCGGACCCGGAGCCGCCCCCCCGTGTGCGAGTCCGGGCTCAGGGCTCCGGGCCCCGGGCCGGTTCTGGGCTCGGTTCGGCTCAGCTCGGGCCTGGACAGGAGCACGCAGCGCCCGGGGGGGGGGCAGAGGGGGAGGTGTGTGTTTCGGGGGATGGGGCCCCTGGCGGACTGGCGCGTCTGAGCCCGAGCACAGCCGGGGCGCGACTTTTACACCACGTTTTTGTTAAAAAAAAAAGTTCTGCTCCATCACGAAACCACCACCTCCTCCTCCTCCTCCTTCCCAAGAACGATAACACGTTCAGGGGAGCGATTGCACAGCCCCAGTTACTCAGAGGCTATTGAGCAAGAGAGAGGTCGCGGCGCAGTCCGATCTCCTTTTTGTTTTCCTCTTTTTATGTTTCAAGTTATTAAGGTTTCAGTTTCAGCCCGGTTACAGCGGTGGTAACTCCTGCCCATCACCCCCCGCCGGCTCGATTCCTGGGCTGGCTGTAAACTCCGCTTCCTCGCCTGTAGCTGTGAACGACCCCCGGGCGGTCTTTTCAGAGACAATCCCAGGGTCTTTTATCGAGGTGTGAATTTTGCGCCGCGGCTGGAAGGCGCGCCGGGCCGCTCAGTTCCCCGATCGGCACCAGGAAACTTTGCGGCCCGGCCGCGGGATCGCCATCCGCTCGTGCCTCCCGCGCTGGAGCCGCTCTCGCCCGGCCCGGTACCACGGTACCGCCGCCGTCCAGCCGCCCGATCTGGGACGAGTTGTGTCGCGGCGCCTCACCTCCTGGTGTCTCACCTGCGAGACACGTGCTTCACACCGGAAGTGACGCACCCAGAGTTGGCAAAGAGACGAGCCCCCCCCACACCAGAAGCCGGAAATTGACAAGCGCTCGGGGTTTAATAATCGTTATCATCGTCATTATAATTCTCGTACAAATATGCCATATAGCTGTTTATGCGCCTGTGTCCTGTTTCTCTGATTACTGCTTAACCAGCAGCGCCCATGGGTTTGTGTCAGGGTTGGACCCAGACGTGCTGTGACGGGTGGATCTGTGTTATGAATATGGTAGTGCCGTTCTGGAGTTGGGAGCTGGGAGTTACAGTCGCACAATCAGGCCACAGCCATCTGTATTTCCTGTTTTCTCACTTTTAATTGGCCTTCTCTGCGTTCAGGAATGCTTTTGAGTAAAATGAACTTTTCTGTGGGGAGGGGTGGGTGGCGGCGGCGGCTGTGAGGTTAGCTCTGCGTGGAAGCAGAAGAAAGTGATCTGCCCACTTTTCCGCTGTAGGAATGCCATTTGAAAACACTTTGGGCAGAGAGGCGTTGGAATCTCCGTAATACCAGTCTCTTCTCGGAATGTTCTGAAGACTTTTGGAATATAATCTGGAGAGTCACTGTAGAGACACTCAGTCCAGCTCCTCTGTATCTTCACATGAACACTCCTTCATCATCATCAGAGCTGGAGAGTCACTGTAGAGACACTCAGTCCAGCTCCTCTGTATCTTCACATGAACACTCCTTCATCATCATCAGAGCTGTAGAGTGACTGTAGAGACACTCAGTCCAGCTCCTCTGTATCTTCACATGAACACTCCTTCATCATCATCAGAGCTGGAGAGTCACTGTACAGACACTCAGTCCAGCTCCTCTGTATCTTCACATGAACACTCCTTCATCATCATCAGAGCTGGAGAGTCACTGTAGAGACACTCAGTCCAGCTCCTCTGTATCTTCACATGAACACTCCTTCATCATCATCAGAGCTGTAGAGTGACTGTAGAGACACTCAGTCCAGCTCCTCTGTATCTTCACATGAACACTCCTTCATCATCATCAGAGCTGGAGAGTCACTGTACAGACACTCAGTCCAGCTCCTCTGTATCTTCACATGAACACTCCTTCATCATCATCAGAGCTGGAGAGTCACTGTAGAGACACTCAGTCCAGCTCCTCTGTATCTTCACATGAACACTCCTTCATCATCATCAGAGCTGGAGAGTCACTGTACAGACACTCAGTCCAGCTCCTCTGTATCTTCACATTCACACTCCTTCATCATCATCAGAGCTGGAGAGTCACTGTACAGACACTCAGTCCAGCTCCTCTGTATCTTCACATGAACACTCCTTCATCATCATCAGAGCTGTAGAGTGACTGTAGAGACACTCAGTCCAGCTCCTCTGTATCTTCACATGAACACTCCTTCATCATCATCAGAGCTGGAGAGTCACTGTACAGACACTCAGTCCAGCTCCTCTGTATCTTCACATGAACACTCCTTCATCATCATCAGAGCTGGAGAGTCACTGTAGAGACACTCAGTCCAGCTCCTCTGTATCTTCACATGAACACTCCTTCATCATCATCAGAGCTGGAGAGTCACTGTACAGACACTCAGTCCAGCTCCTCTGTATCTTCACATTCACACTCCTTCATCATCATCAGAGCTGGAGAGTCACTGTACAGACACTCAGTCCAGCTCCTCTGTATCTTCACATGAACACTCCTTCATCATCATCAGAGCTGGAGAGTAACTGTAGAGACACTCAGTCCAGCTCCTCTGTATCTTCACATGAACACTCCTTCATCATCATCAGAGCTGGAGAGTCACTGTACAGACACTCAGTCCAGCTCCTCTGTATCTTCACATGAACACTCCTTCATCATCATCAGAGCTGGAGAGTCACTGTACAGACACTCAGTCCAGCTCCTCTGTGTCTTCACATGAACGCTCCTTCATCATCATCAGAGCTGGAGAGTCACTGTACAGACACTCAGTCCAGCTCCTCTGTATCTTCACATGAACACTCCTTCATCATCATCAGAGCTGGAGAGTCACTGTACAGACACTCAGTCCAGCTCCTCTGTATCTTCACATGAACGCTCCTTCATCATCATCAGAGCTGTAGAGTGACTGTAGAGACACTCAGTCCAGCTCCTCTGTATCTTCACATGAACACTCCTTCATCATCATCAGAGCTGGAGAGTCACTGTAGAGACACTCAGTCCAGCTCCTCTTTATCTTCACATGAACACTCCTTCATCATCATCAGAGCTGGAGAGTCACTGTACAGACACTCAGTCCAGCTCCTCTGTATCTTCACATGAACACTCCTTCATCATCATCAGAGCTGGAGAGTCACTGTACAGACACTCAGTCCAGCTCCTCTGTATCTTCACATGAACACTCCTTCATCATCATCAGAGCTGGAGAGTCACTGTACAGACACTCAGTCCAGCTCCTCTGTATCTTCACACGAACACTCCTTCATCATCATCAGAGCTGGAGAGTCACTGTAGAGACACTCAGTCCAGCTCCTCTGTATCTTCACATGGACACCCCTTCATCATCATCAGAGCTGTAGAGTCACTGTACAGACACTCAGTCCAGCTCCTCTGTATCTTCACATGAACACTCCTTCATCATCATCAGAGCTGTAGAGTCACTGTACAGACACTCAGTCCAGCTCCTCTGTATCTTCACATGAACACTCCTTCATCATCATCAGAGCTGGAGAGTCACTGTACAGACACTCAATCCAGCTCCTCTGTATCTTCACATGAACACTCCTTCATCATCATCAGAGCTGTAGAGTAACTGTACAGACACTCAGTCCAGCTCCTCTGTATCTTCACATGAACACTCCTTCATCATCATCAGAGCTGGAGAGTCACTGTACAGACACTCAGTCCAGCTCCTCTGTATCTTCACCTGAACACTCCTTCATCATCATCAGAGCTGTAGAGTCACTGTAGAGACACTCAGTCCAGCTCCTCTGTATCTTCACATGAACACTCCTTCATCATCATCAGAGCTGGAGAGTCACTGTACAGACACTCAGTCCAGCTCCTCTGTATCTTCACATGAACACTCCTTCATCATCATCAGAGCTGTATTATAGAACAGCCTTGTTATACCGGGGGGCAGCTGGTCCAGTGGTTCAGGCCCAGCCTTGTTATACCAGGGGGCGGCTGGCGTGTTGGAAAAGTACAGGTCTGTTACAGGAGGAGGCTGTGAAAGAGAAGTTTCACAGAAGCCATGGCAACAGAACTCGCAGCTTTAGCAGATCCGGCCCTGACGGCGTCGGGGTGTTTTCAGGAACAGATCGGAGAGGGCACACACACACGCACGCACGCGGCGCTGGGCAGGCTCCGGGGAGCTCGGGTGCTGGGAGAGCAGGTGGGCAGAAGCAGAGCGTCGGCGCGGAGCGTGGGAGTGGGGCGTGGGCGTGCGCCGCCGCGTGTGTCAGAGAGGACAGCGCTGCGCTGCAGTGGGGGAGGTGTGCCGGCGGCTCGCCGAGCGCCGCTGAGTCAGCCGTGGAGGAACTGCGGAGTTTTTCCTTCGTCGGCGTCTGCCTTTCTTTTGTATTTGTTGTGCTTCTCTCTTCTTGCTCTCTCTCTCTCATGGATGCGATTCCGCTCACGAAGGAAACTGGGGGCACGGTGACAGACACTGCGTCATGCGCTTGCACCCTCACACACACACACACACACACACACACACACGTAGGTACCCTGCAGGTGCTGACGGTGACACACACGCCTGCACGGACGGGCACAGCGCACCGGCACCCACGCACACACTGACAGGGCAAGATCCTGCTGGAGTAGCCATGGAGAGGGGCATGATGGGCAGGGTGCTGGGGTCCTGTCTCCCCCCCCCCCCACACACACCCCAGTGACACCCCAACTCTTCTCTCCTGACCGGTGTGCTGGTGTGGTTTGGGGCCCATCCTTCAGGCCCAATGCCTGCCTTCCCTGTGTGCCTTTCCCTCTATATTAATATGCATCTTGTAAGCAGGTTAAGCCAAATTTAGCGTGACTAATACACTCAATAAGCCTTTCAGTACACCTAATTATTGGGTGTTGTTGTGTCACACACGGACAGTGAGCATGCAGGATTCTGTCTGCTGCTCTTACTGCTTGCTGCTGACTGTGAAGCTGTGCTCCTGCTTCTCTCTCTCTCTGTAGGTATATATTTAAACACGCTCATGCAGCACAGTGTCTTTCTACAGTATATACACTGGCGCACAGTGCAGAAAGAGGAGCTGTTACATTAGTGACTCCCCAGCGCCATCTTGTTTTTTTACACCCGACACCGTGAGCGGATGGCGGTCGCGTTGGCAGGGTCGGGCGTGATGTCGGCCCGTGCCGGGGCAGAGAGGACGCGGGGGCGCCGCGCCGGCCCAGGGCGGTCACTCTCGCCCGGCCCGTCGGCGAGGAATCGGATGTTGCACGCGGCGGCCCGGCTTTGGCAGAGGGGTTGACCCTCCCCAGTACCCGTCGGGAGGGCTGCAGTCAAAAAGGCAAGAGAGGATCCAGCTAATCGAGATTATTCGTTCAGCTCAGCTTCAGTGAACCGATTAGCCAAGAGCGCGACACAGGCTCAGCGGAGGCTGTTTGGTCCGTCTTGCTCGTCTGACAGAGTCGGGGCTCCAACCACCTGACTGGGAAGCCTGATGCAGACTCCCACAACCCTTTGTGTAAAGTAGCAGATCATTTGCATCATGTAAATTCCCACAGCAGACTTTCCGGAGGCGGATTGGGCTGAGGAGCCCTTAAATACCCTTGTAAACATTAACCCAGTCTCATGCAGCCTGTGCACATACACACGTGTGTGGAAGTATATTAAGATGTATGCTGGACTTGTCTACCCTTTAATACTCCTGTGTGCATTTACTCAGTCTCATGCAGTCTGTGTATGTACATGCACACTTGTGTATATAGTGGATGTATCTGTCCTTAAACACTCCTGTGTACATGAACCCAGTCTCTTGGTCATGCTCATGCTATAGGCTTTGGTACAGAGGGAGAAGTGCGTGCCTCTCGCCCGGAGGGTCCCGTGTTCGATTCCCGCTCTCTTGCTCATGCTTGTGCTGCATGTGTATAGAAATCCACTACATTGCATCGTTCTCTGCGGGGTGTATCAGCTGGGTCCGGTGCTCTGTCTCTCTCTCCTGCGCACAGTCGCTGCTCTGTGATACAGCACGCTCGCTGCACAGCACACTGGGGGTCCGGGGGGTGATACCGGGCCTCCTGTGTGACGCACCGGGCCGGGGGGGGGGTAGAATATCAATTCGGATTTCCGGACATTCCTGCCGCTGTCCTGGGCTGTTCTCCCAGTGCTCAGCCAGGCAAGCAGGGACACGGGGACCTGGGGAGCCGTGCTCACTGGGAAACGGACTCCGAGATGCGGGGGCATGCTGCTCCCGAGCTTCCTGGACAGGGCATTCCGAACGCTTCATCCGCGCAGGCGTAGGAATGAGTGTCCCAAGTGTATCCCGGTTCGGACGGGAGCTCAGCTGTTCACAGTTCTAGCCCTTCTGCACAGGTGTGCAGGGTGTGGCTGGCCTGTCCCTGGGGGGCCTAGATGGGCGCAGACGGTGATGTTGGGTGGGGGGGGGCTACAAGTCCTCTCTTGGCGAGACCCCCGGGCCTTCGGAGCGGCTCTGGCGGAGAGCGGAGAGCAGAGACCTCTGTGGGTTTTGTGTTGAGCAGGTTCCAAGTGTACCAAGGCAAATTCTTGTACCTGACCCGTGCTGGCGAATAAAAGCGATTACGATTCTTTGCCGGCCCACTACGCGTTGGCATCAGAGCTACAGGAGGGTCACAGACGAGCGGGCAGGGGAAAGGAGTCCATCACAGGTGGCACCGGTCCCGAGCGCTGACAGTGAGGGGGGCGGGTCCGCTCTCGGGAGTTGCTGTGTGGTGCCGCGCAGCGCATGGAGAGCTGCTGTGACAGTGTGGGCAGTGGACTGTGGCTGAACCGGGGCGGGGAGCCTGAGCCACAGAGACGCCACGCAGGTGTGAGGGGCTGAATTCTCAGAAAGGAACCAGCTGCTTGTGAAGGGTTTGGCCTGAAACAGCTCCTGCTCCCTCACCACCGCGAGCGCGGGGCTCCGTTCCAGGACGCTCTCAGTGTCCCTCTCTCTTGTGTCGGGACTCTTCTAGGTCACCGACATCCCTTCGCACAGCAGTCTGGTCCTCTCCAGGTTTTACATTTGTGAATCAGAACCTGTACTGTGCACTAGGAGTCTGACTGACAGCACTGTAAAACCTGGAGTGGATCAGACTGCTGTGCACTGGGAGTCTGACTGACAGCACTGTAAAACCTGGAGTGGATCAGACTGCTGTGCACTGGGAGTCTGACTGACAGCACTGTAAAACCTGGAGTGGATCAGACTGCTGTGCACTGGGAGTCTGACTGACAGCACTGTAACACCTGGAGTGGATCAGACTGCTGTGCACTGGGAGTCTGACTGACAGCACTGTAACACCTGGAGCGGATCAATCTGCTGCTGTGCATTGCAATCTTTATTTTCAGGCCCGTATACATTAATTAATCTAGTTAGAAAAAAAAATATTTTTCTTCCTGTGGCAGAAGAAGACACGCACAGGGGCTGTGGAAAGCACACTGATCGCACAGACTCACTGAGTCACTGTCAGGGTAGACGCAGCCAGAGAGCACAGCTCACAGTGCCGACCTTGTGACTGGAGAGAGAGAGCGTCACGAGAGGCCCGTGGATCAGAGAGGGAAGGCAGGGAGGAAGAGGGCGGCGAGGAGGGGGAGGGACAGAGAGAGGGATGAGAGTAGGGTGAGGTGAGCGAAGGAGAGCAGGGCAACGAAAGAACGAGAGGAGGGAGTGGGGGAGGGAGGGCAGAGGAGAGAGTACATGTCGCTCAGCTTCAGAAACGATTCACCTGACCTGCAGGGCGTCCTTCTGAAAGGCCGCAGCCCTCGGTCGGCGTGCACAAGTGCTGTCTCGGCCTCGGGGCTCTCTCTGTGCTGCCGGCCTGCCCGTGTCGTGTTTGGAGCAGCTGGGCTGCGGTGAGGACCCGAATAGGGGTCTCACCCCTCCCCCCCAACCCCCCGCTGTGTGACACAGGCACACCTGTCTGTGTCTGGCCCTGCACTCCACAAAGGGCCCTTTCAGAGCGACCTGAGAGAGAGGGAGTCGGGTTACACAGGGGTTTCGAAGAGAGCGGGCAGCACCGCCAGCGCTGGGAGACTCTCGATCCCCTCTTTCTCACACACACACACTTTTTCTCTCTGTCCTCCCTTTGGGAGTGGTTGTTTTTCTTCTGCTGAGATTGGAAATCTTTCTCCTTCACTTCTTCTATTTCTCTCTCACACTCTCCCTCCCTGTCTCACTCCTCCCCCTCCCCTTTCTCCTCTCTGTTCTTTGCCCTGACCACTGGACTGTAAAAGAGATTTTATAGTAGTCACGTGCTGTAGTTATGAGCGTCTCACTGTCGAACCTGTAAACAACCACATACAACAGGTGTGTAAACAGAGCGAGAGAGAGGCTGTGGAAACTGGCTGTTTCCAGACCTGCAGGGCCACACACAGACGACACCCTCCTTCCCAGGCTCCTTCCTGTACAGTGTAGTAGAGCCCAGTGAGATCAGGGTAAAAGCACAGTACAGTGCAGTAAAGCCCAGTGAGATCGGGGTAAAAGCACAGTACAGTGCAGGAAAGCCCAGTGAGATCAGGGTAAAAGTGCAGGGGGAGGATGAGGTTATCATTCCTTTCATTGGTGCTGTTTTCCTTTCTGACTCCTTCTGCCTCTCTGGCTGACTTCACAGCAGAGGAATTCCAGGAGAGTCGTCTGCTCTCTTTCTCTCGCTCCCTGCCTCCTCCCACTCTTCACTCACAGCCCCCGACACCCTCTCTGTCCCTCCTTCCTCTCCCTCTGCCCTTCTTCCTCAAACTCTCTATACCTCTCTCTCCGTCCCTCCGTCCTCTCCTCTCTCTCCGTTCCTCTCCCTTGCCATGCGGTCTCTCTCTCTCTTCTCTTCTTGCTCTTCCGTCGCTCCACCCCGCTGGCCTGGAAGGACAGGGGTCAGTGACTCAGTGTTGCCATCTCTCTGAAGCTCTGAACAACATCCTGGGTCAAAGGTTCAGTTCAGTCAGATAGTCAACAGGTCGGTCAGTCTTCTGGACAAGTCTGTGAGACAGCTGGCCAGACTTTTGGTCATTCAGAGATTTCCCAGGTCTGTCAGACAGCCGACCTTTCCTCTGGTCACTCGGTCAGGCGTTCCCTGAGTCTGTGACACAGCTGGCCAGTGAAACAGACTGTGGTTTAGCTAGAGGATGGTCAGCCACTCTTCAGACAGTTAGTCAGTGTGGGAAAGTGCTGTAATAAAAACCTGAACGTTTTGTTTAATGATCTTCCTGACGGTCTGTAAGAAGAGTGTGTGAAGTTAGTCATGATCAACATGTCGTTCGTGGCTTCCGCCTGTACAGTCAGCATGTGTTTGGACGGAGCAGAGGTGTCTGGGATAACACAGGAAAACAGAGGTGTTCTTGAGGCCTGGGCACTGTGGAAACTGACATCAGAAACGCCAGAGCAGTGTCTCTGTCGCTCACAGTGTAGCTCTGTCTTTTCTCCCCCCCTTCCTCACTCTTCTCCTTCTCCCACACCTCCTCCTCTCTCCTCTCTCTCTCTCCTCGTCTCTCTTTCTCTTTCTCCTCCCTCTCCTCGTCCCTCCTCTCCCCTCCTCTCTCCTCCTCTCTCTTCTCTCTTCTCTGCTCCTCTCTTCCCTCTCTCTCCTTTCTCTCCTGTCCCTCTCCTCTCCCCTCATTTCTCATCTCTCTCCTCCTCTCTCCTCCTCTCTCTTCTCTGCTCCTCTCTTCCCTCTCTCTCCTTTCTCTCCTGTCCCTCTCCTCTCCCCTCTCCTCTCTCTCCTCTCTCTTCTCTGCTCCTCTCTTTCCTCTCTCTCCTTTCTCTCCTGTCCCTCTCCTCTCCCCTCTCCTCTCTCTTCTCTGCTCTCTTCCCTCTCTCTCCTTTCTCTCCTGTCCCTCTCCTCTCTCCCGGTCTTTGTGCTGTAGTACACACCTTGCTATACTCGGCCGCTTCATCATGACAGTGCTGGTGAGTGACATGAAATTCACACCCCAGATCTGGGTATCTGGGTAAAAACAGGTCTCTTTTTCTTTGTCTTTGTCTCTTTCTTTTGTTCCTCTTCTTTTTCTCTTTCAGTTTGCAGTTCCCCATCTCTCATCCCTCTGAGGTGAGGAATTGCATTGACCAGATGTTGCTTTGCCCTGTCTGGTTAATCAAATTTAAATTCAACAAACTTTATTGGCATAACCAATAAATGACAGTGTTTCCAAAGCAATAACAATTACCAAGATATCTCCGAGCATCTCCAACATCAGTGACCAGTCATCTTCCTGGAAGGGGGAATGCTATTTGTCCTCTTTGACATGTTAATTAATCTCTGTTCGTTAGCAAACAGAGTGTGAGGTGCTTTGTGTTTAAAAAGGTGTGGTGATAACGAGGCATCTGTCTCTGCATACACACTCACTGGTTGCCTGAGTCCCTCTCTCAGTCCCTCTCTCTTTTCCTCCTCTCTCTCTTAGCATTCCCCTCTTTTCTCTGTCCCTCTCCCTCCCTTTGTCTGCCTCTCTCTCTTTAACCCTCTCCCTGCTCTCTTCTCTCTACCTCCTCTACTTCCTTTCCATCCCTCCCTCTCTCTGTCCCTGTCTCTCTCTCTCCCTCTGTCCTTGTCTCACTCTGTCCCTCTCTCTGTTTCTGTCTCTGTCCCTTTCTTTCTCTCTCCCTCCCTCTGTTTCTGTCTCTGTCCCTGTCTTTCTCTCTCTCCCTCTGATTTTGATTTTGGTGGTGTGTTGTGCTTTGCACGGTTGTAATATTTCGGTGACTTCAGATGCGCCCAGTTGGTTCAGTAAATCATCTTTAAACGCAGGAAATTCCTGACGCGTTGGAAATGCCCCGACTGTAGTTTCACTTACGTTTTGTGACTGTGCTATTGAATTCTTCGTAGTGGACATGATTGAACTGACTTAATTCAGTTCAGCCTTCGCAGATTACCTGGGAATACCAGGTTTTCTGCAGCCTCTCTGACAGGTTCCCTCACGCAGTCGTAGGAGAATTTACTCTCGGATGATCAGGGTTTTTACAGCGGCGTCGGCTTCCGGCCTGGCTGCTTCCGGCCTGTGTGGACGTGACTCGATACGGGGCAGTGTTCCTCATTGGAGCTGAACACAGGGGTCGCTCGCTTCTTTACATGAAGGGTGGCGAATGTCTAGGACAAGTTGCTGAAACAGATTCCCAGGGATCCTTTGGGAAAGGGCTGGCGGTGATCTTGGGATATATTAGCTACTAAGCTTCCAAACCAGCTGGATGGGCTAACAGGCCTCCTGCTGGCTTCAGCCTTTCCCGTGCTCTGTGATCTTACAGTCCGCAACTCCCTGTATCTCCGTTGCTGTGCTGGGACTGGAGCTGTGCCCCCTGTCAGATGAGCCGGCAGCCCCAACACCAGTAATTGGATTTCTGTCTAGCCAGACCCCCCCGACCCCCTCCACCACACTCCAGGGAATGGGGTGCCAGTAATTGAATCTTGACTTCCTAACGAGCTGTTTTCTCCATGACCTCTAGTCGCGGCGCTCCCTCCCCATGAGGCCGAGCCCTCGCTAAGCTGCTTTCGCTGTCTCCGCGCAGACTTACCGCGCCGCTGATGGCCGTCGGCCCAGGCCTCGTGTAACAGGAGCCCGTGCCTCACGTTTTTGCCCCATTGTTCTTTTTGACAGTAATAAAAGTGTTCCTACTGCTGGTACTACTGCCCCTGTTACTAACACAACTGCTGGTACTACTGCCACTGTTACTAACACTACTGCCCCTGTTACTAACACTACTGCCCCTGTTACTAACCCTACTGCTGGTACTACTGCCACTGTTACTAACACTACTGCTGGTACTACTGCCCCTGTTACTAACACAACTGCTGGTACTACTGCCACTGTTACTAACACTACTGCCCCTGTTACTAACCCTACTGCTGGTACTACTGCCACTGTTACTAACACTACTGCTGGTACTACTGCCACTGTTACTAACCCTACTGCCACTGTTACTAACACTACTGCTGGTACTACTGCCCCTGTTACTAACACTACTGCTGGTACTACTGCCACTGTTACTAACACTACTGCTGGTACTACTGCCACTGTTACTAACACTACTGCTGGTACTACTGCCACTGTTACTAACACTACTGCTGGTACTACTGCCACTGTTACTAACACTACTGCCCCTGTTACTAACACTACTGCTGGTACTACTGCCACTGTTACTAACACTACTGCCCCTGTTACTAACACTACTGCTAGTACTACTGCCCCTGTTACTAACACTACTGCTAGTACTACTGCCCCTGTTACTAACACTACTGCTGGTACTACTGCCACTGTTACTAACACTACTGCTGGTACTAATGATACTGCCACTGCTGCCACTGTTACTAACACTACTGCTGGTACTACTGCCACTGTTACTAACACTACTGCTGGTACTACTGCCACTGTTACTAACACTACTGCCCCTGTTACTGGTACTACTGCCACTGTTACTAACACTACTGCCCCTGTTACTAACCCTACTGCTGGTACTACTGCCACTGTTACTAACACTACTGCTGGTACTACTGCCCCTGTTACTAACACTACTGCTGGTACTACTGCCACTGTTACTAACACTACTGCTTGTACTACTGCCACTGTTACTAACCCTACTGCTGGTACTACTGCCACTGTTACTAACCCTACTGCTATATTATTCTACTTATCTGTGCTGTAAGAGCCGCGGTGCTGCTGGCACAGTAGGTCAGTGTGGCTCTCTTGCAAGGCTGTGTTGGTGTTGTACTCGATGTCTTTGCTTCCTCCTCCTCCCATTTCAGACCATGTTGCAACAGCTTCCCCCCCCGCCCCCGTTTCCTTAGTAACTGCCCCCCCCCTCCATTGACCCCACCTTTGAATGCAGAAAAAGAGGAAGTTGTCATTTTGTTGTGTTCCTGTATGGGATGTCAGCACAGCCTCAGAGAAGGAGAGGCCCGTTGTCTTAAAGAAAAGACACATATGTACAAATTTAAGAAATATTTTATTGAGAGAGTGCTGTCAGATAAGAGTGGACACTCATAAACTACTGTTTTCCACTGAGCCACAGCCACTGTCTGGGGTTCCAGACAGGTGTGGGGAGACGGTGTGGTGATGCACCTGTACAGGTGTGATGCTGTACAGGTGTGTGGAGACGGTGTGGTGATGCTGTACAGGTGTGGTGATGCTGTACAGGTGTGTGGAGACGGTGTGGCGATGCTGCTGTACAGGTGTGTGTTGTTATGTGTAGAGATGCAAGGATTCACAGCGCAGCTCAGTGAAGAGTTGAAAGGAGGATTAGTCTGTAACTGAGAGGCCTCCCTGAGATCAGACTAACAGTGTTGTTCTCTCTCTGTCTGATCTGCTTACCCTTGTTCACAAGCTCCTTATACAGCACAGTACTCTAAAAAATCTACCTTAATGACTCAATGGCATATTTGGAGTAGCATACATTTCCAGACTAGTATATTTGCAGTTCACCTTTATGCAGATTGCCATGTACGTGAGACAGAACTGTGCCTTACTCGGCCTCTCTTTCAGGTTCCTTTCCAGATGTACCTGGTGTCTATACAGCATGCCTTACCCACAAGAAAATTAAGCTTTCTTTTATACTTATGACAGAATCTACTATACTTATATGTTTTTTAAATCTTTTCTGCTGATAAAAACCAGTTTTCCTCTGGACTGTGTAAAAATGAGGAACCGCAGCTTCCCAGAAAAACAGAAGCAGACAGGCCAGCACAGCTTTTAACCCTTCACGGGTCTGCTCAGCCGCGCCTGAGCTGTGGAGTGGGCACATTCCCGGCACAGTGAGCCCCCTCTTTCCCCCAGCAGTGTTTCAGGAAACCTCGTCTTCTTCATCTTCTCCTCTGCTTGCCCTTCGCTCTGTGCTTCGGCGGCTGCACCCCGCCTGTCCTCCTGTACCCCGTCTGTACTCAGGGAGCTGCGACACTGTTGTAGTGGATTACAGGGCGATTTGCAGAGCGCAGGGTGTCAATTAGCTGGCTGTGTGTTAATCTCTTAATCCTTGGGGATAATCTCCCATAGGCACTGCAGGAGACCTCTTCCCAACAGTCTGTGAAAGACAGCCCTGACCTCTACCAGAAGAGAGAGCACAGACTGGGCAGCATCGTCTAGAGATCATTGGATTCCATCAGTTTGGGTTGGGTCACACTGTAACCCTACAGTCCAGAGATCGCTGGTCCAGTCTGGGCCGGGTCACACTGTAACCCTACAGTCCAGAGATCGCTGGTCCAGTCTGAACCGGGTCACACTGTCACCCTACAGTCCAGAGATCACTGTTCCAGTCTGGGCCGGGTCACACTGTAACCCTACAGTCCAGAGATCACTGTTCCAGTCTGGGCCGGGTCACACTGTAACCCTACAGTCCAGAGATCGCTGGTCCAGTCTGAACCGGGTCACACTGTCACCCTACAGTCCAGAGATCACTGGTCCAGTCTGGGCCGGGTCACACTGTAACCCTACAGTCCAGAGATCGCTGGTCCAGTCTGGGTCACACTGTAACCCTACAGTCCAGAGATCACTGGTCCAGTCTGGGTCACACTGTAACCCTACAGTCCAGAGATCGCTGGTCCAGTCTGGGTCACATTGTAACCCTACAGTCCAGAGATCGCTGGTCCAGTCTGAACCGGGTCACACTGTCACCCTACAGTCCAGAGATCACTGGTCCAGTCTGGGCCGGGTCACACTGTAACCCTACAGTCCAGAGATCACTGTTCCAGTCTGGGCCGGGTCACACTGTAACCCTACAGTCCAGAGATCGCTGGTCATACCAAGTCATACTTAAATACATAATTGTTTAACTCTACAATGACTTAACAATTAAGAATCAATTGAGCGATTAATGTGCCGGAAGAGCCAATGTTTGTCTCCACCTTGCCTAAGAAATAAGTCGGCTTTGAGCAGAAATGCAATTCATTTTTAATATGCATTTTATTGTTTTGTTCAATGAAATAAAGAACAGAACAGGGCTGACGATGCCCAGTCACGTTGCGGGTCTCTGTTTACTGTTCCTTCCTCCTCTGTCCCTGTGTGCTGATCGCCCTCTCTCTCCGTGTGTCCGCTGCAGAACAAGGAGAAGGAGAGGATGAAGGAGCGGGAGAAGGAGGCCAGGGAGCGGGAGGCACGCTACAGCAACGGCCACCTCTTCACCTCGCTGTCCGTCTCTGGCACCACGCTCTGCTCTGCCTGCAACAAGAGCATCACCGCCAAGGAGGCCCTGTGCTGCCCCAGTAAGTGACCGCGCTCCAGCTGTGACACAGTGCACTACTGTCCTGTACCACTGCAGTAGTGCACTGTGCTCTCTCAGCCCCTGCACTGTCCCATACCACTGCAGTAGTGCACTGTGCTCTCTCAGCCCCTGCACTGTCCTGTACCACTGCAGTAGTGCACTGTGCTCTCTCAGCCCCTGCACTGTCCTGTACCACTGCAGTAGTGCACTGTGCTCTCTCAGCCCCTGCACTGTCCCATACCACTGCAGTAGTGCGCTGTGCTTTCTCAGCCCCTGCACTATCCTGTACCACTGCAGTAGTGCGCTGTGCTCTCTCAGCCCCTGCACTGTCCTGTACCACTGCAGTAGTGCACTGTGCTCTCTCAGCCCCTGCACTGTCCTGTACCACTGCAGTAGTGCGCTGTGCTCTCTCAGCCCCTGCACTGTCCTGTACCACTGCAGTAGTGCACTATCACCAGTCTGCCGAGATATACACTGTGGTAACACAGGATGCTACACTTCTGTTTTTCTCTCTATTTGTGTAGTGAACAGAAATTTACATTAATTTACTGTACTGTAGTGTGATCATATAAATGTATGAGGTGAACACATGGATCTGACCAGCACTGGACAGCTCTGGGATACACATGGATCTGACCAGTACCTCTGGACAGCGCCGGGGTGCACATGGATCAGACCAGTACCTCTGGACAGCGCCGGGATACACATGAATCTGACCAGTACCTCTGGACAGCGCTGGGATGCACATGGATCTGACCAGTACCTCTGGACAGCGCCGGCATGTACATGGATCTGACCAGTATCTCTGGACAGCGCTGGGATGCACATGGATCTGACCAGTACCTCTGGACAGCGCTGGGATGCACATGGATCTGACCAGTACCTCTGGAGAGCGCCGGCATGTACATGGATCTGACCAGTACCTCTGGACAGCGGCGCGATACAGGATACACGTGGATCTAAACTGCACTGCTCAATCCTCGGATCTGCAAACCGCTTCACCCAGGAAAAAAAAGAAAAAATGGAGGAGACAGAAGAAACAAAGATTCTCCCCCTTCCTATTTCTGCAAGGCTGTCAGCTGCAGAGTCTGTCTGGACAAAAGAGTCAGTGTGCAGGGAGAGAGGGGCTCCCCCCCCTCAGTCTCTACAACAGCTGGGGGGGAGAGGGGGCACGGGGGGAACATGGCCACAGACACAACAGCAACTGCTGCCAGAGGGGCAGTGGGGGGGCATTGATTTAGTGCTGGGGAGGCGGGGCAAGGGGGGCAATTAGAGTGGCTGGAGTCTGAGAAGACGGGGGGGAGGGTGTGTGTCGGGGTGCGGGGGTGGTTAACACTTTGATCGATTGTTCTGGGGTTTGCTGAGGGAGCTGTCAGAACGTGGAATAGTAATTACTGCCGGGGGGTGGGGGCTGCGAGCTACATATTGATTGTTTTGGGGAGCGGGGGGCGATGTGGCGGCTGCAGTGTAGGGGCGAAGGTGGGGTGGAGGTCAGTACAGTTAGGGGTGCTGTCGGTGTGCTGTTCTGCAGCACCAGTAGCACACCACTCATGTTCTGTAACACTGGCGTACCTGTGTAACATCACAGCACTGTGTTGTCTGTATTATTGGAAGGACCCGTTTGAAAGGTTACAAATGAGAGGATCCAGTCGGCCTGACCAGCCCATCTGGTAGTTGGTATGTGTTTGATCCAGAGATCTCACCCAGCTGTTCAAGAAGCTATGGCTTCAAAAAGCCTGGCCACAGAAACTGGACACTGGCAGACCTGGCTGTCCAGAGAGGACAGGCTCAGTGACCACAGCCTGTTTATAAACACTGGGCACAGACAGACCTGGCTGTTCAGAGAGAACAGTAACCACACTCTGGACATAGAAACTGGACGCAGGCAGACCTGGCTGTCCAGAGAGGGACAGGCTCATTGACCACAGCCTGGCCATAGAAACTGGACACGGGCAGATTGAGCTGACTAGAGAGGACAGGCTGTGCTCCCGTTGCCAGCAGGGAGAAACGGAGACAGAGACGCACTTTCTGCTGCACTGTGAGAAAAACTCTGGGATTAGACAAACATTCTTCCCTAAAATAACAAAACTAATCCCAGAATTCCCACAGCTGCCAGATTCAGAGCTGCTCCCAGTCCTACTGGAGGGAGAAAGTCAGTCGAGCTGCAGCCCAGCGTGTCACATCAGTCATGGGTGGGGGCTGTGGTTGTGTGAGGGAGAGAGAACAGGCCCCTGTATGCGAGAAACTCTGGGCTATCCCTGGCTCTCCTGTGTCCACGCCCATCTATATACCGTCTACCACACAGCAGCTCCGGGTCTTTGTCTTTAAATCCCGGCATCCCTGCAGGGATCCTTTTCCCAGATTAATGGGCCATGTCACACAGCAGGAAAGCTCGGCTCTCCCGTTGTTAAATCCAAGATTGCAGGGAGGGAGTTAATCCCTGATCTTCATCCTCAGTCTCTGACGGGCCGCGTCGGAGAGAGGTGGCAGGAGACTTCCTGGAGGGGAACCTGGAGTCCCAGTCTCGCTCTCTCTCGTTTATCGCACAATGATCGCACGAGTGGAGGGTGAGAATCGGGGCGAATGATGTAGGGAATCGGGTTTTTACGACATAGTCTCGCCTCTGCAAGTCTTGAAGCACGTTTTTGGCGGAGCTGCTGGAATAAGCCCCACCCTTTTACAGGTGTGAATTTGACACAATGGACATGCCATGGCTTTCAGGTGGGCTGTGTGGTCACCCAGTTCTGCGTCTGTCCAAGTAACGAGGATCAAACCTTCATAAAAAGCTCTGTGTCGGAGCTTATCCCCAGCGGACAAGCGCTGAGCACGTGGCCTCTGGAGAGAAGGCCAGATTTGCAAATATGTACAGTATATGATTCTATATATAGATGTGATCTCATCTGTCCGGACTCGGCCGTGTTTGTTTAGTGACCTCAGAGATGCAGAAATCCAGGGATGTTTGTTTAGCGTCGCCCTGTGTGTGTGTAATGGGCCGTCGGGATGAATGGAGCCCAGTGTGCCTGGCGAGTGGGCGAGGGGGAGAGTCTGTCTCCTGGAGCCGGGTAAAGAGCTGCCTCGCTTCTGTGTGGATCCTGCCGATCGGAAGGCTGCCTGGCCGGAGCGAGATTCCGAAGCGGTTTAGGTTGGACAGTGTGTGTGTGTGTGTGAGAGACAGAGACAGGGAGAGGTCTGCGATTCAGAATGAATGGAGCCCAGTGTGTCGTGGTGTGTTTTTAAGTCTGAGAGTGAGTTCACAAGGCCTGCCCTGGGGGCTGGAGACAGAAAACAAAACCAGGCCTGTCAGCAGTGCAGAGCACAGTGTAGAACAGCACAGCGTGGACTGGAACAGCACAGCATAGTCCAGACTGGCATAGCAGGGTCCAAAACAGCACGGCGCTGTCCACAACAGCCCACAAGAGTGCAGTGCTGTGGACATTCCCTCAGCAGGAGTGCGGTCACTTTCATTAACAGCAGGGATTGCAGTAACAGCTGCAGGAGTTCAAGTAACAACTGCAGGTGATGCATTAACAGCAGCAGTAGCAGTAACAGCAGTAGAAGATACAGTAATAGCAGTAGGAGTTGCAGTAACAGTAGTAGAAGATACAGTAATAGCAGTAGGAGTTGGAATAACAGCAGCAGTAACAGCTGTAGGAGTTGCAGTAACATGAGTATAAGAAACAGTAATAGCAGTAGGAGTTGCAGTAAGAGCAGCAGTAACAGCTGTAGGAATCGGACTAACAGCAGCAGCAGTAGCAGCTGTAGGAGTTGCAGTAACATGAGTATAAGAAACAGTAATAGCAGTAGGAGTTGCAGTAACAGCTGTAGGAATCGGACTAACAGCAGCAGCAGTAGCAGCTGTGGGAGATGCAGTAACAGTCACAGTAATAGCTGTCGGAGCTGCAGGAACGACTGTAGGAGTAGCAGTAAAAACAGCAGCAGCAGTAACAGCTGTTATATAGTGATAATGTCCTGGAGACACATGAACTGTTGTAGGTTTATCTTGTGTGTCTTTGTCCATTTATCTCCGTCTGTCTATTTAAAGAAGTGACTTCAGCTGCTGCTGTTCACTTGTTTGGGTTTCTGTGTTATTTCTTGTGCCGATTTATTTTTAAAACGGCCCCTTCCAGCTGCCAGGAAAAAAAACTACAGTGAACAGACCCACTGGAGGAGACAGTCTGGCTTTCATAACACAAAGAGCAGGAGAGACACAGAGGTGGGGGAGAGCAGCAGTCTGATCCGCTCCTGGTTTTGCAGTGTAATCAATCTCCCAGTTGCCAGCAGCCTGATCCACTCCAGGTTTTATGGTTCATCAGTCAGATACCCTGTGCAAAGCTATTTGAGCTGCTCCAGGTTCTATAGTGTGCCTGGTTACACTCAGGTTTTGCTGTGTTGTCAGAACAGAACCTGGAATGGATCAGTCTAATGTGTCCCGGGATCCGTGTCTGGCACCTGCTGTCTGCTTGTCTTCTCTCACGGGCTTCGGGAAAGCTTCTGTTCATGCAAATACAGCCTATTTGACTGTGAATCGGGAGAGACACAGCGAGAGAGAGGGGAGACAGGAGACATGGGGGAGAGAGAGAGGAGGAGGAGATGGAAAGAGAGAGAGAGGAGAGAGGACACCTGGGAGAGACAGAGTGGAGACAGGAGACATTGGAGAGAGAGAGAAGGAGATGGACAGAGAGAGGAGGGAGACCTGGGAGATGGACAGAGAGAGGAGGGAGACATGGGAGAGAAAGGGAGGAGGGAGGACACATGGGAGAGACAGAGAGAGGAGGAGGTTGACAGGGAGAGAGAGGAGGCAGGAGACATTGGAGAGACAGGAGATGGACAGAGAGGAGGGAGATATGGGAGACAGAGGAAGAAAGAAAGGCAAGGACTGAGGGGGGGATGAGAAATGCAGACCCAGGCATCACCCCCTGCCTGGCTGTGAGCTCTGTTTGTCTGGGTGGCTTCTGGGTCTTTACCGGTGGTTTTTCACTGGCCGGGCCCTCGCTGCGCCTCTCTGTGTTTCACCCTGCTCTGCCATGGCGATCTTGCCGGGTCAGAACAATCCGGGGCACACGGGACACGCCCCGTCTTGTGCCCGCCAGGGTAAAGATGCATGGGAGTCTGGCCAAGTCCCCTCTGGGCCCCTCCCCCCTGCCCCCATCTGCTTTCATTTGTGTTTCCTGTCTCCTGTGGAGCTGGACAGGAAGTGAAACCTCTGTAACAATGAGAGCGAGCGAGCGGGGGGGCGGGAGGGGCAGGCGGCGGTGAAAGGGCAGCTGAGTTCAAGAGGTACAGAGTGCAAGAGAGAGAGGGAGGGAAGGAGACTGCAGGGATATCATAGGTACTGTACTGTACTGCTGTGCTGCAGTATGTTATGTTGTATTGAACTGCAAAACATTCTACCATCTGCTAATATTCTGTCATGCTTTTGTGTCAAATACAAATCCTGGCACAGACAACACCTGTGTAATGATGAAGGAGTGTTCATGTGACGATACAGAGGAGCTGGACTGAGTGTCTGTACAGTGACTCTCCAGCTCTGATGATGATGAAGGAGTGTTCATGTGAAGATACAGAGGAGCTGGACTGAGTGTCTGTACAGTGACTCTCCAGCTCTGATGATGATGAAGGAGTGTTCATGTGAAGATACAGAGGAGCTGGACTGAGTGTCTGTACAGTGACTCTCCAGCTCTGATGATGATGAAGGAGTGTTCATGTGAAGATACAGAGGAGCTGGACTGAGGGTCTGTACAGTGACTCTACAGCTCTGATGATGATGAAGGAGTGTTCATGTGAAGATACAGAGGAGCTGGACTGAGGGTCTGTACAGTGACTCTACAGCTCTGATGATGATGAAGGAGTGTTCATGTGAAGATACAGAGGAGCTGGACTGAGTGTCTCTACAGTGACTCTCCAGCTCTGATGATGATGAAGGAGTGTTCATCTGAAGATACAGAGGAGCTGGACTGAGTGTCTGTACAGTGACTCTCCAGCTCTGATGATGATGAAGGAGTGTTCATCTGAAGATACAGAGGAGCTGGACTGAGTGTCTGTACAGTGACTCTCCAGCTCTGATGATGATGATGTCTTATAGTGCTGCTTTCACAGTGTTCTGCAGGGCTGACGCTGATGCTGAGTGTGAATGTGAATAATGCTCTGTGCCAAATCCGGCCTGGGAGTGTGTGGGTGTTTTGAGTGTGATGTCAAGTTGTGGAGAGGAATGCAAATGATCAGGTGTTGGAAGGATTGGAGAACGCTGCAGTGTGCTCCTGGGGCCCCCTGTTGGGCACAGTGGTGTCGGCACCAGGGCTGTGCACCGTTCCTGGAGATATGGGCCCGAGGCAGCGCCGGCACCAGGGGAAAAATCTGTAGGAGAGCGTCGATATTTCGGTCGAAACAACCCAAGTGAAATCTCATAACTGTGCCATTGGTTAGTGCTTCATGATAGAAGATAACGATGAGGAATCTGGTATTTAGCGATGAAGTACAGTTTCCCCTTCATAGGCCCTCTCGCGATTATTATTGCCTGGAGCGACAAAATACCAACTGGCTTCATTTTTCCAGCTATATCTATGGTAACGAGGTTCTGAATCCTTCAGAAAAAATTGTTGTAAAACCAACAGAAAGCACAGACTTCTATAACTACAGTCCTGGCTATATAACGATTGAAAGTATAAGGATAAACTACTGGAAGGTATCGGTCCACCTGAGCAAGCAAGATCATAATAAGGTCACACCTAGTAACGTAGACACTGTGTAATATGTGCTGTTCCTGGACGGATAGCCCCCCTGCACATCGGACAGTCCGGGGGACCCTCTCCTGCCCTGATCTTCTCATTGATCGATGGATTGATTTCAGCTCAGTGTTGATCGCAAGGAGCTCTCACAGGTCACCTGAAATACGAGAGTTTGGCTGATGAAAGAGGTCTTGGGCCCTCCTGGGAACCAGTGCCCAGAGCCTGCAGGCCTCTGGGGTGTGGGGGGAAACATGTAAACTCCACACCACAGGACCTGAAGCCGGAATCAAACCTGGGATCCCAGGAGGTGCTTTAAAGCTGTAGCACTGCTCTTCCTCTAAATCAATGAGCAATTAAGATCTGATCGGTTTAATTGAGGCTTCGAATAATTACCTACCGCCTTCAGCCCTGCTGGACAAATGTGCGGCCTTGAGGTTGAGTGTCCAGCGCAGACGCGTGTGAGTTTGAGTTCCCGCCCCCCGCCTGATCAGAGCTTCTGTGTGTTTGTGTTGCAGCGTGCAATGTCACCATTCACAACCGCTGCCGCGACGCTCTGCCCAACTGCGCCAAGATGAAGCAGAAGGTGAGTCGCTGGTCAGTCGGTCAGTCGGCCCGAGTGGCCCGGGCAGCTCGTGGCCCGATTCCGTGCTGCGCGGCAGATGTGATGACCGTCCCCTGTGTTTTGTTCTGTTGCAGCAACAGAAGCTGGCGCTGGTCCGGAACAGCTCGGCTCTGCAGAACGTCTCTCTGAGAACCAAGTGTGAGTCTCTCCGTCCTTCCTCTCGGCTTCCTCCCCAGTCCCGCTCCTCAGGACCCACAAGCCGTGTGGTTTACAGCTGAAATCTCTCTGATGATAGATTGTTAATGAGGATACAGAGGAGCTGGACTGAGGGTCTTTACAGTGACTCTCCAGCTCTGATGATGATGAAGGAGTGTTCATGTGAAGATACAGAGGAGCTGGACTGAGTGTCTGTACAGTTACTCTACAGCTCTGATGATGAAGGAGTGTTTTGAAGATACAGATGAACTTGGCCTTTCGTTTTGAGTTTAACATCTTTAACAATGCTGAAATTCAAATTAAGGCTTTGCATGGATTTTATTAAGAGACTCGATACTGGTGTTTTACTGCCATCTGCTGTTTGAATTTGCAACTGCAGACTGGGTCCATAGTGTTAATGGCAGGTGGGGCTGCTGATGTAGAACGGCCACTGTGTCTCTCCCAGGGGGGGCTGCCGGTGCAGAATGATCACTGCAGTTGAGGATAAAGTGCGTGTTGTTATTATTGGTATTGTGTAATTCTGTATTACAAGAGACATGAGTGAGCTGGACATGTTCTATATTCTATATAGCCTGTCCTTTATTAAACTGGGCTTGGTGAATGCTGGACTTTCCTACACTGTACTGTGCAACACTGGTCCGTTGTGCATCACACTGGACTGCAGAGCTCTGCGATGGAGAGGTTTCCTGTATGAGTGAGTGTTTGGTGACAAGAGAAGGGCTAAAGCACTTTCCCCAAACGCAGTTAATGGGCTCCTTGTGCCCCTCAGAGCCCTGCGAAACGACTCATGGCGTCTACCCACAGTGAGTCCCGCAGCACCCCAGAAGGGGTCCCGCATCGCTGTGCGATGGCCATGGCGCCCTAACGTGTCCCTCTCCGTCTCCTCCAGCCACCATGGTCCGCGAGCGCCCCAGCTCCGCCATCTACCCCTCCGACAACCTCCGCCAGTCGCTGCTGGGGTCGCGCAGAGGCCGCTCCGGGCTGTCCCTCTCCAAGAGCGTCTCCACCAACAACATCGCGGGGTGAGCGCCGGGGTGGGGAGGGGATCCCTGCGGGGGTGGGAGGGGCTGGCCGCCATGCTGCGCAACGGCGCCGCCCCTCTGGCCGGGCGGGTGCTGGCAGTGAAAGCTGTGTCAGTGCCGCCTGCAGGGAGCGGAGAGGAGCAGGCGGCCGGACGGTGGAGGGGAAGGGGGGGCCATCGTGTGTTGTGTTGTGCCTTCGTCGCTCCTGTCCTGGTCCCGGTGTAACACAAGGGGGCGCTGTGGTGAGCCGGGCAGTGCGTGCCGGCGGTGGTGCCGTGTTGGCTAGTGCCTTACTCTGGACTGCATTGATGTTCCTGCGCAGGAATCTGAATGACGACTCCCCCCTGGGCCTGCGGAGGATCCTGTCCCAGTCCACCGACTCCCTCAACTTCCGCAACAGAGCGCTGTCCGTGGAGTCGCTGAACGACGAGGGTGAGGGGGGGGGCCGGCGGGGGTCGGCAGCTCCACGGGGGGGGGCGTCCTGGGCAGTGTGTCCTGATCTCTCTCTGCCCCCGTCCCCCCCGCAGGAGAGCTGTACTTTGTGCAGATGCTGGACGAGCTGCAGCGCGAGGGGAAGGATTTCGAGGCGGACTCCTGGAGCACTGTGGTCGACACCAACTTCCTGCAGCAGCTCCGCAAGGACGTGATGAAGAGGCAGGATGTGATCTATGGTCAGAGTCTTCCTCCCCTCTGTGTCGTTCACTGTCTCTCCCTCACTGTCCCTCCCTGTCAGAGCTGTCTCTGTATAGTGAGTGCTGAAGAGTGACTCCCTCTCTCTTTCGTCTCCCTCAGAGCTGATCCAGACGGAGCTGCACCATGTCCGGACCCTGCGGATCATGGAAGGGGTTTTCCGGAGGGGGATGCTGGATGAAGTGGGGCTCGAACCCGGGGTCGTCCACGCCATCTTCCCCTGCCTTGACCAGCTGGTGGCGCTGCACTCCTCTTTCCTCACCCAGCTCCTGCAGCGCCGCGCTGAGTCCCTGGCTCATGGCAGCAACCACAACTTCATTATCAACCAGCTGGGGGACATCCTGGTGTCGCAGGTAAAACCCTCCCCACTACAGAAGAGCAGTTCGGTGTCGCAGTTAAAAACGACCCCCATCCCACTTTTCCCTGGACTGAGGACCTGTGGGTCTTAGCTCAACACAGCGTCAAGTACAGAACTTCCCAGAGAGCAAAATGTCCCAGTTTTACTGTTTGTATCGCTTTCTTATTATTCATCATGTATTTATTAACAACACACACAGACGCACCAGAATTCATACTCTTTCTTTCTCTCTCTTTCTTGCTATCTGTCCATTCTTTCCTCTTCTTTTTCCTCACTTTTTTCTCTTCTTTCTTATCTCTCCTTCTCTCTCTCTCTCTCTCCCTGTGCGTCTCTCCTCTCAGTTCTCGGGCCCCTGTGCGGACGAGATGAGGAAAGCCTATTCGGAGTTCTGCAGCCGGCACCTGAAGGCAGTGAAACTCTATAAGGAGCTGCTAAGCCGAGACAAGAGGTTCCAGATCTTCATCCGGGTGAGCAGGAGGGGCAGTGAATCTGTGATCTACTGTGAGACACCCCCAGACTCCCAGAGTGGGGCTGCACATGCAGGGTGGAATCTGCTTCAGTGGTTAAATTAAGGGAAACCTATAGGAAGTTTGTACTATACTATAGTATACATACTATACAGCTGGGTGGAATGTTGCCAGGACACCAGGGTCCACACCCCACTCTTACTGACAGTGTCCTGGGGTCTGTAGTGACCAGTAGTCAGGACACCAGGGTCCACACCCCACTCTTACTGACAGTGTCCTGGGGTCTGTAGTGACCAGTAGTCAGGACACCAGGGTCCACACCCCACTCTTACTGACAGTGTCCTGGGGTCTGTAGTGACCAGTAGTCAGGACGCCAGGGTCCACACCCCACTCTTACTGACAGTGTCCTGGGGTCTGTAGTGACCAGTAGTCAGGACACCAGGGTCAACACCCCACTCTTACTGACAGTGTCCTGGGGTCTGTAGTGACCAGTAGTCAGGACAGTACCTCCTTCACACAGCTTCCACAGTCACCATACTGGATAATTGGCTTGGCAGTTTTGATCCAGAGGGACAAGAGCCCTCTACAGGTCCACCAACACTAAGTGCAGGAGCCACCTGCTGTTCCCCAGAGGTCTCCCACTCTGGGACTGACCAGCCTTGCTGAGATCTGACCAGGGCTGCTGTCCTTTCTGACTAGCCACTCACCCACAGAGTGAGCCATGGCTCGAGTTTTAGAGAAATACAAGTTTAGTTTCAAGTTACGTAAAAACAACACAGTTGAGTCACTCAGGGTTACAGGCACAAAGCAAATGGCAATGAAAGCTGATGGGTAAAGCAGTTATTTTACAAACAAAAATGTTTCAAGCTGCATTTGAGCCTGTAAGCATGAGAGAGGGGAGAGCCGTGTCTACAAAGAACCGCAGCTCGTTCACTAAAACGGACAAGGGACCGGTATGAGGCTATTGAGCTGTGTGCCCCTCTCCCGTTGACTGACTCTCCGGGTTCGTGTCTGTGTCTGTCTGCAGAAGGTCAGCCGGGGGTCACTGCTCCGTCGCCATGGCGTCCCGGAGTGCATCCTCTTGGTCACTCAGCGCATCACCAAGTACCCTGTCCTGATCGACCGCATCCTCCAGAACACCAAGGGTGAGGCATACAGCACCCAGCCACAAGACTAGAGTACAGAATACTATGCTAAAGTATAATCCACTGCATTATGGTACAATATACAGCACTGCAGTACAGTAGACTATGCTACAGTACTGTCCACTGCACTACAGTAAAGTACACAACACTACAGTACTGTCCACTGCACTACTGTACAGTCCACAGCATTACAATCTGGTCCACAGCACTAAAGTACATGGCACTACAGTACAATCTATCGCACTACAATGCAGCCTACAGCATTAAAATAAGTCTGCTGCACTACAGTAAAGTACACAGCATTACACTACAGTCCACTGCACTACAGTCCAACATGTTACAGTACAGTCCAACACATTACAGCAAGTATACAGCATTACAATACAGTCAACTACACAGCAGTAAAGCACACTGCACTACAGTAATGTACACAACATTACAGTATAGTTCACTACACTACACTAAAGGTACACTGCACTACAGTACAATATACAGTACAGTATGCTACACTACAGTAAAGTATACAATATAAACTACTATTATACTCAATTACAGTATACTGCATTACAGTACTACACACTGCACTGTACTGTAGCACACTGTAATACACTACAGTTCACTCAATTACAGTATACTGCGTTACAGTACTACACACTGCACTATACTGTACCACACTGTAATACACTACAGTACACTCAATTACAGTATACTGCGTTACAGTACTACACACTGCACTATACTGTAGCACACTGTAATACACTACAGTACACTCAATTACAGTATACTGCGTTACAGTACTACACACTGCACTATACTGTACCACACTGTAATACACTACAGTACACTCAATTACAGTATACTGCGTTACAGTACTACACACTGCACTATACTGTGGCACACTGTAATACACTACAGTACACTCAATTACAGTATACTGCATTACAGTACTACACACTGCACTATACTGTAGCATACTGTAATACACTACAGTACACTCAATTACAGTATACTGCATTACAGTACTACACACTGCACTATACTGTAGCACACTGTAATACACTACAGTACACTCAATTACAGTATACTGCGTTACAGTACTACACACTGCACTATACTGTAGCACACTGTAATACACTACAGTACACTCAATTACAGTATACTGCATTACAGTACTACACACTGCACTATACTGTAGCACACTGTAATACACTACAGTACACTCAATTACAGTATACTGCGTTACAGTACTACACACTGCACTATACTGTAGCACACTGTAATACACTACAGTACACTCAATTACAGTATACTGCATTGCAGTATGTGTGAGTACAGCTGACTGCCTGGAAGATTAATGTTGCTCTGTCCGCGTCTCTGTGTCTCGGCTGATCCCAGGCAACGAGGAGGAGGTGCAGCTGCTGAGCCAGGCTCTGCTGCTGATCCGGGAGCTCCTCAGCTCGGTGGACCAGGAGGTCCTGGAGCTGGAGCGGACCCAGCGGCTGCAGGAGATCCGGGCCAAGCTGGACCCGCGGGCGGAGACGGCGGTGCGGGGGGGCGGGATGTTCAGGGGAGGCGAGCTGCAGCGCCGGCGCCTGCTGCACGAGGGGACCCTGCTGCTGAAGACGGGCTCTCGGTTTAAAGGTGACTGACCGGCTGGGCTGGAGTAGGGTGGGCTGGACTGGACAGTACTGGAGTAGGGTGGACTGGACTGGGGAGACTGACTGGACTGGACAGTACTGGAGCGGGATGGACTGGACTTGAGTAGGCAGGACTGGGACAGGGTGGGCTGGACTTGAGTAGGCAGGACTGGGACGGGGTGGACTGGACTTGAGTAGGCAGGACTGGGACGGGGTGGACTGGACTTGAGTAGGCAGGACTGGGACAGGGTGGGCTGGACTTGAGTAGGCAGGACTGGGACGGGGTGGACTGGACTTGAGTAGGCAGGACTGGGACGGGGTGGGCTGGACTTGAGTAGGCAGGACTGGGACGGGGTGGACTGGACTTGAGTAGGCAGGACTGGGACGGGGTGGGCTGGGCTCTCTGGCTGTTTCTTATTTCTCACTTCCTTCCTTGTTGCTCATCCCTTTTTTATTTCTTCTTTCTCTTCTCTTTCTTTTCTGTCTTGTCTGTGTCTCCCTCTGTGCCTCTGTCATGGCTTCTCTCTCCCTCTCTCCGCCTCTCAGTGCTGACAGTGTGTCTTGTGTTCAGATGCCCAGGTCCTGCTGATGACAGACATCCTGGTGTTCCTGCAAGAGAAAGACCAGAAGTTCACTTTCCCCTGCCTGGTCAGTCTGGGACTCCGGCCTCGAATGCTTGACACCCTAGAAACACCTGTCTACACCGCCACACACCTTTCCCACACGAGTAGCTGTGTTGTCTGAAAGTGACCGCAGTCCTGTGGTGCCCGGCCACCTCTGTGTGATGACCTGTGTCAGATTCCCTGTTTTGTAGCCCAGAGAGTTAGCCGTAAGGGCAGTGCGGGGGAATCGGTTCGGCAGCCTGACGGTCTGTGCGTCTGTGTCGGCAGGACAAGCCCCCCGTGCTGTCACTCCAGAACCTGATCGTGCGCGACATCGCCAACCAGGAGAAGGGCATGTTCCTCATCAGCGACTCCACCCCCCCAGAGATGTACGAGCTGCACGCCGCCTCCCGCGAGGACCGCAACACCTGGATGAAGCTGATTCAGCACACGGTAGTCAGGTACAAACACCTGGGACAGGTCACACAGGTGGGAGAGGCCGAGTCCAGTGCACACGCCTGGGACAGGTCACACAGGTGGGAGAGGCCGAGTCCAGTGCACACACCTGGGACAGGTCACACAGGTGGGAGAGGCCGAGTCCAGTGCACACACCTGGGACAGGTCGCACAGGTGGGAGAGGCCGAGTCCAGTGCACACGCCTGGGACAGGTCACACAGGTGGGAGAGGCCGAGTCCAGTGCACACACCTGGGACAGGTCGCACAGGTGGGAGAGGCCGAGTCCAGTGCACACGCCTGGGACAGGTCACACAGGTGGGAGAGGCCGAGTCCAGTAGACACGCCTGGGACAGGTCACACAGGTGGGAGAGGCTGAGTCAGACACCTGGGATGGGGCGTACAGCTGTACCTTAGACAGAGCAGAGTGAACTGGACTGGACACTACAGGAGCAGCAGACTGGAGTCAACAACAGACACCTGGGGCAGAGCATATAGCCACACTTCAGACGAGTCTCACGTGCAACCTGGGACAGTGTTCTTGGTAGTAAACCCACCTGGTACAGGTCATCACGGGGCGTGTGCTCCTGCACGGCTCAATACTGTCTCTCTTCCTCCCCAGCTGTCCGTCCAGAGACGACTTCCCTCTGATCGAGACGGAGGACAAGGCTCTTCTCCGCAGGCTGAGAGGTCTGTACTCGCCGCCCTCCTCCTCCTCCGTCACTGCGCTGTCTCGCCTCTCGACTTTATCACTCTTTTCTCCCCCCCATCTCTCTCTCTCACTTCTTCCCCATATTCTCCTCTTTTCTCTTGTGCACACTCCCTCCCTTCTAATAGTGAACAGAGCCAAACCACAGGACACAAGTAGAAACTGCAGGGAAGAGCACATAAAACAGAGAACAGGAGACACTAACTTACACTAAGGCTGGTGGGGGTGGGGAACATGCTGCCCAGCCCTGGTGTAGAAACCGATACCCTGGCTTCTTTTCAGAAAGAAATGATAATTGATGGCTTACAGCCGATAGCTTGCCAAGATCCTCCGATCAGCTCTGGCCTGTGACCGGTCTTGTGTTCTTAAACCCTGTGTCCCTCTTCCTCCCAGGAGACATCCAGCAGAAGGACAGGGAGGTGCTGGAGCTGCTCCAGGAGAGAGTCACCCTGTTTGCGGAGGTAGTGGAGGTCATGGCAGGTCAGGGGGTCGTTCTGCCTCCCCACAACTGTCGGAACCTCTTCCGGGCAGACACCCTCGAGGCCCCTCAAGGAGAGAGGCTGATCTCTGAGGCCATCACCGAGGGTATGAGGCTGAAGACCAGACTGACCACATTCACACATACCAACCCTCTGGATGACAAGATTGACCCCTTGAAAACAAGACTGGCTGCTATCCCATCTGACCAAAAGCACACAACCCTGCACCCTGGACACACTGGCACACACACAGCCCTGCACCCTGGACACACTGGCACACACACACAGCCCTGCACCCTGGACACACTGGCACACACACACAGCCCTGGACACAACCCTGCACCGTGGACACACTTGGACACAGCTTTGGACACAACCCTGCACACTGGCACACACACAGCCCTGCACCCTGGACACATTGGCAAATGACCCACATGCCCACACAGTGGAATACAGACACTTTGATTGTAAAAGTTTTTATTTTTTAATGTCATGTCCCAATCTCTCCTGAACTCTCTCAGTGGAAAAGCTGTGCGAGCTGCTACTGGGCTCGACCTTTGAAGTTCCTCTCCCCTGCAGCACCAACGGAGACCAGAATCACATGGGGGCGCCAGAGAACACCTCCAGTGAGTCCCTGCGGCACACTGCCTGTCCGTCTCCCCCTGCGGGTGTCCCTCGCTGTCTCTCTTTCCGCGTCCTACTCCTCAACCCCCTCTTGCTCCTCAGTGTGTGTCCCTCTTCTCACTCTCGTTACCCCTCTGCCTCTGTCTCTTCCCACCACCTCTCTCCCTCTCTACGACAGATGGTGACGCAGTGTCAGTCAACGGGACCCTCGATTCCAGCAGCCTCGACCCCGACCAGACGCAGAGGGTAAGAGACAGAGAGCAGCTGTGCTCTGCGTCTGTCTGCTCAGTCACCCTCACACATACAGGGTGTTGTGGCACAGACGTACTATTTGTGAGAGTCCAGGCAGGGCTGCACAGGGAATTTAACAGTGTAAAAAATATTCTGTTGTCTTTTCTTTAATCTTCCAGGACAGGAATGGCAATCAGCTGCAGGAGAAGTCCCTCAATGAGGTAAGAGGACTGCTTCTCACTAGCCAGGACAGAACCAGTATTACTGAGTGTGGGGTGGTTGCAGTAATGATGATGAATGTGAAGCTCATTGTTAACAGTGGTGGAAACAGAAGTCTGATTGAAGTGTGTGCTTTCCAGGAGGTGTCTCAGAGGCTGCTGAACCTCAGCATGCGGCTCCACGCGCTCCAGGCAAGTCTGCGTCTCTCTTGCGCCGCGCGGAGTCGGAGCCGGCCCGCTGACTTCGTGAGCCCCCTGTGGGAGGCGCTGCAGCAGTGCGCGCGGGGGTCTCAGCGGCTGCGCCTCTCTCTCCCCCTCCAGGCGGTGGTCCTGCGGCAGGACTCCATGCTGGAGCTGGCCCTGCGGGGCAGCCCGGCCTCCGCGCCGGCGCAGCCCGAGAAGGCGGTGGGCCGGGAGAAGCTGAGCCGCTCTCTGTCCCGGGACACGGGCCTGGACGTGAGCACGGGCGCGGGGAGCGGCACCGAGCTCACCCTGCTCCAGCGGCAGCACAGCCTCCTGCAGGAGGAGCTGACCCGGCTCCGGGGCAGCGAGGCCCGGCTGCGGGAGAGCGAGAAGGCCCGGGCCGAGCTGGAGAGGCAGCTGAAGGAGCTGAAACACAGCAGCATCGCCGCCCTGCTGGAGGCACGGGAGCACTACAGCTCCGAGGCACCTGAGGCCGAGGGCAGCACAGACGTCACGCAGCAGGTACAGCACAGCGCCGCACGGTGTGGGCCAGCGCAGTCCAGTGCACTCCTGCGCAACACAGCCTGACCTTTGACCTCTCGCCTGTCAGAGCCCTGCCCAGCGCCGGGGAAGCAGGCCGGGATCCAGCTCGGACGCGCCACCAGGACTGGCCGAAGGCCCCGACCAGACCGACCTCTCGGAACACCTGCGGGAGGGTTTGAGGCTGAGCGACCCGGACATGAACTCCGACGATGAAGATGAAGATGAGGACGAGGGAGACGTCTCCCCCAGATCGGAGAGTCCCAGAGGTGAGAGGTCACGTCGCCGAAGGGGAGCGTTTGGGGTGTCACCTCGGTTTTTTCAGACCGGTCTTGATCTCTTAACCTCTCCTGCAAACTAGCACACAGCCCGTGTCAGTGTCTGGGTAAAGTGTGGTTGCCACTAGTTTAAAGTGGGTGCTGCCCCCTCTGGAACCCCCTCGTGACCCAGAGCCAGCAGGTTTTCCAGATAAGTCATTGCGGGAGCTGAACACAAGGGGACAGACGTTCTCCTGGAGACCCAGGGATTTTGGGGACCTCCAGGCTAATGCACGAGTCCCTCAACCTCTCCTCTCGCTCCAGATCTGCAGGACATCCCAGAAGAGATGGAGTGTGGAGCAGAGCCCCGTGACCCCGAGCGGGACAGCGAGGCACACAGCAGCTAACGGACCCGCCCGGACTGGGCCCCACCAGACTGAACACAACTAGACTGAAGGACCACGCCGGGCCGGGCCGCGCCAGGCCCATCCTCTGGCCCCGCTACAGGAAACCCTCCAGGTCTTCAGGCCTCCGCCGTAACGAAGACCTCTTAATTACTTAATTGGATTTAACTGACTCAGGAGAGCCCAGCACAGGCTCTCGTGGAGACCTCAGGCTGCTTCTACGTCTCTTGACAGGTTATTAGGAGCAGCAGAGAATCCAGTCTGCTCAGGCACCAAGTTCACCCAGCTCAGAGCTCAGTGACCTTCTTGAGAGCTGATCTGGCAGGCCGACCAGCATATACTGGGGATCCAGGGGGCAGGACTGGGGCCTGTTAAAGCTACAGGAGATGGGGAGGGGGTGTAAAATTATATATTTAGAACGCTGTGCGCTAAGGAAATCACCCCCTTCCCACACCAAACAATGGCCCCCTTAAAAGCACAGGTGAAGCCTGGCTGTCTCTTTACAGTACCAAAAGGGTTTTTTTGGGGTGGGGGGGAGTTATAACTCTTTTACTTGATGGAGGAGGGTTGGGTGGGGAAGAGGAGGTGCAATGTTCAGAATTACTGGGGAAACTTGTACAACACGCCAAAAAACAACACACGAGTACACAGGCGCCAGAACTGGGCAGCGGTCTGTCTCTCGGAGAGGGGAGGCGGCGGCCGGCAGCAGGGCAGATTCTGCCCCTCTCTGCCCCATGACTGCCCCTGTTAAAGGCCTGGCCGGAAACTGAACCTCTGGTCGAGCACAGCAGTACGGGCTGCCAGGAAGCCTCTGGATCGGGACTGGCCCGGCCCAGCTTGTAGAAAAGAAAGAAATGGCAGTTCTTCCCCCGTAGTGCTGAACTGCACAGACCCACAAACTGCACCGCATTCAGGAGCTTTCCTCCTCCGCTGTAATGAAGAGTGAAGAAACTACAGTAGTTTTACTATGATTATTATATATATATGTATAATGTATGTATTTGTATGTATAAAGGACCTGAAGCTGAGATGGAGGGAAGCAGAAAAGAGGTTGACCTGTGATCGTTTTCGGATGAACTTACCGTTTTATTTTATTTGTCATATTTACTAAGACTTGCTTCGTGGATAAAGCGGCAAAATGAAACGTCTTTCTTGCTCTTTTTTTCCCCCACCGTCTAAGTCGGGGTGTTTATCTGGTCGGTTTGCTGGCGATCTGCAGGCCAGCGCAGCCCTGGGGGCTAAAGGGAAGAATGTGTGTGTGAGGGGTGAGTGTGAGAGATGTGTTTGCAGGAGCGTGTGTGAGGGGTGTCTGTGGGATCAACTACAATAGATCACTATACAGACCCCTGACGCCATTGATCACACACATCTACAATAGATCACTACACAATAGATCACTACACAGACCACTGACACCATTGATCACTCTCTTCTACAATAGATCACTACACAATAGATCAATATACAGACCACTGACGCCATTGATCACTCTCTTCTACAATAGATCACTACACAGACCACTGACGATATTGATCACTCTCTTCTACAATAGATCACTATACGGACCCCTGATGCCATTGATCACACTCATCTACAGTAGATCACTACACAGACCACTGACACCATTGATCACTCATCTACAATAGATCAATATACAGACCACTGACACCATTGATCACTCTCATCTACAATAGATCAATATACAGACCACTGACACCATTGATCACACTTATCTACAATAGATCAATATACAGACCACTGACACCATTGATCACACTCATCTACAATAGATCAATATACAGACCACTGTTCCTGCTGACCAGATTCAACTACAATAGATCAATCAGGGCTCGTATGTTGGTGTGGGATTGTGGGTAAGCTGCACACTTTTAGGTATTCCCACAAACCCAACATTTAGAATGCAGGAATTTGCCACACACATTTAATGGCAAGCCACCTGCCAAGCAGAAACAGCCTAAATCAATCCACACGCAGTCTCTGTCAGCCTGAGTTTCCCATGTTGCACGGCCTTACTGCATGATTCAGTGAGGTTACACCCTGTGTGGTTGCGTTGCACATCTCGCATTGTCATAAGCGGACGAACAGGGATAGAAAACAGGTTAATGTGGATCGGAATCGGTTATCGTTAGTTCACTGTGAAACCTTCAATATCGAGGTAGTAAACTCAAGCTAAAATGGAACGTTGGCTGCAAAGAAAGTCTACTTCTGAAGACGGCAAGCCCCCACCCCACAAGAAAAAAAAGCACCTGCCCCTGAAAAATAATGACGCTGATGAGGAGGTTCACAGAAGAAAAAGCGAAAATGAAGCACACAGAGTAAAGTTTCAGGCAGGTTGCCTGAAAATCTATCCCTGGCTCGAAATGAGCTGCTCAGTTTGCAGCATGTTCAGTAGTGTGAGGTTTACTAGCTGGTGCTACAAAACCGCCTGTATTCATCAGTCACTCGAATGTGGTTGCTCGGGACACGGCACTCGAAAGACAGCTAAGAGCGCTTTGGCTGGTGCTATCGAAGCCCCAATATCACGTCAAAGAAGGGGTTAAAGGACTACTTAAAAGCGGTGCACTTTGTTGTAGAAAACGAGCTAGCCGCGAGATTCGTGAACGAAACAGTATGTCTTCCTTTGAAGCGTCTTAAGATTGATGGATCAAACTACGGAAACTCTCTGAATGACAAAGGTGTGTCAGAAATGCCTCAAGCTATCGCAAGCACACTCTTAGAAGAGTCAGATGCCGCTGTGCTGTGTTTTCCTTGATATTGGATGAGTCCACTGATATACTGTAAGTAACAGTAAGCAGCTCATTATGTAAAGTTCGTACATGAAAACAAGGTGAAAAGGTTTTTCAGAAACTCTGAAATTGCAGATAGAAGGGCAGAGACCATTTTTCAGGACATAAAGCCACTACTGAGCAAAACACAACTGGGAGCACACTTGTGGCAGTACGCACAGAAGGAGCTGCTATTAATGACAGGAAGCCGCCAGGGAGTTGCTGGGAAACTCGGGGAAGAGTTCAATCCAGAATGAGCCAGGGCACACTGTACAGCTCACTGGCTCGCCCTTGGCGCCAGCGATGCAGCCAGACATGTTTCAGAAAGACTTGAGTCGGTTTTTCAGCAACTCCGCTGTAAGAAGCAACAAGCTTCGCGCGTTGCAGAGGAGGCTGGCAGTGAAAGACAGGCCGGCAACAAGGTAGGACTGTATTTACGATGAACTTATGAAGCTCGTGTCGTGTATTAATTATTTAGTCCACTATAATCCCCCCCGCCCCAAGAGGCTGAAATCCCCCATGAGCTTTATGTAAAGGGGGGGAATTCCTCCTCGTTTTCAAAAATGAATTTCATGATCTGTCAATACACAGACAGCCGGCCCCGCTCAGCTACAACAGATCACTGTAGAGACAGCCGGCCCCGCTCAGACTACAACAGATCACTATACAGACCGCCAATCCCCACCCAACTACAACAGATCACTGTACAGACCTCTGACCTCGCTCAGCTATAACAGATCCCTGTACAGACCGCCGGCCCCGCTCGGGACTACAATAGATCACTATACAGACCGCCGATCCCGCTCAAACTACAACAGATCACACTACACAGACCACTGACCCCACCGACCCCGCTCAGCTACATCAGATCACTATACAGACCGGTGACTGCTGCTCACTGTGGGTGACACTACAGTCCAGGGGTGTCAAAGTCAGTTTCTTGGGGTCAGGGGGTCCTCAGGCCTTTTTCCACCTGCTGTTTCAGCAACACAGTTGGCCTAATCGATATAATAACCAATTGCGTAACCATAACAGTTCTAATCGGGCTTGAAGGTGTTGCAGAGGCATCTTCACCCCTCACGAAGTGAGTGCGTCGAGGAATCACGTGCAGCAGACTTCACCACAACCCGAAATGTCCTAACGGTCGTCCCTTAACCCCCTTTGATCAGGGATGGTCTCCCACCGAATTCGGGATAAATGATCGATTGACAGCGATGACAATAACACAAGGCTCGCGAGAAACAGGATACCGCACTTCTGTGGCTGGATACACACAGAGCTTCACTATGAATACACGGCAGTAACAGCAGTATTGAGATAACAGCACACAGAACAGTCTTACACCGCGGCTACTCCCAGGAAACACACAGACACGAAGACTGCTTCCACTGCCGGTAGCGTCCAACACTTCCAACACGCCCGAAGACAAGGAAGGACTAGGGAGACCTCACCCCCTCCGACGTGCTCCAAAAAAACTGTCCTTCGACGTCCATACAGGAAAAACAGAAATTAGTCCCCCCCAAAAAAACCGAAGGGTTGACCACAGCAAAGTTGGAAAGTGAATCCGTTAAAAGGCTTCCAAAAGCACGATATCCTTTAAAAAAAAGTCTGACTAAAGCGACCAAAAAAAAGACGTTTTCGCTTCCAACCTGTGAACTATCACCGTTTTAATGGATAATTCTGGCTCAGCCGCCGCGCCAGTCTCGCGCAGGGCATGGCGGGAGGTGGACTTTTAAACGGACCGGCTCCGCACCGCGCGCCTCACCGCGCTGACGTCATTTAAAGTCGCCCGAGCAGGGAGCTGCGCCTGCACACGTGGGCTCCGAAGGAACCAGTAAAGGTTTATTCCACGATGAGAAGAGAAGAAACACAACGTTTCGGCTGTGGCGCCTTCTTCTCGCACACCCGAAGAAAGCTCCACAGCCGAAACGTTGTGTTTCTTTTCTTCTCTTCTCAGCGTGGAATAAGCCTTTACTGGTTCCATTAGGTCATGTGACCAAGGTTACAATGCGTCTAAAAAATACTGAGTTTAATAGTTTACTGAAATACTCATGTTAGAAGAAGAACGAGAAGAGCCCAGCCTCTCCAGAGACAGGGCTCTCCGCACCCTGGCGCGTGGCGTGGAAACTGGCCGTGGTGGGTGTGAGAGAGCGTGTGTCTAATCCGCCCTGCGATGGACTGGTGTCCCCCCCAGGCTGTACCCTGCCTTGCGCCGGGGTCGACTCTGTCCTGGGAGAAGACAGAAAACAAACAGATGGGTGCATGCTCCCCCTGCTGCCACACAGGAGCAAGAGCAGCGTTTTCTTACCTCCTGTATTTTTACAGCTACAGAGTGCAAAGACGAGCCTCAAGGCCAACTGGATAGTAAGCACAGTCCCTCCGAACAACTGCCTGCTGGGGAGAGTGACTCACTGGCGGATAGTGTACTGAGCAACACTGCACTGACACATTCAGGGAAAAAAACCCTTCTGCAAATAATGGGTACAGAGATCAAGTACCTGTTGGCATGACTAAGCTTTCATGTTTTTCTCCATCAAGTGCATTTTTAAGCAACAGATTCTACAGGTACAGAAAAGCACATTTCTTTCTGGCTATCCAACACTGTTCAAACGGGTTCTGGCCGCTGCAGGTGTAAGATATTTTGGAAGTGTAACAGACTTTTGGCCCTGGGGCCACTCTGCAGAAGACACACCCTGGACACTGTTTTCCTAACACGCGGATATGGAACCTGTCCAACCAGCGTACTCTGCCCTGTGATACAGACACTGCTGTCCCTTACTGAGCTAACAGTCTCGGGCAGCTCCAGCACTTTGGTGTGTTAACAGATTCCAACCAGCGGATCCTGTCTGTATTACTGCAGCTGAGGTGAGCTTGTTTCATCTTCTCTTTTAATTAAATGTGTCTTTTTATATTAAAATATGAAGGTTCTCTAAAGGATGTTAATGAATAGTGCTTTTAATAAGCAGTTAGTTAATCACAGAGACACCAATACAGCACAGACATATTTATACAGCACAGAGACGTCTTGATACAGCACACAGACACTGTTATACAGCACAGAGACTTCGTGATACAGCACACATTGTGATACTTAAAGTCACTGTGCTAAAGCACAGAGACACTGTGATACAGAACACAGAAAGTTTGTTACAGAGACAGATATAGCATAGAGACTGTGAGATACAGTACACAGACACTGATACAGTATAGAGACATTGAGATACATCACACAGAGACAATGATACAGCACAGCAACAGTAAGATACAGTACAGAAACACTGATACAGTACAGCGACAGTGAGTTACAGCACAGAGATACTGATACAGTACAGAGACAGTGAGATACAGTACAGAGACAGTGAGATACAGCACGGCAACAGTGAAATTAAGTACAGAGACAGTGAGATACAGCACAGAGACAGTGAGATACAGCACAGAGACAGTGAGATACAGTATAGAGACATTGTGATAAACCTCACAGCGACAGTGAGATACAGTACAGAGACAGAGTAGCCCAGCACAAGACCAGTATGGTGACTGTACTGATTGGCGGGTCTGATTTTCATGTGTCCCTCAACAACAGGGTCAGTCAACAGGGTCACAGCGAAATGGACTTCCTGCTGGACGCTCTGGAGGCCATCCCCCTGCAGGACACTGTAAGGACCTGTGGGGGAAACCCCAGCTCTCCTGCAGGAAACATGCAGATATCCTGTGGGATCAGGCCTAGGTGTTATTCCTTCAGAAATCCCCAGCTAGTAGACGGGTTTTCTGGAGGAGTGCTCCTGAGGTACTCCTCATGGGCTGGGTTGTGTGAATATGCTATATCAAGCGTTCTGCGTTTAGGTGTTCATTCCCCAACACCATAGACATGTTTCAGGACTTTTAACTGGGAAACAGAATCGGCCAAAGTCAAAGCATAAAGTGGCACTGTGTGACCAAAAAAAAAACCAAATAGATAAAACGCGGCACCGCTAAATCGCTAAAACGTGGCGTGGTATCAAACCACGCACAGGCCTTCGGCAGCTCCAGCAGCAAGGGGTTCTGGGGCTTCCCGCTGCATGCTGGTCCAAGCTTCCTGGGGCTAGCTGCAGCACGCCAAGCCCATAAGCCTTACTTCAACATTTCCACACCCTAACGGCGCAACAGGGACTTCCCCACTGAGGCCACTCTCGACCGGGACAGGTCTGCTAGCACACGATTTGATCGCCTTGGACTTGCAGCGTCGGTAATTTTGACCTGGCACAAAATTCCGTGACAAAACCCGCCCCTCGGGGCGAATATTCCACCCTCTCCAAGTGTCCAGAACACTCGGCACAACTGGAAACATGCTCCCCGCCTCCTAAAACTAACCACACGGCCGATCACAAAATGAAAGATCCCTCAGCGCTTGCAGACTCTCCCCCGCCTGGTCTTTCCAGCGCCTGAGCGGACGGACTCCAGGAACAGCTGCAAGTGAGGAAGAGCGGTGGGGACTGTAAAGGCGTAAAGGCGATTGTTTAATCGCGTGTGATTGTTTCTGCATGCGACAAAAAGTGAAAAGACACAATGTGAGCCAAAACATGAATGAATGAAGGATGATTAGTGAAGGCATGCTATCCAGCCCACTCACTACTACCTCCTCTCTTTCTCCGTGTGCCCTAAGGAAATGTCCTGGGGCACCCTGGGCACCATCCGGCCCTTTCCAAATTTCCGACCGGAGAGGGATGCCCGGCAGATCGCTGTCGCCATGGCAAACAAAGGTAACGCTGTCTTCCCTGGTGCTCCGGTGTGGCCCCAGTGATTTGCTGGGGGCCGATCTGGGGCTTTGGCTATTCCTGATCCTGATCCTGATCCTGAGGTTACCTCTGGATCCAGGAGTCGCTGTCGAGCGGCGGGGCGACTCCAGCCGGGACAGCGGACAGGTGCGCCGCTGGCGCAGAGCTCCCTGTGACAGCTACTGCTAACCCAGCTGTTGTCATTGGCACAGATGTGAGCTCGCTGGTGAGAGTCCTGACCAACCGCACCAATGCCCAGAGACAGCAGATTGCTGAGATGTACCGTGGTGTCACCGGGCAGGTAGGGATCTGCAGGGGAGTCTCTGGTACCGATTTACACTGAATAGAACTGTACCAGGACTCAGTGGTCAGCATATCTGCAGGGCTGTCCAGTGCTGGTCTCGGAGGGGCCAGACAGTGTGTCTGCAGGGCTGTCCGGTCTCAGTCCTGGAGGGGCTGGTCGGTGTGTCTCTAGGGCTGTCCAGTCTCAGTCCTGGAGGGGCTGGTCAGTGTGTCTCCAGGGCTGTCCAGTCCTGGTCCGGAGGGCCTGTCAGTGCTGTCTGGTCAGTATGTCTACCAAGTCTCCTTGTCATGAATGAAATGTTGTTTTTGTGTGATAGGCATGCACCTTTGACCTTTACAGAACAACATGGGAGGGGGGTGTCAGATTTAAGCAATCCTAGGTGTCATGTCACCTCCATTTCTCCAGGAGCTGGTACCCAACCTGAAGAGGGCGCTGTCTGGGGAGGTGGAGACTGTGCTCCTGGGGCTGATGATGACGCCCGCGGTCTTCGACGCTCACCAGCTCCGGAACGCCATGGAGGTGACTGACCGCCAGCCGGCTGGACGCTGTCCCTGCCCTTGACCCTCCCCCTCGTCCTTCCTCCGAAGCGCCAGTCCTTGCGTCTGGCTGGGTCTGACTCACCTGCGCCTCTCCGCTGTCGCCCTGGGCGGACTCCGTGACTCTCTCTCTCTCTCTCCGCAGGGACTGGGGACGGACGAGGAGGTCCTGGTCGAGGTCCTGAGCACGAGATCTGCTGCGCAGCTCCAACAGATCGCTGCGGCCTACAGAGATGGTGGGGCTCACTAAAGATGTACCTCACACCTCACACCGCACCGATATCACTGTTGTTATCCCAAGGGCAGGATTATTGCTGTTATAACACATTAATGTGTGGGGTTCTTATAACCCACACTGCAATGCAGGGCAGGATTATTGCTATACTCCATATTGGGGTATTGTGCTGGACTACTGCAATCCATACTGTCGTACAGTGTGGGAGTCCTGCTTTTTTAAAATCACACAGTAGTGCAGCCCAGGATTATTGTTCACATACCGTGCACGTGTGCAGCAGGAAGGGTGCTGGGTGGCGGTCCGAGCCCGCTGCGCCTCACTGTGCTGCGGCTTGTCTGTGCGCAGAGTTCCAGAGGGACCTGGAGAAGGACGTCAGGGGCGAGACCAGCCAGGGCTTCAGGGAGCTGCTGCTGGCCCTGCTGCAGGTAGGCACAGCCCCTCCCGTCCAACTGGGAGCACCTCTGGAAAACCCAGTAGGGATCGCCAGCCCTGGAATGACGGCTCGGAATAAACAGCGGCATTTACTCCTGCGCGACACAGCTGTGGGATCTTGACAGCTGCCACCTCGGCGGCCGGACGCTCTCCCTGCCCCCGTGTCGGGTCGGGGCGCGGGGCCGGGGCTGGCCTCCCCGGGCCGGGAGGTCACCCAGACTGGAACTGGTAACCCCCCCCCCAGCTGACACCCCAGGGCCGCGTCTGCCCCGGTCACCTGACGCGCTCTCCTCTCTCTTCCTCCTCTCCAGAAGGAGGAGGAGAACATGAAGGGGATCATCGACTACCGGCTCATCGAACGGGACGCCAAGGTGAGAGCTCTGGCACCGCGGGCGGCGCCTCCGCCGGGGGGGGGTTAGGTGCGCCAGCTGCGGACAGGACCCCACGCCCTCCCTCTCCCTTCCCGCAGGCTCTCCTGGAGCGCTCGCGGAAGAAGCCGGACACGGCGGCGTGGATCCGGGTGCTGACGAGACGCGACTCCGATCACCTCGGCCGGGGTAAGGCCGGGTCCGGTCCGGGTCCTCCATGGTGCAAGAACAGGGCAGGGCTTCCCCGGGTCCAGTTCAGCACATAACGAGTTCTAGGAGGTAACCAAGGCCTCAGGGTAGAAGGATAACCCCCGGACCCCGAATTACACCCCCTCTCTCCTCGCTCACCCTCCACAGCCTCCCCCACTTTCCTCCTCCATCCCAGATTCCGACGGTCTTTTCCGCCGTGACGGGAATCCTCTCCTCTCTGTCCCCACCCCAGTGCTGGACAGGTTCCAGGCTCTCAGCGGCCGGCCAGCGGAAGAGGCCGTGCAGTCGGACTTCTCCGGAGACCTGCGTCAGGGGCTCCTGTCCCTGGGTGAGGACTGGCGCCCGCCTCCGCTCCGTCCTGCTCGGCCGAACCCAAGCGCTTCACGGCCGGTCAGCAGCGCGCGCCTGGCATGACCAGCTCGCCGGCGGACTGGCCGAACGATCAGACCTCCTGCGGCACAAACAGGCTGACCTCTGGTCTCTCTTCCCGCAGTGCAATCCATTCGGAGCACTCCCGAGCTCCTGGCAGGCAGTCTGCACAAAGCCATGAAGGTAAGGGCACAACGGCGCCGGCCAGGCCCGGAGAGGGAGGACGGCTCTGGTTCTGTACGTCCTTCTCCATGTCCATGTGACTGAGCGGATGCTGGTTCTGGTTGCGCAGGGTCTGGGTCGGAAAGACGGCGTGCTGATTCGGATCCTGGTGTCACGCAGTGAGGTGGACCTCCTGAGCATCCGGGTGCAGTACCGCAGACAGCAGGGCCGGTCGCTGTACTCCACACTGCAGGTCAGCAGCACGCTCTGCGCCGCCCTGTCTCACTCTCCTGCTTGCCTGTCCTTCTCCCTGCCCTTGTCCCTCATCTCTTTCTCTCCTCCTCTCAGATCCTGCCCTCGTCCCCCATCTCTCTCTCCTCCTCTCAGATCCTGCCCCTGTCCCTCATCACTCTCTCCTCCTTTCAGATCCTGCCCTCGTCCCCCATCTCTCTCTCTTCCTCTCAGATCCTGCCCTTGTCCCTCATCTCTCTCTCTTCCTCTCAGATCCTGCCCCTGTCCCTCATCACTCTCTCCTCCTCTCAGATCCTCCCCTTGTCCCTCAGCACTCTCTCCTCCTCTCAGATCCTGGCCCTGTCCCTCATCACTCTCTTCTCCTCTCAGATCCTGCCCCTGTCCCTCATCTCTTTCTCTCCTCCTCTCAGATCCTCATCTTGTCCCTCATCACTCTCTCCTCCTCTCAGATCCTGCCCTTGTCCCTCATCACTCTCTCCTCCTCTCAGATCCTGCCCTCGTCCCCCATCTCTCTCTCCTCCTCTCAGATCCTGCCCTTGTCCCTCATCACTTTCTCCTCCTCTCAGATCCTGCCCTTGTCCCTCATCTCTCTCCTCCTGATCCTGCCCGTCCCTCATCTCTCTCTTCCTCTCAGATCCTGCCCTTGTCCCTCATAACTCCCTCCTCCTCTCAGATCCTGCCCCTGATCTCTCTCCCACCTCCTCTCAGATCCTGCCCGTCCCTGATCTCTCTCCCACCTCCTCTCAGATCCTGCCCATCACTGATCTCTCTCTCTCCTCCTCTCAGATCCTGCCCATCACTGATCTCTCTCTCCTCCTCTCAAATCCTGCCCGTCACTGATCTCTCTCTCTCCTCCTCTCAAATCCTGCCCGTCACTGATCTCTCTCTCTCCTCCTCTCAGATCCTGCCCTTTCCCGATCTCTGTACTCAAGTTTGGTTTACCTTCTGTCACTCCTGCTCTGCTAACATCAGAGAGGCTCCAGCTTTGGTCCAGGAGAGCTGCTGTGGTCTCTGCTCCAAGCACAGCTCACACTGAGGTTATTAAGCCAATCAGTGGCTAATGGAAGACGACAGGGAACCCTGAGAGACCAGGGCCGGTCCATCTCGCCTCTGCCCTAACCTCTCCCTGACCCGTGTCCTTTCAGGAGAAGGTGAAGGGGGACTACCAGCAGGCGCTCCTGGCTCTTTGCAGTGCGGAGGACCTGTGAGGAGAGATGGGTGTTGGTCCAGAGACTAGGGCGAGACACCGACACCAGACAGTGCTGTTTTTCGGCCATGCAGGACTCGCAGATCCAGTGGCACGAAGACAAATGCAGAGACAATGCACAATTCTGAACAGCACAAACCCCTCTTCTAAATTCAATGTACACTATTTCCTCCGAGCCAGGTACGGTGAAATGGGTTCTGATTCAGCCGAGCTCTTGGTTACTGAACTGATTCTTTATCTGAACTAAAATGTCCATTGTGAGATATTAAAATTAAAACCAGCAACAAGATTAATTTAAAGGTAACAAACTCTCTCGACAGGGCTCCTGTTATTAGAAGTTTCACTTAAGGTGCTAATTTCATTCTCTGCGGAGCTTGTGCTGTAATACAAGGTGGGGACTGCGGCTCCTGTGAATTAGGAGAGAGAGCTCCAACACCCCAGAGCGGGGCTGTCCAGTCCTGTTCCTCAGGGGGCCCCTGTGCATCTCTACCGATTTTCCAGTTCCCTTTAAAACAGCACCTGAAGAGTTGGGAATAGCAGTTAAACTGGTCCTGCAGACACACTGCCCAGTCCTTCCAGGAACTGGACTGGACAGCCCTACAGACACTGCCAAGTCCCTCTAGGACTGGACAGCCCTGCAGACACACTGACCAGACCCTCCAGGACCAGAACTGGACAGCCCTGAGGACACACTGACCAGACCCTCCAGGACCAGGACTGGACAGCCCTGACGACACACTGACCAGACCCTCCAGGACCAGGACTGGACAGCCCTGATGACACACTGACCAGGTCTTCACCTCTGCCAGGAGAGCAAGGGCACAGAGCTCCAGACTCACACTCCCCCCGAGCCCTTAACAGCCTAACAGAACTAAATTACCGGGCCGACTGGACCAGAGCGACACTGTTCTTCAGATATTCAGGTGGTGGACAGCGAGGCTCTCCTGTCCCCCAGTTCCCTCGTCTCAACACATTAAAGTCTGGCCCCCAGAACTAGCAAAAGGGGCTCCCAGCTCTGGTATTGGGGTGACAGTCTGCCTGCAGCTTTCCTAGATCTCTTTAAATCAGCAGCACCTAAAGAAAGGGGAGAAGGTGTTAACTGGGTTCGACTGAGCCAGTAACGAGCTGAGTGAGGTCGTTAAGCAAACATGCAGACATACCTGCTGTCCACGTCTGGTACTTTCAAATCACTGAGTTCCCTGGATCCAGGGAGCCCTCCCTCTGTCCCCCCCCCCCCCCCACCACAAACAGTGCAGGCCACGATCACACAGAACCACCCCCTGCAGCACAAAAACCACCACGTGTGTTTTTTTTAAACGTTTATCGTTTTTATTATTTACATCTTTGTGTAAAAGACTGACAGGGTTAGTGCGCACACCAGGAAAAAAAAAACAACGAAAACATACCAAGAGAGGAAAAGTGGAAGAGAGCGACAAGGGACAGGAAGTGACCTGCTGGGACAGAGAGATCGGGGAGGACAGACGTCACACTACAGGGCACAGAATGGGAGATCCAGTCCCGGAGACGTGAGACCACTGCTGGCCACACAGCAGCTCGGGACTAGCTCTGACAGGGAAGGTTAAGTGACAAAGGTTTTAATGAGCGCAAGAGTGAAGCCTGTTCCAGCAGCACAATCCTGACGGCCAATTAGCGTTCTCAAAGTGTAGTGGGGATGAAGCCGTCTGGAGAGCTGGGAATTAATGCTCGGAGTCAAGGGGCCCACTGAACTGGGGGGGGTTCTGCACACAAAGGGTTGGCACCCAGGGACTAAAGGGGGTAAACAGGTCCAATTAAGGCCTAAAGAGAAGTTTCTCACTTCACTGGTCTCAACCTGTAAGCAATGTTAAAAGGGCCAGGTCACACTGTAACCCTACAGTCCAGAGATCACCGGTCCAGTCTGGGTCACACTGTAACCCTACAGTCCAGAGATCACTGGTCCAGTCTGGGCCACACTGTAACCCTACAGTCCAGAGATCACTGGTCCAGTCTGGGCCACACTGTAACCCTACAGTCCAGAGATCACTGGTCCAGTCTGGGTCACACTGTAACCCTACAGTCCAGAGATCACTGGTCCAGTCTGGGTCACACTGTAACCCTACAGCCCAGAGTCCTCCCTGTTCTGTGCCTTGTGTTTGGGGATCCGGAACTACTGAACTATCCGGGACCTTTCTATTCCAGACGATTTCCCACTAGTCTGCTGGGATACCGCCGGCAAGCACCCCTGGCAGCAGAAAAGATGCTTTGCTAGTCAAAAGAAAATAAACGTTCTAAGCCGCTGGTCTACAATTATTATTTTGTTTTTAATTAGGAAAAGAAAACCTAGAGTCACGAAAGCGGTTAACTGGTTATTCTCGAGCAGTTATAAAACAAAAGGGACCCCAGTGATAACTGGGGGACTTGTGTCTTGATCTCCCCAAAATTAAGGGGAGAAACTCGGGGGACCCGTGACATTAAAACGCTCCGCCACCCTTTCGAACCCATGTGACAGGAACCGATCCTGCCATCGCGAACACAAACCGACCCGAGACACGGCTTCGTTTATGCTTTTTTAAAAAAAAAAAACTGCCGCCTGGCTGGTGGCGACTGCCGAGTGGAGGAGGGGTCGGGGGTCACAGCCGGGAGGTTGAGGGTTCGAGTCCCCGAGGTGTCAGCCCCTGAGCGAGAGACTTCACTGGGATCGCTCCAGTAAAAGGCCCAGTGTACGAGTGGGTACAAACGCACACGGCTTTGAATAAAACAGGCCGTCCGATGACACAAGGCCGGCAAGTGGCGGGGATTCGTGGGACAGGGGAAGAAATGAAGAGCCCGCACGCGCCCCGTCCCTCCCTGCGCCTCTCCCCCCTCCTCGACGGCTCAACGAGCAGCAGACGCAGCATGGACACAGGAAGTCTCTCCACACGTGTCACAAACTGCAGGAAGTGACAGGACACACAGGGCTGCTGTCGCTCCCGGGCACCGCAATCCAGCTTTTCCTGGGATCTCAAATTCCCTCCCATCTTCCAGTTTTCTTCCCAGCTAATTCCTTAACGGAGCCCCAAAGATGACCTTTCAGTCCCCCACCCCACCCCCCTCAGATTCAATTTCAAGTAAGGCGCAGGTTGCTCTTTAACGAGAACCCTAACCGAGGAACCTGCAAGTTTCCAATTAAGCAATTAACAGGACAAAGAGTTAACTGGAAGCCCTCATCAGCTCAACGACTGGAGAAGCGGGTCACCACAGCAATCTGTCCACAGCCCTTAAGAACGGTGAGAAATGCTGTCAGTTCGAAAGCAGCAGGGCTGCCTTACAATAATGCAGTTTTCGGAAATACAGTATTCCAGGGGAGCTGGGCACCTTTCTGTCGCAGGAGACACTGGCCCTGTAAACATCTGCTTCAGGAGGGAACAGCAGCCCTGCAGTCCCCAGCGCGGCCACTCGGAACGCATGTGGACACCGCAAAATGAGCTTTTGGAAAAAAACAAATCAAAGAAACGTTTGACCAGCGTCTGAAGAGCTCTGTTCTTCCCAAGCAAACAAACAAACAAAACAAAAAAAATCTGGTACTATCTCAGGTCATAAATTATGCTCTTGTTTTTCTTTACTTCCATAATGTGTTTTTTTTCTTTTAAAAACATCAGACAAATAATAGTGACAATCGTAATAATAATAATAATAATAAAAATTACAGTTAAAAAAAAATCGCACAGTCCGTTCTGAAAGTAGAGACAGTGTTATAAAAGCCCTCGGAGGCCCGGCTCGGCTCAGCACCGACGACCTTCGGGATCAAACACACGATCCTCTTGGATAACCCCCCAGCTCTCCGGGAATCCTACGGCTGCGTGGAGCGGTAGGAGGAGCGGGTTCTCCCGGATCTGTCCGCGCTCGGGAAGAGTCCGGAAAACAGGAAGATGTTGCCTTGCCCCCCCCCCCCCAGTGCGAGGAACAGGCGAGCTAGCGGTGTCCAGGAAAAAAACCCCACAAATCCTGCGGCGAGTCTTGGCTCTTCTTCCGGGACAAATCCCGTCTTGGTGGCTTTGAATGTTGTTCCTCTGCCCGTTTCTTACAGCCCTGGGAATTAGCCCCGGCGCTTAACCCAGACGGAACAGGAACCTTGGAGCTCGGGCTGAGAGAAGGCCTCCCGAGGAGGGAAGGGTTGTAGCGCGACACCCCCAGAGAAAGTCACAGTAGTCTTCCCGGAAGGGGGGGTGCTTGCCCACCCCCAAGGACAATCGGCACATTCAACAGGAAAATAAAACGGGCACGACACTGCGGAACAATCCTGTATGCTACTGTACGCTGTATGGCTGACCATAACAACACTTACTGCGAAAGGCGCTATATAAACAACAAGGAGCGACTGAATCGGAGCGGGAACGTGATCGGAGAAAGACGTGGGAGCCGGCGCCGGTGGGAGTGTGTGGGGGTCCGTGGGTGCGCACTGGGGTCTCGCTGTACCACCGCCAACAGGCGCACGGTGACGAGCCACAACGCCAAGCGCTCTTCGGGGGGGGGGGGTTGCGCGGGGCAGCTGGTGCGGCGCAGCCGGGCTCCGGAAACCGCAGGGCTGGCAACACCCTGTGAGTGAGTGAAGAACTCCGCGCTGGGAGCACTGGTTCCCAGTGCAGCTGTTACCCAGGGCCTCGGGTCCCTGACCTGCTCTGATCCGCCCCGGAGCGGGGCTGCAGGCTCACCTCGAGGGCCCGCTTCGAGCCCGCCGGACCCGAGGGGCCGACCCGCTCCGCCGGAAGACACGCGTGCGAGCGCACCAACACGCACACGCGGGCCGTGCGCGCAAACTGGGTGGGGGGGGGGGAGAAACATACCGATGTCGACGAGGGGCTGAGGAAGAGAGAGCCGAGGAGGTGGCGAAGAGGGCGGAGAGAGAGAGAAAACGACAACGCACAGAGGAAAGACTTCAAAATACCTGAATCCTTAAAAACTGAAAAAGAAAATCTAGAGCCCCTAATTACTGGTACGAGAAAACCTTTACGGGGGCCGGCACCGCGGGGGCTCTCGGGCGCGCCTTCACTGCGCGAGTCCGCCGCTTCAAGCCTGGGCTGGCGTAGCATCATCGTCATCTTCATCGTCATCATCATCATCATCATCGCCGTGGTTCCCCTCGCCGCGGTTACGACAGCGGTTTCTCGGGCCCGGGCCCGGCGGCGCCGGTCTTCCTGGCGGCGATGAAGGCCATGCCGTGAGTCCGGAAGTGCGTGCTGAGGTCGGCCGCCCTCTCGAACCGCCGGCCGCACACGCGGCAGGCCAGCCGCTCCTCCCCGTCCTCGCCCTGCGCGGCGCCGGGGAGGAGCGTGGGGGAGCCCGGGGACGAGGCGGAGGAGGGCTGGTCGCCGGACCCGGCCCCGGAGGCCGCGGAGGCGCCGGCGGCCGAGCCGGGCCCCGAGGAGCCGGAGCCGTCGCCGGCGTCCCGGACCCGGTGCGTTATGAAGCGGTGGCGGTTGAGGGAGACGTGCGAGGTGAAGCAGGCGCCGCACTGGGAGCACTGGTGCGAGGAGGCGTCCGTGCGGTGCTGGGGCAGGTGGCGCAGGAAGTCCTCGCGGTCCGGCGTGGCGAAGCCGCACGACACGCAGCGGAAGGGCCCGCGCTCCGGGGAGGCCGGGGGGCCTCGCGGCTTCTTCACCGGGCTGCCGCCCCTGTCCCCCGCGGCCCCCCGCCCGCCTCCTTCCTCCCCTTCCTCCTCCTCCTCCCCGCCGCCGCCGTCGCCCGAGCCGAGCCCCATCTCGGCCTCCGAGGAGCTGTCGGCCGAGCCCCGCCGGGAGGACCCCACGGGAGCGCCCCGCTTCCGGGAGGCCGGCGCCCCCCCCTGGTGGAACGAGAGAAGAGAGGAGGTGAAGCTCTGCCCGCGTCCCTCAGGCTCGTCCCTCTCTCTCGATCGGAGCCCGTATTCAACCCTGTAACTGTGTGATCACCCCGTCTCCTTATTATGACTACTACACCGCTCACACCCGACCCCACTGTGTACTTCCTGTTTGAAACCTCATCATAAATAACCAACACACTTCCAGTCGAAAACCTTCCCACTTTCTATCTCAGTAACGGTGTTAACCTGTCAAAAATAAGGTCCAGTTTCACTCGGAAAGAGAGAGGGCACAGGTCTCTTACAACACACTGCAGCCCACCTGTAGCCCTAACGTAGCCAGAACCCCTCCTCACACTGCCCTGACACAGAGAGAGGACTGCTGATGGCAGACAGGTGCACAGAGAGGTGGGGAAGGCTGGGCTCACCTCAGGGTCCCCAGGCTGCCTGCCCGCACTCTGATCCCTGGTTCTGATTCCATGGCGGACCCGGATGTGTTTCTCCAGGATCAGCCGACTGCTGAATGTCCTCTTGCCTTCTGTACAGTACCTGCAAGACACATCAGCACAGTGAAGACCAGGCCGGGCAGACTGGACCAGACCGGATACACACAGAGCTCAGCACGCTGGACCAGACCAGACACACAGAGCTCAGCACACCGGACCAGACCAGACCAGACCAGACACACAGCAGAGCTCGACAACACACTGGACCAGACCAGACACACACACAGAGCTCGGCACTCTGGACCAGACCGGACACACACAGAGCTCGGCACTCTGAACCACACCGGACACACACACAGAGCTCGGCACACTGGACCAGACCGGACACACACAGAGCTCAGCACGCTGGACCAGACCAGACACACACAGAGCTCAGCACACCGGACCGGACCGGACACACACAGAGCTCGGCACTCTGGACCAGACCGGACACACACAGAGCTCAGCACACCGGACCGGACCGGACACACACAGAGCTCGGCACACTGGACCAGACCGGACACACACAGAGCTCGGCACACCAGACCAGAATGAGCTCGGCCAGCAGAGGGCTCGAGGGCAGTGCACTCACTGGCAGTGGAAGACACGCTTGATCCCTTCGTGGTTGACGCGCACGTGGCGCCGCAGGCTGGGGGCGGAGCAGAAGGATCTCTCACACAGGCGGCACGGGAACTTCTTCACAGACTGCGCACAGACACAGAGGAGAGACTCACTGTGAGCAAGTACAGCTCAGGAGGAGGGGGCATGAGGGTTACTCTCCAGCTCTGATGATGATGAAGGAGTGTTCATGTGAAGATACAGAGGAGCTGGACTGAGTGTCTGTACAGTGACTCTCCAGCTCTGATGATGATGAAGGAGTGTTCATGTGAAGATACAGAGGAGCTGGACTGAGTGTCTGTACAGTGACTCTCCAGCTCTGATGATGATGAAGGAGTGTTAGTGTGAAGATACAGAGGAGCTGGACTGAGTGTCTGTACAGTGACTCTCCAGCTCTGATGATGATGAAGGAGTGTTCATGTGAAGATTCAGAGGAGCTGGACTGTGTGTCTGTACAGTGACTCTCCAGCTCTGATGATGAGGAGTCTGACCTTGCCATGCTCCTTCCTCATGTGAGCGATGTACTCGTCCCTCTCTGTGTAGCGCGTCTGGCACTGGCGGCAGCTCCACTCTGAGGGAAGAGGCCGGCGGGGGGGTCGGCTGGCCCGGGCCTCGGGGGAGCTGGGGGGCTCCTCTTCCTCCTCGTCCTCCGCCCCCTCCCCCTCCTCCTCTTCCTCCTCCTCCCTCCCCCTCTCCGTGCCTTCCTCGCCATCCGAGCTGCTCTGACGCGGCTCTGACTTCATGGACCGGCTGGGCTTGGGGGCGGAGGCGGGGGGCGGGGCGAGGCCGGGGGAGGGAGAGGGGGGCTCCTGCTTCACCGACAGTCCACGGTGAACCGTCTGCGAGGGGGGAGAAAGACCAAGCAGCTGTAGCAGCATTCACTCACAGTCATGTGACCACAGCAACAGGCTAGCTCATGCTCCATGTTCATTTATCCTGGGACAGACAGAGAGCTTTAAAGGAGCCCAAGTCACACCGAGATCTGTTATATATAGCCCATATGAAACAGTGAATTCTGTCAGAGTGTGTTGCTTTTTGTACCTTGATGTGCTCCATCATGGAACCTTTCTGCGCATAGAGCTTGGTGCAGTCAGGACACTTGAAGACGTGCACCTTCTGCTTGGCCAGATGGGTGTCGAAATGCATGTAAAGCAAGGGCTTCTGGGTGAAGACGGTGTCACACATCACACACTTGAAGATCATCCTAGGGGAGAGAGGCATAGAGCGGGGTTAGAGAAAATAAAAGTATCTATAAACTGTTTATATATGACTTATATAAGTTGCACCTGCAATAACTTCATTGCAATTTTCAAAACAGTTACTGGTTCATGTTAACAGTCAAGAAAGGCAAGTTAAATATCTAGAGCACAGTAGGCAGGAAGGCCAGAAAGTGACTGAACACATAGAGAGAAAGAATGACAATTAAACCAGATCAATCGTAGTAGAGTAGTAGATACAGATAAAAATATAGACAAACAGCCACGTTAAAAGATACAGAGAGTGTCATTAACAGGTACAAGACAACAGAGATACACACAGGGACAGACAAACAGGTACAGATACAGAGATCAGACACAGGGACAGACAAAAAGGTACATAGACATGACCCCACAAACTCATTTCCAGGTACAGACAGAGTTCAGAGACAGGGACAGACAAAGAAAGTACACAGCACCCAGAGACGGGGACAGAAGAAGGACAGACACACAGACAGGCGAAGGACAGACACAGTGATCAAAGACATGGACAGGCAAAGGACAGACACAGAGATCAGAGACAGGGATAGGCGAAGGACAGACACAGAGATATCAGACAGGGAGAGGCGAAGGACAGACACAGTGATCAAAGACAGGGACAGGCAAAGGACAGACACAGTGATCAAAGACAGGGACAGGCAAAGGACAGACACAGAGATATCAGACAGGGAGAGGCGAAGGACAGACACAGTGATCAAAGACAGGGACAGGCAAAGGACAGACCCAGAGGACAGGGACAGGCGAAGGACAGACACAGAGATCAGGGACAGGCGAAGGACAGACACAGAGATCAGGGACAGGCGAAGGACAGACACAGAGATCAGGGACAGGCGAAGGACAGACACAGATCAGAGACAGGGACAGGCGAAGGACAGACACAGATCAGGGACAGGGACAGGCGAAGGACAGACACAGATCAGAGACAGGGACAGGCGAAGGACAGACACAGATCAGGGACAGGGACAGGCGAAGGACAGACACAGACAGACGAACAGGTACAGACGGAGGCGGCGACGTACTTGGCCTGCGTGGTGCCGAGAGCCGGGTGCTGGGTGCTGATGTGGGCGTGGGCACTGGGGGCCGATTTGAAGGCCATGGGGCAGGTGGGGCACTTGTGGAAGACCTCGCAGTGCGCCGTCTGGATGTGCGACTTTATGGAGCTCAGACCCCCGAACACCACCTGGCAGCTGGAGCACCTGGGGGGGGGCATCGATCAAACCAATCAAACACAGGTCAAAGGTCACGCCTATCAGGTCAGGTCAAGGCTATCAAGCAATTAACTAACCATCACGCAGTTGACCTTGTAACAAGTCAACCAGTTTGTTTGGCTTCTCTAACCGCACATCTTTGAAAGAACCCAGGGAAGGGCAGCTCTAGTCCCATAGCACTGATAAAAACCTAAAAATTCTCAGACAAAGGACTATACCAATTATGGAATTAAGATCAAGGAAACCAGGCCCCATGGACACATGAGCTAACCATGTGAAGTCTCCATGGCCAATAATCTTCACATGAACACTCCTCCTTCATCCTCAGAGCTGGAGAGTCACTGTACAGACACTCAGTCCAGCTCCTCTGTATCTTCACATGAACACTCCTTCATCATCATCAGAGCTGGAGAGTCACTGTACAGACACTCAGTCCAGCTCCTCTGTATCTTCACATGAACACTCCTTCATCATCATCATCATCATCAGAGCTGGAGAACATTTCCCTTTACCTCCCCGTGACCCTCCTGACTAGACTGACCTCTATATCCCACGATGCTTCCACTCTCGCTACAGTCACCCGACTGGCCCCATAACTTATTACAGCGGATTCCTCCCTCCACACCACCAGTTCTAGAGTCACTTCTTTTTTTAAGCTGAGTAGCCGGACAAAAGACACGCTGTCTTCAACAACCCGTGCAGAGGTCAACCTAAAGAAAAGTGATGATGATGATGACGGTCTTATCTGCACCGGGCCAACAAAGAAAGAACCTCCAGGCCCGAGGCCCGGAGATCCGTACTTGTATCCGATCCGCCGGGCGAAGTGGAGGCAGGCCTCCTCCAGGTGGGTCTGGAAGCTGGCGGGCCGGGCGATGCCGCCGCACTCGGGGCACACGTGGGGCGAGCGGTGCTTGTGGATGCGCTGGTGGGCGGCCGCGCTGCAGGGGTTGGGCAGCATCATCGCCGGGGAGCACACCATGCAGCTCTGCGGGCGACAGAGGGGGGGGGGGAGACGCCGCATGAGGGCTCCGGAGGCGTGTGGCGCGCGTGTGTGTGTGTGTGTGTGTGTGTGCGTGTGTGTGCGTGTGTGTGCGTGTGTGTGTGTGTGACGGGGACACGAGGGGCCAGCGGGACCTACCGTGCTGGAGGCGGCCTTCACCTCCTGGAAGTGGCCCACCAGCTCGGCCTTGCCCCCGAACTGCGCCCTGCACTCGGGGCACTTGAAGTTGTGGTACTGCAGCACCTCCCCCTTCTTGCAGGGCAGGGGCAGCACAGCCTGCGGCCCCTCGGGGACCCTGCGCCCGGGGCCTGGCTGGGGCGCGGGGGCTCCCTCCTTGGCCGGGCTGGGGGCCACGAGGGTCGTGGCCGCGACCGAGCCCCCCCCCGCCCTGCTCCCGGGAGCTGCAGAGGAGGAGGAGAGAGAAGAGGAGGAGATGGAGGGGGACAGCACACCTAGGAGGAAACACAAATACCAGTTTCTTTCTGGGCTGAAACTTCTCCATTTAGATAAAAGGGTAGGCGGGCACAGCAGATAACAGCAGACATGCAGCTAGACTGACATACAGGGCGACACCGACACTGATAGGGACAGACAGACACAGAGAGACAGAGAGACAGAGAGACAGAGAGACAGAGAGACAGAGAGACAGAGAGACAGAGAGACCAGGTGGAGGCTGCACATTGGTGGTGGTGGGGGGGATCCCCATTACCTGTAAAGCGCTTTGAGTGGAGTGTCCAGAAAAGCGCTATATAAGTGTAAGCAATTATTATTATTATTATTATTATTATTATTATTATTATTATTACTTACAGACCGTTAACAGACACAGATAAGGGTAAAAGGGGTCTAAAGAGAACCAGGCGTCTGAAGTGGATAAAGATGGACAGGCAACAGACAGGAAGGTGAAGACTGACCCTCGCAGACAGACTGGGCGAGAACACCCTCCTCCCTCACCTATGGGCACAGTGTCCTGCTGGCCAATCATCTGCTCCACGGTGACGGGCCGCATGACCAGGTGGGAGCACTGCATCACCAGGCCCCGCTCCTTGTGCTCGCGGGCGTGGAGCAGCAGGCTGCACTTGTTGAAGAAGGCCAGCCGCTTGGCGCAGTGGTTGCAGGTGACCTCGATGCGCAGGGAGCGCCGGTCGTAGTGCCGGGCCAGGCTGCGCTCCAGGGCGAAGGCGTCGCCGCACTCCAGGCAGCGGTAGCCGTTGGCGGGGAGGGGCAGGCTCCACTCCGGGGGCGGCGGGGTGGACAGGTCGGGCCGGTAGCTGGGCAGGAGGTTCTTGCTGTTGAGGATCTTGTTGAAGGCCTCTACCAAGCTGGACTGGCTGCGGGAGATGACCGCGCCGCTGCTGTTGACGATGGATGCGGGTTTGGAGGCCATGACCACCTGGGTCCCGTTGACGGTCTTCTGGGTGACCGAACGCACGGTAATCCCACCGCTGACACCAAATTTGGCTGGGGCAGAGGAGGAGGAGGAAGGGGAGGATGAGGCGATGGGGAGCGCGGTGGCTTTGGTTATTGTGATGGCGGCCGCCGCCACGCTGGCCGGCGTCCTGGTTTTCTCCGCGGAAGAGGAAGACTGGGCCGCCGCGGCCATCTTGGTCTGAGCTTTGCTGGCCGCCACCAGCATCGCAGTGCTGGCGTCCTGGAGGGTCGAGACGGGAAACACGGGGCCCTTCGCTCGCTGCTGCAGCTGCTGCTGGTTGGCCGACCTGGCCGAGAGAGCGTCCGTCGTCTTCCTGGACTTGCCGGAGGCCGCCGTCCTGCGGCCGGTCCCGGGCGGCTGCTGACCGGAGGCTTTCCTCTGCGCGGCGCCCGCCTTGGCGGGGTCCGCCCCCCTGCCGCCTGCCGCCGGAGCCACCCGGGTCACGGTGCGGGTGATGACCCCCGTCTCGGTCTTGACGGTTTTGATCCGGACCTTTAGAGGCCGGGAGGCGGCGGCCGCGGCGGCGGTGCCGGGCGGAGGGACCGACGAGGGGGCTGGCCGCGTCAGGGACCTGCCGGTGGGGCTCAGACCCTCCCCGCCCGGCGGCTCCTTCTCCCGCACGCTCTCTCCTTCTGCCTCTCCATCCTCCACTTCCATCCCCTCCTGCTCCTCTTCCTCCTCCTCCTCCTCCTCCTCCTCTTCTTCTTCACTCCCCATCGCCTTGCGGGGTTTGCTGATCCCGAGACTGCTCTTCCGCGCTCCCGTCTCCTCCGTTAGCATCTCTTCCCCCTCTGTCTCTTCTCCGTCTTCCTCCTCCCTCGTCCGGTCCCCTTCCCTCCCCGCCGCCGGACCGCCCGCAGAGGAAGAGGAGGCGTTTTCCTTCCCGGTGACGGAGGTGGAGTCGGCGTTCGCGGAAGACGCCGCCGAAGCCGTGACGCCAAAGCCGACGTCCGTCGCGCCTGCGGAGCCGGAATTCGGGATTTCTGCATCCGGGCTTTCCGGGGAGTCGCGTTCCTCTATCACGTGCTCGGTGTTTTTATCCCGGGATCCGAGGGCTTCCTCCAGGCCGGCGCGCGGGGAGAGCCAGGGGTGGCCGGCGGGTGGGGAGGAGGGGGAGGAGCCGGGAGGGGAGGGGGGCGCGTCTTTGGGGTAGCCTTCTCCCCCTCCTCCCGAAGGGCCGGGCTCGGGGGAACGGGGCGTGAGGAGGGGGCTTTTGCTTCTGGGGGATCCCGGAGGAGAGCGGGGAAGCGGGGCACGGGGAGAGGCGGCTGGAGAAGGACGGGCTGGGAGCAGGCCGGGGGAATCGGGGCTCTCCTGGATGACAAGGGGGCTCCCCAGATCCGGCTCGGTGTCGGAATCGTCGGAGTCCAAGTGCCGGAACGGGGACGCCCCTCCCTGCGCCGGACCTCTCTGGACCTGGGTCCCGTTGAAGGGCGAGGAGGAGGAGGAGGAGGAGGGAGGCGGGGGGGGCGAGAGGGAGGGGGCCAGATGGGGCGACCCGGCGCCTGCGGGGTTCGGGGGTATGTGCAAGTTAACCGCAGCGAGGTGGGCGGGGGGCGAGGAGGAGTGGGGGGCTGCGACGGGCTTGGGAGGGGGGAAGAAAGCAGAGGACATGTCCACCGCGGCGCCGGGGACGAGTTCAGACCCGGGGTGGGCAGGAAAAGGGGAAGATGAAGAAGAAGGGGGAGACACTCCAGGCGCCTTCGCCTGGTCCTCCAGTCCTTCCGAGAGACTGTCGTGCAGCTGTAACTGCTGCTGCTGCTGCAGGAGGAGCATTTTCCGGGCTTTCCCAATGGGATCAGCGGGACTCTGGGCCATCAGCGGCTTCAGCCGGTTGAAGATGTTCACGCCCTGTTTGCTGCCGACGCCCCCGGAGTTCGCGACGGCGTTCTCGGGGGTCTTGGGGGAACAGGGCGCCCACAACTCCCCGTTGGAGACCTGGGAGGAGCCGGGGGGCCTGAGGGCCGCGTCAGAAGGCCCCGAACCCGCCCCCACAGCCAGGGCCGCCGCCGCCGCCGCCGCCGCCGCCCCAAACCCATTGTGGATCAGCACCGCCGGTTCCGAAGGCGCCACCATGGCCGGGCCGGCCAGCCCCGGCAGCCGGGGGCCCAGGCGGGACCCTACGACGACCCCGCCGTCTCGGTCGGGCTCGGCCTCCATGTCCCCGAAGGCCTCGGGCCGCACGCGGTTCTTCACGATCACGCTGACCACGGAGGGGTCGGGCTGGGGCGCCGGCAGCTGGACATTCTGGGGGTGTGGCTGCTGCTGCTGCTGATGGTGGTGCTGATGGTGGTGATGTTCTGGGGGGCTTGCGGGCCGGAGAGGGGATACCCCTCCTCCACCGACCACTGCTACGCCTGTAGCCCCCCCCCCTCCTCCTCCTCCTCCTCCTCCGCCCCCCTGCTTGACAATGCTCCCATGGTTGCCGTGGTGACCCTCGGACTCATCCGGCGCGGACTGGATGGCTTCTTTGGCGTCGATGTCGGGGATGTCAAAAGCCGCCAAGAGGTCGTCAAAATCTGGGGTCTTCATGTCCCCCATTCCGGGATAGCGGACAGAAACTGCAGAGAGGAGAGGAGACAAGGACCTGTCACAGATATGTCCTCTCACACGTGCCTGCGTGTCCTGTGCAAATGTCATCGCAAGGGAGTCCAGATCACCGGCACCAGGCTCTCAAGAGGGAGCTGCAGGTGAATCAGACCGCCGTGCGCTGGGAGTGCGATGGCTAACGCGCACACCTGGGGCTGGACCGGTCAGCTGTGCGGAGGACACCTGGCCGGCCACGGCACAAAATCAGTTTCAAATTTCCCCTTTTCGACTTCATGCTGCTCTTCTCTCCCCAGACTACACAGATTCTTGAACGACCTTCAGAAAGAGCTACTTACGCCACCGGCCCTTTTAAAACCAGCAGCCCGGAAGATGTGAGTGAGGCCGAATCCACCCTGTGTCTTCTGACGCATCACACTGGGTAGAATCGGCTCCACACCCCCCCCTGTCCAGACAGCACGCGCCTGCCGCTGCCACATACCGAGAGACATCGCCGCCCTCCTGATCACGGCAAAGACCAGCTCCTTGTATACCGCTCATTTCGGAGCTGGCACCTCCCAGCACACTTGACACTGGACTGTAAACAGGCGCCGTCCTTCGGATGAGACGTAAATCTGAGGTCCTGACTCTCTGTGGTCATTAAAAATCCCAGGGCGTTTCTCGAAAAGAGTAGGGGTGTAACCCCGGCGTCCTGGCCAAATTCCCCATTGGCCCTGACCAATCATGGCCTCCTAATAATCCCCATCTATGAATTGGCTTCATTACTCTCCTTTCCTCCCTACTGAGAGCTGGTGTGTGGGGAGCGTTCTGGCTGCCATCGCATCATCCAGGTGGGGCTGCACATTGGTGGTGGTGGAGGGGAGTCCCCATTACCTGTAAAGTGCTTTGAGTGGAGTGTCCAGAAAAGCGCTATATAAGTGTAAGCAATTATTATTATTATTATTATTATTATTATTATTATTACTTGCAGAGGGAGAGATTCTTTCACAGCCCAGCAGAAACGCTACGGCCACCCACTTCCAAACCACTGCAGCCAGCTCGGGGCCACAGGGGAGCTGGGGCCTCTCCTGGGTACAAGGCAGGGTACCACCCTGGACGGGACGCTGGTCCATCACAGGGCAGACACCCTCACACTAGGACCGCTTTTACCCAGAAGCCAATGAGCCCGCCAGCGTGTCTTTGGACTGTGAGAGGGAACCGGAGCGCCCAGGGGGAAACCCACAGGAACACAGGGAGAACACGCAGACTCCACACAGACAGCAGCTCAGATCCGAATCTGAACCGAGGTCCCCTGCGCTGTGGGGCAGCGATGTTAATCACTGCGCCACCGTGCTGCACGGTATCACCACGCATTGCAAAGAAATAAAACTCCGATCCTGATCCCGGAGGGTCTGAGGATATTCAATCCAACTGTAAGGACTTCATCCAGCCCCCTGCTTGGTTTAAATTTCACATTAGGCCCAGCTTTCCGTATGCTGGAACTCTAAATCCTGCAGGTTCTCTTAGCTGCCCCTGGCAAGGAGTAGCAGGAACATCCCGACAAAAGGATCTGAAAGTACAATGTCCATTTCACTACCCATTTTAACTGCCCTGTAATTAATTTAGAATAAACTACAAGAAAACAGTCAATTATTTTACTTTAGATCTTTTCTCTGTAAATCGTTTAGTCGTTAAATAAAAAGGAATAAAATAACATTTTCACATATGCGCTCTGCTAGCGGCTTAAGCATGGATCGTGAGTTAGACTCCGCGATGAGTCGGGAGCGCAGAACTGGACCGGGACTAGTCCACTGGACAACAGTCATAAAGCTCCCCACCAAAGCGAAGGAATTATTTTTCATCCTGTTGAGAAATCAGCACAGTCGATGGTACAATATGCCTGTACTGGCATATATAGATATATATCCACTCTTGTGAAAAAGACGTGGAAAGGTTTCACGTCTTTTACGAAAAAAAACGTGGAAAATTCAGTCCCGCGGGCTGTGCAGGGAACGGACGGGGGGCGGGGGGACATTATTTCGGAACATGAGATCGATCACATTATTCGGCTGAACCCCGCAAACTCTAAAACTCGACGTCATGATCCACCACCTCCGAAGGATCAATAATATCCATCACAGACAGCCGCGCCGAGCCGCTCTCGGAAAAGGTGTTTCGAGGGCAAGCGTGAACCGCTGAGAGCACGTACTTTCCGGATGGGGCGAGTACGGGTTCCTGCGAACACAATCTTAGGGCTTGCACTTGTAAACGCACCCGGATGAAACCGTTTAATTCCGCCGGTTTCGTGCGATATTTCGGGGAGGGAGGGAGTGGAATTCATGCCGTGGCCAAAGTTTTTTTTCTCCTCCTCCTCCGCCGCCGCAGCCATCAGGGACGGATCTGAGAGGGAGTATCTGGAGGAAGAATGCGGGCGTTTTAACAGACGAAAATGAGGCTTCGACTGCACTTCGGTGGGGGAGAGGCAGTCAGTGCGGGGTTAGGAACTGCTATCTACACTTTGGGGTGCGGAAGAGCGCTGCCCGCCCGGGGTTTCGGGGTGAAATATTGTGTTTGTTTACCTGCCTGCGAAATTCCTGTGTCTCCAACCTCCCGTCGCTGCGCCTGAGTTTCCCGTCACCTGATGGGGACAGGTCCTGTCAGATTCACGCTGCCTCTTCTCCGGCACTGGAGAATCCGTATTTCGAGGCTTTGTTTACTTTTAATAAAATAAACTAAAAATGTATTAACCTCTTTCTGTCACATCACACCGCCTGTTTGTGTTTTATTACTGCTCGTGGTTTTTTTTATGTGTACATCAGGCCGACGTTAATTTTTTGCTCTTCCGAGACTCCACTCTGACGCGGACTAAAGCCCGAAGGAGAGCCCGCCCCTGGGTCGATAGAAAATGGGCGTTGATTGGCGGAATAGAAGATCCCTCATAGTATCCCCGCCTTTACTGTTAGTATGCTAACTGCGATTGGTCAACGTGTGTGTCTGTTAAAAGTGTAAGGTCAGGGTAGCTAATACGACATCAGAGGTTACCAAGAGTTTAAAAGTTAAAGGGCGAGGAAATTACGCCATTTTGGTCCTACTGGCGACCCGTGCAGTAACGTGTATCCAGAGCCAAAATGGCGGAAAGACGGCTTTTATTTCTAAAGAAATTACCTTCTGTATTTGCGAGATTGAGGTATAATTGCACTGAAGTCGCTAAGGAAAAAATACATGCTCTGTAACCATACATATACGAGTCGTTTTCTTATATTTTAATTTTAGTATTGCCCGCTTTAAAATGCGTGCCCTATTCCAGCTCGTCCGTCGGCTGACAGCGACGGTCGCTCCGCTGGGGTTGTACGAGTACGACTCCGTTTTCAAAAGCCCTTCAAAAACACTTTTCCTTGCGTTTCCTTAGGACCATAAGAAAACTTTAAAAGGAGAGGAAGCCAACCGACCGATTCAGCTCGTTTGAGTTAGTAGCCGTAACCATTCTGAGGATCTTAATCGAACCGTGTTGAAAGAAACAGGGCACTGGCTTCAACGGTATGGCTGTATAGCTTGTTTCACACTCCCACGACACTTTGCGTAAAGATGCAGTTCCAAGAGAGTTCCGCTGGGTGTCTCAGCAGGCTTTGCAGTTATACATTTAGTATTTACCATTACTGAAGAACAGAATCAATTTTGCTGCGATCAGTTAAACAGGTAGTGTTGAAGTATTTTAAAGATCATCTGTGATGTAAATGTGGGGACCATATTCGAGAGCTCTCTTGAAGATGTTTACCTTCCATCACTGCTGAACAATTAGCAGGTGTTGCCCCCGATTCGCGACAGGTGACCGAGATCGCTGGTTCCCAAACCCATGAAAATCCCGCGGTTTTCATTCCAGTTGAGCTCTGCCTCTCCGATGCAGATTCCTCACTTAATTATCAGCTCGCTTTGGACTGTAGTTGACATGTTTCTTCAGGCAGCCCGAAAAAACAAATCCCACTTCAAGGGCACATTTCCCACTTTCAGCAAAGTCTCAACCCGCTGGCGGCCTTTTTCTAACTGGAACAGCTCTTCCTGATCGATCAATGAACATTCAGGCCCTCTAGACTGCATCCAGTGCCCAGACTTGAACAAGAGAATGGCGGATCAATTATACCCAACATCATCATCAATACACCATAGGACACAATACATTCCAATACTTTTTTTCCCAATTTTTTTATTGTTGAAAGGCTGCACAATACAGTACTGCATCTGCATTGGGGAGGAGGGGGTAAAAAGAGAGAGGAGTAAAAGAGAGAAAAATTAGGGGGAAGAAAAGAGAGGAGGAGAAAGTGTGAACTGAAGACAGAGAAAGGAATGAAAGGGTTATGGGGGGGAGGGCAGAGACCCCAACGTCCCTCTGGGTTAACCATTAACTTTCCGATACAAAAATGACCAGGCTCTTGAGTATGCAGGTGTCTACATCTGCGTGTGTACCAGCCCCCAGCGCCCGCCAGACCTCTCTCACTCGGACTGTGGCCCCACCCACGGCCCTAGCCGTTTCACTGACATTGGGCAACACTCAGGAAGAGCAAGCAAGATACTGGGTGTGTTCCAGCCCTGCACTGGGCAGAGGGGCGGGCGCTGGGCAGCCCTGTTCTAGTGTAAGTGTGCATATGTGTGTGTGTATCCCACTGTGTGTGTGTGCGTGTGTCTCGGTTCCCTTTCCCAGAAGTGTGTGCGTGCGTGCATGAGTCTGTCTTCCCCTGCGAGTCCATGCAATCGTCCCGTTATTTCTTCTTGTCTTCCTCCTTGTCCTTCTTGCTCCCCTCGGTTTTGGGGGTGCCCTGCGGGGCCAGGGAGCCCATGGCGTTGCGGATGGCCTCGTTGTTGGGGTCCACCCCGGGCAGGTTCTCCAGCACGCTCTGCAGGAACTCGGGGTCCTGCATGACGTCATAGTCGTCTTCCTCCTGGAGACGGGAGGGGGAGGCGGTGAGAGAAGAGGAGGGAAGAGGGGAAGGTTTCTCCCAAAACTGGCAACTGCATCCCTGGCCCCCCCCACCCCCATAGCGTCTCCCCCGGGAGCCTGCTGAGCTCTGTGACCCCCCAGCTGTTGCTGGTTCGAGCCCTGGATCTTGTCACTGGACGACTGTGATGCAATTCCCCAGGAGCGCCCCCACGTCCAGCAGGCCTCTCCCAGCTCGCAGCGCCACCCCCTAGGCTCCGGGGGCACCAGCCAGGTCTCGGAGGTTGTCAAGAGGTCACGGGGGGAGATCGTATCCAAGGGCAACCGGAGAGCTGGCGGTTTTAGATCGAGGGAGGGTTTCCAACACTGCCTGCCTGCTCACTCTAGTAAAGGTTCACCAACGAGCACATTTCTGCACAGGAGGGAGGGGAGAATGAACGAGCAGGCTCGTCCGTGGGGGACAGGAGGTATGGGGGGAGATGAAGCACGCGGAGAAGGAGAAAGAAAATCTACGTACCTTCGTGGACTCTGTAGTCTCCATGGCGGCTCCGGTGTCCATGTCTATGGGCTCGGCCTGGCCGAACTCTGCCAGCACAAGGAGAGAGAGAGACTCACTGAGGCGGACTGGCGGCAGAGAGGGGGGCTCGGGCAGGCCAGCGAGGGCGTGTGTGCGCGTAAGCAGTGTTAGGAGGAAGAGAGCACCCCTGTACCTGGCCCTTGCAGTGACATCTGCATGGCGTAGGCGATCTGCTCATCTTCCGTCATGCTGCTGAAATCGGGGAGCCCGGGGGTCCCCGACTCGGGCTGAGACACCGACATCTTCAAGAGAGCCTCCTCTGACTCTGAGGGAGGGGGAGAATAGAGAGGAGGTAAGACCAGATCCTTCATCGAAAATACAGCTCACATTCCTCAACCTCTACCCTGCAGCGCCACCCTGCTCCTTCCCAGTCCTCCTACGCATCCCTCGCCTCCTCTCCTCCCTCCCCAGTTCCCATCCTCTCACCGTCTCCGGAGGGAGTGGGGATTCCCGCTTCGGCCGCGGAGGCAGCAGCTGCCCTGCGAGCCTCTTCCTCCTGCCTCTGCCTCTGCTCTTCCATCGACACACGCAGAGCCTGGAGGAGAGACAGCGAGAGGAGAGGTCACTCCACTGAGCCTGTGGACAGGGGATGAGCGGCCTCACAGGCATCACACACAGCCGCCAAACCCCAGCGATCTCTGGACTGTAGAGTTACAGTGTGACCCAGACTGGACCAGTGATCTCTGGACTGTAGGGTTACAGTGTGACCCAGACTGGACCAGCGATCTCTGGGCTGTAGGGTTACAGTGTGACCCGGCCCAGACTGGACCAGCGATCTCTGGACTGTAGGGTTACAGTGTGACCCAGACTGGACCAGCGATCTCTGGACTGTAGGGTTACAGTGTGACCCAGACTGGACCAGGGATCTCTGGACTGTAGGGTTACAGTGTGACCCGGCCCAGACTGGACCAGTGATCTCTGGACTGTAGGGCTACAGTCTGACCCAGACTGGACCAGTGATCTCTGGACTGTAGGGTTACAGTGTGACCCGGCCCAGACTGGACCAGCGATCTCTGGACTGTAGGGTTACAGTGTGACCCAGACTGGACCAGTGATCTCTGGACTGTAGGGTTACAGTGTGACCCAGCCCAGACTGGACCAGTGATCTCTGGACTGTAGGGTTACAGTGTGACCCAGACTGGACCAGTGATCTCTGGACTGTAGGGCTACAGTGTGACCCGGCCCAGACTGGACCAGTGATCTCTGGACTGTAGGGTTACAGTGTGACCCAGACTGGACCAGCGATCTCTGGACTGTAGGGTGACAGTGTGACCCGGTTCAGACTGGACCAGTGATTTCTGGACTGTAGGGTTACAGTGTGACCCAGACTGGACCAGTGATCTCTGGATCGTAGGGTTACAGTGTGACCCGGCCCAGACTGGACCGGCGATCTCTGGCCTGTAGGGTTACAGTGTGACCCAGACTGGACCAGTGATCTCTGGACTGTAGGGTGACAGTGTGACCCGGTCCAGACTGGAACAGCGATCTCTGGACTGTAGGGTGACAGTGTGACCCGGCACGCCTCTTCTCGTCTCACCAGGGCAAGCTCAGGGTCGGCGCTGGGGTCCACCCCGAACTCGAAGTCGCTGGCGCCCAGGCCCAGCATGGAGCCGCCCTCCCCGGCCAGGATGGGCGAGCTGAGCAGGGCGTCGGCCAGGCTGGGCCCCGGCGGCACGGTCACCAGGTGCGAGCCTGTGCCCTCCTTCCCGTTCAGGGTGTTGATGAAGGACGTCAGCTTCTCCGTGTTCGTCTCCTGAGCCACAAAGAGGGGGGAGGCGAGGTCAGGTCAAGGCCGATCACCCCGACTGCGTGCTGCCACCGCGGCGCCCCGCTCCCCCACTCACCTCCTCCCCGAAGTTGATGATGTCCACGTTGACCTTCTCCTTCTTCAGCCGCTTGGCCAGCTTGACCAGCTGCGAACACGGACGGACGACAGGGGGGGGAGACAAGTTAGTGACCACACACTGCGCATTCTCCATCTCTCTCTCACACAGAGAGCCAGCTGTTCAGCTGCAGAGGGATGGAGGGGCCGAGACAGAGAGACAAAGAATAAAGAAGCAAGAGAGAGATGCCCAGAGGGACAGAGACAAAAGGACAGCTGGACATCCAGAGGGAAGGGATGGAGAGAGAGAGACGAGAAGAAAGAGACAGGGAAAGAGGTAAAGCAAGGGAGACAGATGGACCAGCAGAGGGACAGACTGGGGGACAGAGTGAGGGTCAGACGGACCAGCAGAGGGACAGACTGGGGGGGACAGAGTCAGGGGGACAAACAGACACAGCAGAGGGACAGACTGGGGGACATAGTTAGGGGCACAAACAGAAACAGCAGAGGGACAGAGGCAGAGGGACAGACTGGGGGACAGAGGGACAAAGGGAGAGAGACGGGAGAGGACGCTCACGTCCTTCTCGTTGTCCTCCACAGGGCTGCCCACGAACGCGATGATCCTCATCTTGTGGTTCTTGCCCTGTCGGTGCTTGAGCGCCAGCTGCAGAGACACACGGGGACAGACGGCGGTCAGGAGCAGGCCCTGCCCCCTCCCCCTCCCGCCTCCCACAGTGCCCAGGCGGCGCGCCAGGCCGGACTCACGTGTGCCACGCGGATGCCGGTGCAGAAGCTGATCTTGCCCCGGGGCTGGACGGCGTGCAGCTTGGACAGGATCCGGCCCGTGTCGGGGGTCAGGGTGGTCAGCACCTCGCAGTTGCTGCTCACACACAGAGACACAGGGGTCAGGCAGTCGCACTGTCAACCAGGGGCAGGCAGGGAGACACACTGGTAGAGGATGGGCAGACGGGTGGGAGGGACCCCAGACAGACGGCTCTCTAGGTCACTGTGGTACTGTCAGGGTCAGTAGCGAGGAGCCAGGAATAGAAGGAAGGAGACAGGCAGGAGCGAGGGGCAGGGGGCAGGAGCGCGGGGCAGGGGGCAGGGGGCAGGGGGCAGGGGGCAGCGGGGGACAGCGGGCAGGAGCGCGGGGCAGGGGGCAGCGGGGGACAGCGGGCAGGAGCGCGGGGCAGGGGGCAGGAGACGGGGGGAGCTCTCACTTGGCCAGCGTGATCAGGCCCACATTGTTCTCCGGGTTGCTGCGGGTCTTGGAGTGGCACACAATGTTGACAGCATCCTGCTGGGCCTGTAGTCGTGTGGGCAGGAAGTCTCCATTGCGCATGTATTCACTGTTATCCACACTGAGAGAGGAGACACACAGGCAGTCAGTATACTTGTACCCAGCGTACAGATCTCCCGTCACACAGGGACAGGAGACACACAGGCAGATACCCACGCAGAGACGGGAGACACACAGGCAGTCAGCGTACAGATACCCACACAGAGACAGGAAACACAAGGGTAGGTTCCCCAGGGGACACACTGAGACAGATTACTTTTAAATTAACCTTCAGACACACTGATCCACGAGTGAGCATTGGTCCGCATTATTTCATGCACCGATACCGAAGGGACACAGTAGTGTCCAGGTCAGAAAGGAAGGGCTCTATATAATCCACTAGACACATCGGGACAAAGCTAAATGTTGTTGTTACACACAAGCGCAGTGCTGTCATGGCAAGAAAGGAGCTAATAAAAGGGGTTTCAAAGGCTGATCCACCGTCTCTCACTTTCACTCCGCCACACCGGAGCTCTGCTGCTGACAAGGCAGCTGACGAGTCCGGGCCCTCGGTACCGACAGCCATGGAACCGGGCCGACCAACACACACCGGACGGGCACTGCCGAGTTCCCCGCTGTCCCACGGGATTAAGACGGCCCCCGACACCCCTCAGCGTCCCCTCTCCTCCCACCCCCGTTGCCCCCGGGCCGCGGGGATGCGGTGGCGCCGAGCCGAGGGGACACGGCATCTCACCCGTCAATGACTCAGGAAAACGGAGCCCCATTCCCCCCAGCTCCCGCATTCGCAGAAAACTACCCTATCGCCCTCCACCAGGGCCCCACATTCGGCAGACAACCCCCCTTTCACTCAAACCACCCTGCTTTTTCCCACATTTCCGGCACTGACGGCGTAAATACCGAGGAGTTTACAACTCTTACCAGACCATAGTACTCTCCAGCACCATCTTGGAAAGTTCTCTGTTGCTATCTGACTGACGGGGCTGAACAACGGAAGCTCTGATTGGACAAATGAGGTTAGCTCTTCAGAGGCCCGGATGGAAAGAAAAAAAATAGGTGCGAGTAACAGGAATTGTGGGACATGTAGTTTTCTTGCTTTTTTGTAGTGCCGGTGTTTTCTCCAATTCAGTATACGCATGTATTTTGTAAACCAGCGCTCACATACAAAATAATTATTATGTAACACATAAAGACTATAGATGCACTGAGCTTTTGTGCGCTTTCTTCCTTGCTCCTCTGTCTTGTGCAAAGATAACTCAAACTTTCATTCACATGGTCATTTTGTAAATTACTGTAATCCCTAAATAACTATTTACATGCGCGGATAAACGCATACACAAACAACAGGCTCTTTTTTATCTATAACGTAATAAGCAAAGGCACAAACATGCGCGTAGGAGCTGCCTGTATCAGGAAGCGTCTTGGAAGGTTTTGTGCAGCGCATGCGCAGTACGGGGCCGGGGGGAGGGCGTACAGAATTCTAGGGGATATTGAACTAGATCGACACTGGAACATGTCAGGAACAATTTTGCAACTGTAGTACGTTTGAAATTACTCACCACGTAGACGTTCGCGTATGCGAAGCTGATCTGACTTAAAATCACGACACTCCTACCGATGTTGTTCATACGACTGCATAGAAGAACAAGAACTATTCTCACCCCATAATTTCCACACCTACCAGAATCAGAACCGTTTCCCATCCTACTGGGAGAGGAAACTCAACAGATTTGCAGCCCATTGTGTGATCTCCTGTCCCAGCCTGAGGAACAGTGAGCCCGTCTCTCAATAATAATAATACAGTGTGTGATCTCCTGTCCCAGCCTGAGGAACAGACAGTGAGCCTGTCTCTCAATAATAATAATACAGTGTGTGATCTCCTGTCCCAGCCTGAGGAACAGACAGTGAGCCTGTTTCTCAGTAATAATAATACAGTGTGTGATCTCCTGTCCCAGCCTGAGGAACAGACAGTGAGCCTGTCTCTCAATAATAATAATACAGTGTGTGATCTCCTGTCCCAGCCTGAGGAACAGTGAGCCTGTCTCTCAATAACAATAATACAGTGTGTGATCTCCTGTCCCAGCCTGAGGAACAGACAGTGAGCCTGTCTCTCAATAATAATAATACAGTGTGTGATCTCCTGTCCCAGTCAGATGAGATGGCAACCAGAGTGCACCAGTACTCTCCCCACACACCAGCTCTCAGTGAGGAGGAGAACAGAGTATTGAAGCCAGTTCAGAGAGGGAGATTATTAGGAGCCCATGATTGGTAATTGCAGGGGGTAGAGTTGGCCAGGACACTGGTCTTTAATAACCACAGAGAGTCGGGACCTCAGTTTTACGTCTCATCCGAAGAACAGCACCTCTTGCAGCAGCAACCTCAGCCTTCCCAGGAGGTCTCCAGTGAGCTGCAGGGTGAGTTCGCTGCTGGCGTTTATAGTATCTGCTTTAGCAACACTTAATCCAGTCATGCCACTAAAGCTCTTCCAAACCGAAGAAGATTTTAAAAGTGCAGAAACAAGTGGATTTTTGCTATTGGCAGGAGTCGGCTTTTCGAGGCTCTTGTATGAATTTGTGAATTCTCAGATGCGGTAGATTCTCTTTCCAGCACCAGAGGGCGGCATCGCTCCAACCCTGGTCGGGGACACCAGCAGCAGCAGCATCTGCAGAGGGAACTGGAACCAGCGACGCCCCAGTCAAGACTTCAGATCCCTACCCTGCAACTGGACTCCAGCCCCAGCACAGGAGTACAGTGCTATCCTGAGACCCCCACTTTCTCTGATGCACTGGTCCCACTCACCCCAAAACCCACTGGTTTTCATTTAGCGTATAATTCAGTTACAGTTGAACCCTTAATAGCTCTGGTATCAGGATTAACCTGAACACTCTCACGGTGTTCAGGTCCTCAACACACTGCAGGTCCCTTTAAATCTGCCTGCCCTTCGTCAGGGACCCCAGATCCCCGACCTTCTGAATAGGAAAAAACGCTCGTCGGGGTGCCGACCGAGCAGCCCGTTGTGTCAATTAGATCAGATCACTTTATTGATCTTAAGATCATTCGATAAAGATTACTGATCACTTTATTGAAGATAAGATCAGATACAATTTATTGCATTAAGAATTTGTCTTTTCGCAGATCCCAGCTTGCTCTCCATGAGACACACAGACAGGGAGAGAAGCTGGGGGTCAGAGCGCAGGGTCAGCCATTGTACAGCGCCCCTGGAGCAGCTGGGGTGAAGGGCCTTGCTCAGGGGCCCACCGGTGTGGGATTCCTCTGCCAGCTGTGGGATTCGAACCCGCAACCTGGGGTCCCCCAGAACGTCTGCGGAGAGGCTGCGCCCCGCAGCGCGGATCAGTTCCGCGGCTCCACGCGGACTCGGCCCCGTGTGTACTGGGACCCTGCAGCAGCAGCTCAACGACCCCAGGAGGGGGCGCTGTGCCCGCAGGGCTTCCAGGCCTCGGTAAAGCAGTGGCACGCGATGAGCTGGGAGAAGTCGTTAAACCGGTCCGATCAAGCCAGTAACGAGCTGACTGAGGTCGTTAAAGAGTCGGGCTGGAATGAAAACCTGCAGACACACACTGACCTGGCCCTCCTGTGGGTCAGGGGACCCCTGTACCCCAGCTGTGTAGGTGGAAGCTGGGGGACCACCAGTCCTGTGGCCCCATATCTTCGGGCTGGGAGGAAACCCTCACCCACATGGCGAAGGACATGCAAACTCCACCCAGAAGACCACTGCCCCAGGCCCGATTCGAACCCAGAATGGAGGCAGCACTGCAAACTGGCATTCCACCCCCCCCCATTTTTCATGAATCTATATTGGCCCACAAAAACCAACAGATTCAGGTCACGGCAAAAAAAGCACGTTTTTATTTCAAATCTGAGAACTGAAGAGACCAGATCACTGAAACGCTGTAGAAACAAGCAGAGTATCACAAGCAAAGAAGGCCTTTCTGTGACAGATATATACAGTTACATACAGGTATAATTAAGAGACACAATAGTCTTTTAAAAGATGGTAACCATTATAAAAAACAAAACAAAAAAGTGTACAAACGGTAAAGATCACATTTCCAGTTCTTTGACCAGAACCATAGAGCAATGTAAAAGCAGCAAGAGGTTAATTACAATATTAATTATTAGAACAGGATTTACGGGATGATGCAAAGTCACAAAAGTTAAAAACATCGTCCTTCTGAGCCCTTGAATTGTGTACAACACACCTTCGGGACAGCTGCCAGCTCCGTCAATATTAACAGCATGTAGAGACCGAACTACAACAGCAAACAGCAGATACAGAAAAGCTGAGTTTGTTCAATAAGCTTCAGTTGGTTTAATGGAATGAGCTCGTGGTTCTGACCCGGAGGAAGCAGAATCCGGGCCAGGATTCCGGGATCGCATCATCGCACACGTCGGAGAAATGAGGCATCTGCCCTTCTCTGATACCACCTCCCAAACACAAGGCTGAAGGCTGGGCTGTCAGTAGTGAACCAGGATAGGAGAGGTTTAATTACCCCCAGGAAGGTAGTGAAAGACCTGGTTTCAGATGGGGCCAGGCCAGCCCTGTCGTCTCTGGCAGAACGCGCAGGTTTAAGTCATTAGCTGACCTGCTCAACAGCTTGACGTCTCTGGTTTTAGTCTGCCCTTCACACAAACCTTCAACAGAGCATGAAGAAAACTGCAGAGTCCAGGACAATTAAATTGCCCAATCAATTAAAAGCCCTAAGAGCTAAAGAAGAACAGAAGACAAGGAGATTCAACAATTAGGGGCATTTTAGGCTCCTATTGGACAGCAGTCTGTTCCACTCCAGGATTTAGTGTTCCCAGGGCACGGCAGTCAGATCCACTCCTGGTTTTTCAGTGCTCTCGGTCAGACCCACAATGCACAACAGTTAGATCTACACCGGGTACTAGTGTTTTGAGCCAGATCCACTCCAGGTTTTACAGTGCTTTCAGTCAGGCTCCTGGTACACAAGAGTCAGATCCACTCCAGGTTATACCACCAGCTGCAAGGCTTTGATTGACAGTGGGATGGATCAGACTGCTGCTCAATGGGAGTCCAGCTGTCACGCATGTGTTCATTTGCTTTTCCTGTCAAAACTCAAAGGCCAACAGCCTGTTGCACACCTAATGCAGGCTAGTCTTTCTGGTCCAAGCCCCAGGCCCCTTAGTGTTTGTGCATGCTCGGCCTTGTGCTTGGAGTTGTGCTCTGTACAGAGTCCCTGCGCGCGGCAGGACCCACTCAGGACGAGACGGCTTTTAGAGGAGCAGCAGTGTCCTGTTGGGGATGTGGGGGGGTTGAAGGGGTCAAGCCTTTCGTGTACAAAAAGTATCTGCATAATCATCGTCGCCAAAGCTTCTGTAAACAAAGAGGAAAATCTGTAAGACCAGCTGCCAGTCTGGAGAATCTAAAAAAAAAAAAAACCTCATTCTATTCCTGTCGTCTTCGTCCCGAGGGAGATGGACGAGCCCCGAACCCCGAGATCAGCTGGAGCTGCGCCGGGAGACATCCCCCAGAGTCCCGGTTTATCCTCACTGCGGGTAATTAGTAGTAGTATAAATCTAGCCCAAACAATTCTGGTGCAGCTTTCCATTAGTATCTTAATGAGTCTCGAAGATGAAGGTGATCGTTAGCCCCTGCCTGAAGAGAATACTCTGTAAAGGATGGGGGGACGACGACGCTTGGTCACTGCCCCTGGATTTCACAGCACCCAGGACACACAATTAGTGAACTAGATCAATTAACAAATTCTGAAGTCTTCGCCCCTCTGGCTATAAGAACAGCCCTCCAGCAGGGAGAGAGCGCCACCTACAGGCCTCTCAGGCCCAAGCCGGGCTGAAGGAAAGGGGTACCGGTGCCTGTTCCTCTCAGTGCCATGATCACACCAGTCCCAGCGCCGAGAGAAACCGGATCTCGAGACTAAAACCCACACAACTCCCAAGCCTCCGCCCCGCCGCAGTTCCCAATCCAGGTCCTGGGGCTCCGCGCCCGGCTCTCTCTCTACCTCCCGCAGATCCCGGACCGGAGCAGCCGGCCAGCTGGCTGTACTTCAGCTCCAAGGGCAGAGGGCCACCCAGGCCACTCAAGCTGTCCGACCCTGCGTGTTCGCGAGACCAGGCGGAAGTGCGTTAGACGTCTGATGATTTTAACTGAGCACGCGGGCGGATCAGAAGCCCGTGTGGGAACCCCCGGAGCAGGACTGGGAACGCGGCGCTCCCCTCTTCTTGCGGGAGCCTGAAGGGTGGGAGACGCGTCCTCGGGAGGGCAGGTGGTCTTCCACAGCTTCGGCCCGGCGACCGCGAGCACCTGACCTGATGACCCGCTGAAGCTCACGGACGCACATCTTCATATACACGCATGTACCCGGCCACAGGAAGAGACCCCCCCTTCCCCTGCACTGAGGGCACTACATTCATCGACAACAGCGGTAAGAATCTCTCTGAAAGTCCGAATTGCTCCTTGTCTTCCGCCAAGGCACAGAGGGCCGAGCGAGACAGGCCAGAGGGCCTCCTCTCGGCTGTAACCTCCCTTCGCACGATGCTGCCATCCCTTCTCCTGCACCAATGAGAAGAACCTAGGGAAACGGGGGGGCAGTACTGTACATTATCACACACGCACCTCCCCAGCGCCGCGTGTGCGCGCTTTACACACGGGACCCACTCTCCCCAAATCATTCAGCAGACAGACACACTGAGCTCTGAGAGAGCTTTACAGGAGCCCCAGTTGCACTGTGATCTGTGTCAGTGTTACAGGTAGAGACACAACCCTTATAGAGTCAGGATATTAATCTCACTGCCAGTCTGGGACAGACAGAGAGCTGTAAAGGAGCCCCAGTCTCACTGTGATCTGTGTCAGTGTTACAGGTAGAGACACAGCCCTTATAGAGTCAGGATATTAATCTCCCTGCCAGTCTGGGACAGACAGAGAGCTGTAAAGGAGCCCCAGTCTCACTGTGATCTGTGTCTCTGTTACAGGTAGAGACACAGCCCTTATAGAGTCAGGATATTAATCTCACTGCCAGTCTGGGACAGACAGAGAGCTGTAAAGGAGCCCCAGTCTCACTGTGATCTGTGTCTCTATTACAGACAGAGACACAGCCCTTATAGAGTCAGGATATTAATCTCCCTGCCAGTCTGGGACAGACAGAGAGCTGTAAAGGAGCCCCAGTCTCTCTGTGATCTGTGTCAGTGTTACAGGTAGAGACACAGCCCTTATAGAGTCAGGATATTAATCTCACTGCCAGTCTGGGACAGACAGAGAGCTGTAAAGGAGCCCCAGTCTCTCTGTGATCTGTGACAGATTTAATTAAGTTCCTGCCCCTCACACATTCGGGATATTCATACACTGTATTCCATCAAGATTGGAAATCGTGACCTAGATGGGCACAGAGGAGGAAGGCACTCATCACGTCGAAGGAAACAACACCCACCACCCCCCCCTTCCAAAAACCAGCCAACCCGACTCCTTCCACGGCACCTGTAGTGTAAATAACAGCCTCCTGCCAGAGCGTCTGCATCAGGCCCTGCAGGACCGGTCAACCACAACTCTTCCACCACACTGGGTCGGGCCTCTGCGCTGCGGGACCATTAATGACCCGATCTCCAGCCCCCGGGCCACTGGAGGGTGCAGGAATCGGTTCCATAATTCAGCAGACCGGGAAAGCCACATGGGACTGCACCACATCCGTGCACACGTGAGTGAGCGTGCGAGCACGTGTCGGAGCGGGCTGCGGGGCACGGAGGGGGACAGTCTGGACTCGGAGACACAGCTGGGCACATGGACAGAGGGACTGGAGGCCGAGGAGTGGGCAGAGAGAAGCAGGCCCAGTCACGCCCCCGCTGCAGAGGGAGGAGGAGGAGGAGGGAGGGCCCAGGCTGAGGAAGGTGGGGGGGAAGGCTGGTCCTTCGTGTCCGAACGTGATCCATATTCCCCGCCAGCGGGCGGCTCTGGGCTTCGCTTCAGAGAATAAAAACGTGTTTAAAAACAGAGGGTTCGGGCCTGAGCTCTGCTCCTGGCCCAGCCAGCAGAGGCCTGGGTGTGTCTGGAGAGAGTCGCGGGCCAGAGAGGGGGGTTGTCCCCCAAGTTCCCGCTGAGATCCGAGGAGAAGAGACCCACAGAGAGTAACCGGACCACTTTACTGACAGTTCCCGGTGTCCGGAAGGGAGAGAGCCGGTGTCCACGCCACTGGGATTCCGGGAGACATTCCTGGAGAGCCCAGGAGCGGGGCAGCGGGACAGATTTCAGGGAGGCAGGCGGGACCCCTGCGCCCCCCCCCCCGGGTCGATGCGGAGCAGGCTCTTAAAGAGGCGTTCTGGGTGACGGGTGGGAGCAGCAGATTCCGGATCGGAATTCCCCTCTCCCGGCCTCCCCCAGCCGCGCCAGGCTGTCCCATCACCACCCAGCCCGAACGCTCCTCGTTCCCCGCCTCACCCCCCGAAAAGCCCACGGCCTTATCTCCTGCCCCCAGCTCCCGTCTCCCCCCGCCTGCTCCTCTTCCTTCAGCTCCTCTTCCAGGAATCTCCGGCCTCCGGGCCCGGCCCCCTGGCTCACTGCTGGGACACACAGAGGGTGAAAGTCGGACCCTCGGCGAGGAGGGAGCCGTGTGCGGGGGGGCTGGCGGGGCCGGAGGACACACTTACGAAACAGATGTTGGTCTCGGGGACGATGTCCCTCAGAGAGATGGCGTCCTCGCTGCCCGGGAGCTGATCCAGCTCCTCTTCCAAACTGCCCGGCAGGGACGGACAGGGCGAGACACAGGGAGGAGAGAGGGGGGAGTCAGCTTGACAGGGCCCAGCCTCGGCGTGCGTCTCTGTCCCCCAGTCAGTCCGTCCCTCTCGGCGTGTGTCTCTGTCCCCCAGTCAGTCAGGCAGTCTGTCCCTCTCGGCGTGTATCTCTGTCCCCCAGTCCGTCTGTCCCTCTCAGCGTGTGTCTCCGTCCCCCAGTCAGTCTGTCCCTCTCGGCGTGCGTCTCTGTCCCCCAGTCTGTCCCTCTCGGCGTGTGTCTCCGTCCCCCAGTCAGTCTGTCCCTCTCAGCGTGCGTCTCTGTCCCCCAGTCAGTCCAGTCTGTCCCTCTCGGCGTGCGTCTCTGTCCCCCAGTCAGTCCGTCCCTCTCGGCGTGTGTCTCTGTCCCCCAGTCAGTCAGGCAGTCTGTCCCTCTCAGCGTCTGTCTCTGTCCCCCAGTCAGTCCGTCCCTCTCGGCGTCTGTCTCTGTCCCCCAGTCAGGCAGGCAGTCTGTCCCTCTCGGCGTGCGTCTCTGTCCCCCAGTCAGGCAGGCAGTCTGTCCCTCTCAGCGTGCGTCTCTGTCCCCCAGTCAGTCAGGCAGTCTGTCCCTCTCAGTGTCCATCTCTGTCCCCCAGTCAGTCAGGCAGTCTGTCCCTCTCAGCATGCATCTCTGTCCCCCAGTCAGGCAGGCAGTCTGTCCCTCTCAGTGTCTGTCTCTGTCCCCCAGTCAGGCAGGCAGTCTGTCCCTCTCAGTGTGCGTCTCTGTCCCCCAGTCAGTCAGTCAGTCTGTCCCTCTCAGTGTCTCTCCCCAGTGTTACCTGGCCTGAGTGTTGGGTGAGCCACTGTCCTGCTCTGTGCTGGCAGGCTTGTGCACCTCCACACCTACCGACCTGCAGCGAGAGGGAGACGTCAGAGAGAGAGAGAGAGGAGCGAGCGAGGGGGGGGGAGAGAGAGGAGCGAGCGAGGGGGGGGAGAGTGGGAGGACGACGAGCTCTTGCCTGCGAAGGGGAGAGTGCTGTCCGGCGCTGCCCAGCGATGAGGTCGACAGGGTCGTTTCCACGGAGTCGCTGATGGCCTCATCCAGGGGAGGGGTCCTCGGGAGGAGGTCAGGGCGGCCCGACTGCATGCCTGAGGAGGAGGAGACAAACACAGCAGATCAGACCCCAGCTGCGACGCAGGCCTGCCAGCGGACCCCCCCCCCACCGGCACACTCCTCCACTCTCACCGCTCTCGCCGTCGGCCTCGGCGCTGCTGTGGTGGAGGTGCGATTGATAGACCAGCCGGGGCTCTAGGTGGGGGTTCTGGTGCTGGTGGGGGGCCGTGCCCCCCGTGATCGTCCGTCGCATGCCCCCCTGGCCCCCCCCGCGGCTCTTCTTGGAGGGCGAGGGCTTCACTAGGGAGAAGACAAGAGCAGGTGAGACCAGATCTGTACCCCCCCCCCACACATCCCTTAACGATGCTCCACAACTCCATACGCACCCCCATACCCACCCACAGACACCCATACCCACCCCCACCCTCCTCCACACACACACATGGCCACAGACATCCATACCCACCTCCACACCCCCCCACACCTACACCCAACCTCCTCCACACACACACATACATCCCCACAGACACCCATACTCACCTCCAAACCCCCTCACACACACCCATACCCACCCCCAACCTCCTCCACACACACACACATACATGCCCACAGACACCCATACTCACCTCCACAACCCCTCACACACACCCATACCCACCCCCACACCCCAGGCTCTCTTACATGGGATCTTCTTGAAGACTGTGTTGCACATGAACTTCTGGAACCTCTCTGCGTAGAAGCCCGGCCTGTGAACCGACACCGTGTCCTGAGAGAGACAGACCAGGGTTAGGGCCGCACTGGACCAGACAAGACTGGACACCGCAGGGCGGGATCGGGCCCGGAAAAGCGCGGAGTCTCTCACCCCGTCGTGGACCAGCGCCTTCCAGGAGTGCTCCAGCTTCTTGACGAACCTGCGGGACGGGAGACAATGGGGTCAGGCGCGGGGCGGACAGGGGTTCCCAGGCCCCTAGACCCCCAGGCCCTCTGACCTTCTGCACCCCAGCTTACCTGTAGGACTGCAGGATGTCGATGATGCCGATGTAGATCAGCAGCCTCTCTCCCTTGGCGTTCCGCGCTGGGATCCCTCCCATCCTGTGTCAACAACACGACGGGCGACAAGTCAGCCAGCAGCAGGAAGTGTATCGATCACGATGCCGGTACTGTTGACCGGTCAGCGCTGATATCCACTCGGCCCGCTGACCGTCTCCACTGTGCCCGATACTTTACTGCGAGACGGATAACAGCACCCACAGACTCTCTGTTCTTTGTAACGCTACTGAGTACTGATCGACAGGCACAGTATAACCTTATTATCGGAATGATATCCCACTACATGGCAGCAGTGTGGCCCGGCAGTCAGGGCTGTGGACTGGTTGCTGGAGCCCAGTTAATAACAGGGAACTATTACACTCAGCTGTGCACATGGGAAACAAACATAAGCCAAAGAAAAAAGAAAACAGGCAGACACACTGGCGTCTCCCATCAGGAGAGCGATCGGGGCTGACAGTGATGAGGCTGTGGGACTGCACTGTGCACTGACTCGCATCAGGAGAGCGATCGGGGCTGATATTGATGAGGCTGTGGGACTGCACTGTGCACTGACTCGCATCAGGAGAGCGATCGGAGCTGATATTGACGAGGCTGTGGGACTGCACTGTGCACTGACTCACATCAGGAGAGCGATCGGGGCTGACAGTGATGAGGCTGTTGGACTGCACTGTGCACTGACTCGCATCAGGAGAGCGATCGGAGCTGATATTGATGAGGCTGTGGGACTGCACTGTGCACTGACTCGCATCAGGAGAGCGATCGGAGCTGATATTGACGAGGCTGTGGGACTGCACTGTGCACTGACTCACATCAGGAGAGCGATCGGGGCTGACAGTGATGAGGCTGTTGGACTGCACTGTGCACTGACTCGCATCAGGAGAGCGATCGGAGCTGATATTGATGAGGCTGTGGGACTGCACTGTGCACTGACTCGCATCAGGAGAGCGATCGGAGCTGATATTGACGAGGCTGTGGGACTGCACTGTGCACTGACTCGCATCAGGAGAGCGATCGGAGCGGATATTGACGAGGCTGTGGGACTGCACTGTGCACTGACTCACATCAGGAGAGCGATCGGGGCTGACAGTGATGAGGCTGTTGGACTGCACTGTGCACTGACTCGCATCAGGAGAGCGATCTGAGCTGACATTGATGAGGCTGTGGGACTGCACTGTGCACTGACTCGCATCAGGAGAGCGATCGGAGCTGATATTGACGAGGCTGTGGGACTGCACTGTGCACTGACTCGCATCAGGAGAGCGATCGGAGCTGATATTGACGAGGCTGTGGGACTGCACTGTGCACTGACTCGCATCAGGAGAGCGATCGGAGCTGATATTGACGAGGCTGTGGGACTGCACTGTGCACTGACTCGCATCAGGAGAGCGATTGGGGCTGACAGTGACGAGGCTGTGGGACTGCACTGTGCACTGACTCGCATCAGGAGAGCGATCGGAGCTGATATTGACGAGGCTGTGGGACTGCACCGTGCACTGACTCGCATCAGGAGAGCGATCGGAGCTGACATTGACGAGGCTGTGGGACTGCACCGTGCACTGACTCGCATCAGGAGAGCGATCGGGGCTGATATTGACGAGGCTGTGGGACTGCACCGTGCACTGACTCGCATCAGGAGAGCGATCGGGGCTGATATTGACGAGGCTGTGGGACTGCACCGTGCACTGACTCGCATCAGGAGAGCGATCGGGGCTGACGGTGATCACGGTGTTGTGCCACAGCCTGCCCTGGTTATTGGCCCCTATCCACCACGATAATGAAAAGTATTCTGCACTCACTGGTCGTCCGTCTCCACCGTGCCCTTACCGCGGGCCTCCCCCTGGATGGACTCCATGGCGGTGGAGTACAAGGCCTTCTGCCCGCCAGGCCGGCGCTGATCGGGGGTCACGGCCCCCTCCGCGCTCCACTCCAGGTTTCGCTCCCGCTGGGCCTGCTCCAGGTTGTGCACTCCCGCCAGCAGACTGTAATCCATGATCTTGAAGCTCTGCAGCAACTGCGGAGAGAGGAGAGCGAGTGGTCACCGCGAGGACACGGGGGGGACAGAGAGCGAGCGAGCGGTCACCGCGAGGACACGGGGGGGACAGAGAGCGAGCGAGCGGTCACCGCGAGGACACGGGGGGGACAGAGAGCGAGCGAGCGAGCGAGCGGTCACCGCGAGGACACGGGGGGGACAGAGAGCGAGCGAGCGGTCACCGCGAGGACACGGGGGGGGACAGAGAGCGAGCGAGCGGTCACCGCGAGGACACGGGGGGGACAGAGAGCGAGCGAGCGGTCACTGCGAGGACACGGGGGGGGGACAGAGCGGTCATTGCAAAAGGACAAGGAGCTAGGCTGAGGGACGGGGCCTCACCAGGCAGTCCCTCTGGATGGTCTTGCTCAGGGCGCTGTACATGTCGGGCTCCAGGAAGAGCCCGTCCGGGATGTCCTGGATGAAGTCCAGGTCCTTGAAGGTGGGCAGCCTCTTCTCCCGCTCCTTGGCGGAGGCGCGGCGCTTGTAGGTGGAGCCCTTCAGGTCGTACTTGAGGTGCATGCGCACGGCGCAGGGGAGGAGGTTGTTCATCACCACGATCCGGATGTTCTTCCCTCCAGCCTGGACACAGTACAGCCCGTAGAACTTGGGCAGCAGGGTCCGCTTGTTCTGGTTCAGGTTCTACAAGAAACAAGACATTAACACTGCACTGAGAGAGAGGGGTTCATACAGACACACTGACTGGACACTCCAGTACATTAACACTGCACTGAGAGAGAGGGGTTCATACAGACACACTGACTGGACACTCCAGTACATTAACACTGCACTGAGAGAGAGGGGTTCATACAGACACACTGACTGGACACTCCAGTACACACTGTATGTGTGTAATAACAGACACTGTACTAACAGCAGGAAGCAGGAGAGGGAGACAGAGACATGGACAGAGAAACTAGCGATGAGTCAGCCAGCCTCACCATGAAGTATCCAGGCAGGAGCTTCTGCAAGAACTCGGCCTCCTTGTGCTGGACAGTCTTGATGATGAACTCGTCATCGCTGGAGACGTAGAACAGAGAACCGCTCGCTCCCGAGTTCGAGAGCTCGATCAGGGGCTCGTTGCACAGGGAGTACTGCAATCCAATGAACGGCCATGAGAACAACACCCAAGCAGCGACGGGGTAAGAGGCAGGAGGAGAGGCAGGGGGCCGGTCAGCCAGCGTCCCCCAGACTCACCAGGTAGTCGTCAGGCCGGATGCCGAACAGCTCCCGGAAATAGCGGAAGGCGATGGGGGCGTAGGTCTTGAAGCGGAAGTCACTGTAGTGATGGGCTGGGGTGAGGTTACTGCCCTCGCTGAGGCAGAGAGAGGGGTTAATACACACACACTGACTGGACACTCCAGTACATTAACACTGCACTGAGAGAGAGGGGTTCATACAGACACACTGACTGGACACTCCAGTACATTAACACTGCGCTGAGAGAGGGGTTCATACAGACACACTGACTGACTGGACACTCCAGTACATGAACACTGCACTGAGAGAGAGGGGTTCATACAGACACACTGACTGACTGGACACTCCAGGACATTAACACTGCACTGAGAGAGAGGGGTTCATACAGACACACTGACTGACTGGACACTCCAGTACATTAACACTGCACTGAGAGAGAGGGGTTCATACAGACACACTGACTGACTGGACACTCCAGTACATTAACACTGCACTGAGAGAGAGGGGTTCACACAGACACACTGACTGACTGGACACTCCAGTACATTAACACTGCACTGAGAGAGAGGGGTTCATACAGACACACTGACTGACTGGACACTCCAGTACATTAACACTGCACTGAGAGAGAGGGGTTCATACAGACACACTGACTGGACACTCCAGTACATTAACACTGCACTGAGAGAGAGGGGTTCATACAGACACACTGACTGACGGGACACTCCAGTACATTAACACTGCACTGAGAGAGAGGGGTTCATACAGACACACTGACTGACTGGACACTCCAGTACATTAACACTGCACTGAGAGAGAGGGGTTCATACAGACACACTGACTGACTGGACACTCCAGTACATTAACACTGCACTGAGAGAGAGAGGTTAACACAGACACACTGACTGGACACTCCAGGACATTAGCACAGCTCGAGAGGGCCAGACACACCCGGGGAAGAAGATGCTCTCCACCACCACGAAGTCCTGCATCAGCACGTCCCTCTCGGCCTTCTGGCTCAGGCTGCCCACCGTGTGCGTGATGCCCAGCTGGATCGCCCCCTTCAGGGCAGAGGAGGTGGTCTGCAGGGGGCAAGAGGGAAAGAAGGGGCCGTCAGCCAGCGGAGAGGCAGGGCTGCACCCCGAGAACGGACCTCAGTGAGCTCAAGCCGGTCAGGTCCAGCGAGTAGTGGACCATGCAGACCAGCAACCCCAGCAGCGTGAGAGGGCTTGTCCAGCCTGACACTGGGCCCACCACTGTTGTACAGCCCCTACCCCCCAACAAGGGAGGCTGACCTCTGACCTTTTTGTATGTGGTCTCCCCCGTAGGGTCCACCCCCCTGTGTCCGATCTTCTTCAATGTCTGGGAACTGGGCATCCCCGAGGAGCCCGGGACCTGGGAGAGGAAGAGGGATGAGGGATGAGGGTGGGAAGAGAGGTATTCCAAGGGAGAAGAGAGAGAGAAAGAGAGGAAGAGTCACCATGCTGCCAGTATCCACAGAGAGGGGCAACAGGCTGTGATGGAGGCTTTCAGCCCAGCCAATCAGCTTCGGAATTAGTAAACTGACCCCAGGCCAAGTTATCAGCTTCACCAACAAAGAGCAGCTTGTTCCAGACTCCAACAACCCTTCCAGTAAAGAAATGCCTCCTGCGCTTCCCCCTCGTTCCCACTTGAGCTCTCTGGTTTATTCTGAAGAGACCCCCCCTGTGCAGAATTCCTCAGCGCCTCTTTGAAAACCTGAATCAAGTCCCGTCCTAATCTTCTCAGTCCGAGACTAATGAGATTAATGTCTTTCAGGCTGTAAATGAAGAACAGTCCCTTTAGGGCCTGTGTGGTCTAATGTGTTTACGAAAATACTACAACAGATGCCAAGTGTGGACTCCTGGGAGAGACAGGACACAGCACACTGTATGTCTCACTGCTCCAGGTGAGCACACACAGGTCTGGACAGCTGGGAGAGACAGGACACAGCACACTGTATGTCTCACTGCTCCAGGTGAGCACACACAGGTCTGGACAGCTGGGAGAGACAGGACACAGCACACTGTATCTCTCACTGCTCCAGGTGAGCACACACAGGTCTGGACAGCTGGGAGAGACAGGACACAGCACACTGTATCTCTCACTGCTCCAGGTGAGCACACACAGGTCTGGACAGCTGGGAGAGACAGGACACAGCACACTGTATCTCTCACTGCTCCAGGTGAGCACACACAGGTCTGGACAGCTGGGAGAGACAGGACACAGCACACTGTATGTCTCACTGCTCCAGGTGAGCACACACAGGTCTGGACAGCTGGGCTGCTATGTCAGGAACTGCGTGTGGCAGGACTGGACCCCGACTCACCTCTGAAGCCGTCATCTTCCGGGAGCCGGTGGACCCTGGAGAGAGGAAGAGAGATGGACGGGATTTAGCAAATCGAACAGAGCTGCACCCACGCAGGGGAGACGTGAGCTGGAAGGGGCGGCTCACAGGCTGGGCCTGTCAGACCAGCTGTTCCAGACCAAACCAGGGCGCCTGGCAACCGTGACCAACCCCACAGCCCCCGTCACCAAGACACCGTGCTCTCTGGGGGGGGGGGGGGGGGAGGACATCCACTCCAGAGTGCCCGGAGGAAACCCACACGAACCAGATGAGAACGTGCAAACTCCACACAGACAGCACCCCAGGTCAGAAATTCAGCCCAGGGCCCCAGCGCCCCCTGGGATCAGCAAACCTGCTCCCCACACAGTGCCCCCTGGGGTCAGCAAACCCACATGGCACTCCCCACACATTGCCCCCTGGGGTCAGCAAACCCACATGGCACTCCCCACACAGTGCCCCCTGGTGTCAGCAAACCCACATGGTGCTCCCCACACAGCGCCCCCTGGGGTCAGCAAACCCACATGGCGCAGTGTGCAGGCAGGGTTCCCTCTCTTCCTCTGTGAGTGGACAGCCGTGCACAATCACGCCAAGCTCTCGCCCAGAGGTGAACCCCGAGCACCCCCTCGCGCCCCGCTGCAACCCCAAACATGCCGGGCTGCTGGGGAGCAGACCCTCCTCAGGCCAGGAGGACCGGACCAGGGAGTCCAGCTCCCAGTCTCTCCCCCCGCCCAGGCTCAGAATGGCCCACAGCATGCAAACAGCCTGAGAAATCAACTGCACACAACTGCATAATGAGACTGTTCATACAAACGGAGCTAAACAGCAAACTGACCGCCAGGAACTTAAACAGGACCAGGGATCTCTGGACTGTAGGGTTACAGTGTGACCCGGCCCAGACTGGACCAGCAATCTCTGGACTGTAGGGTTACAGTGTGACCCAGACTGGACCAGCGATCTCTGGACTGTAGGGTTACAGTGTGACCCAGACTGGACCAGTGATCTCTGGACTGTAGGGTTACAGTGTGACCAGGCCCAGACTGGACCAGTGATCTCTGGACTGTAGGGTTACAGTGTGACCCGGCCCAGACTGGACCAGTGATCTCTGGACTGTACGAGCGTGTTAAAAGCGCATTCCCTCGCTCTGCGGCTCTGCTCTACTCCAGCCAGTGCCTGTGCACACTCACACACCCAGCATGCTGCGCTCCTCCATGCCAGTACCTCTCTGAAGGTGCAGCCTTCTCCAGAACTGAGTCCTGAGATCTGCAGGAGAAGACACGACTGTTACAGCCCTGTCAGGTCCTCTGACAGACCCCCGTCCTCCCAGATCCAGCCTGCTGACGCCCGATTTACTGTACTAACTGGCGAGAGCTCCAGCACTCCTCCGGGATATTTTTACCCATCTGTCGGGCCAGACAGACAGACCTCACCAGACAACTCTGTCCGCCAGGGCCCGGTTTAACGGACAGAGCTTACACAGGTCTGCAGAAATAAACATTCCCAGATACAGCTGGGTATAAATAGCCCCGCAGCGCCGCATCAACACTCCAGCAGCACATGAGGGAGGCTCCAGCGAAGGCACGTACTGCCCTGACCGGCAAATCAAACACACACACAGGGGTGCACCCAGACAACACCACCAAACCTGGACTGGATCACCAGCAGCCCAGCGGAGAATTCCACCCCCCACAGAGGCAAGCCCAGACGGGCTGCTAGCTCAGAGCAGCACCCTCACTGCCGTGGGACAGCAGTACTGCACACCCCTCCATCACCCAGGTGCTCCCATCTCCCCCTCTGTCCGCCTGGTTCTGGGTCCCAGTGCAGGACGAGCCCCTGCACCCCAGAGACCCAGCTGGGGTCCCAATCCAGGATGAGCCCCTGCACCCCAGAGATCACAGCTGGGGTCCCAGTCCAGGATGAGCCCCTGCACCCCAGAGACCCAGCTGGGGTCCCAGTCCAGGATGAGCCCCTGCACCCCAGAGACCCAGCTGGGGTCCCAGTCCAGGACGAGCCCCTGCACCCCAGAGATCACAGCCAGGGTCCCAGTCCAGGACGAGCCCCTGCACCCCAGAGATCACAGCCAGGGTCCCAGTCCAGGACGAGCCCCTGCACCCCAGAGACAAGCTGGGGTCCCAATCCAGAATGAGCCCCTGCACCCCAGAGACAAGCTGGGGTCCCAGTCCAGGATGAGCCCCTGCACCCCAGAGACCCAGCTGGGGTCCCAGTCCAGGATGAGCCCCTGCACCCCAGAGATCACAGCCGGGGTCCCAGTCCAGGATGAGCCCCTGCACCCCAGAGATCACAGCCAGGGTCCCAGTCCAGGATGAGCCCCTACACCCCAGAGACCCAGCTGGGGTCCCAGTCCAGGATGAGCCCCTGCACCCCAGAGACCCAGCTGGGGTCCCAGTCCAGGATGAGCCCCTGCACCCCAGAGACCCAGCTGGGGTCCCAGTCCAGGACGAGCCCCTGCACCCCAGAGATCACAGCCAGGGTCCCAGTCCAGGACGAGCCCCGACACCCCAGAGACAAGCTGGGGTCCCAATCCAGAATGAGCCCCTGCACCCCAGAGACAAGCTGGGGTCCCAGTCCAGGAGGAGCCCCTGCACCCCAGAGATCACAGCTGGGGTCCCAGTCCAGGATGAGCCCCTGCACCCCAGAGATCACAGCCGGGGTCCCAGTCCAGGATGAGCCCCTGCACCCCAGAGATCACAGCCAGGGTCCCAGTCCAGGATGAGCCCCTACACCCCAGAGACCCAGCTGGGGTCCCAGTCCAGGATGAGCCCCTGCACCCCAGAGACCCAGCTGGGGTCCCAGTCCAGGATGAGCCCCTGCACCCCAGAGACCCAGCTGGGGTCCCAGTCACCAGGGCAACATGAAGCGACACATGTGAGCTTACAGGGCTCCAGGACACAGGAGCAGAGGAGCCACCCAGCACACTGAACCAGATCAACCAGACACACCGCCTCCCTCTCCGGCTCACTGCGCCGTAGCCTGGAGACCGATACTCCTGGATGACCTCGGGATGTGAGGAAACTAGACCGGCATGCTACTCCCACACCGCAGGCGCTCGTGGGTGATCATCTCCAGTGTGACTTCTGTTCCCAATCCAAATTTCCCCCTGGCCTTCACCAGTCATGGCCTCCTAATAACCCCCTGGTGGTGGAGGGGATCCCCATTACCTGTACAGTGCTCTGAAGTGGAGTGTCCAGGAAAGAGCTGTGTAAGTATGTTTTTATTAATACTCTGCCTCACAGGCAGGGGCAGCGCCTGCACAAATTCCAGCCACATGACTCGACCGCCTGGTGAAGCCATTAGCCGAGCTGGAGTTTGGAAAACGTTCCTTTTCTTCCACACCCCACCACCTCCAAACCTGAGGAATCTGCTCAGCTCCAGCTGTCCTCACTGACCCCTACCGCCTGCTTCCCAGCCACATGGCCTGAGAACACGAGGGCGGATTCAGACAACAGCCCCTTTGCTAGTTAAGCAGCTAATCCCAGGATCTCACCCCCCCAGTTTCTGGAAAGCAGCCGGGGCATCGGCTTCGGCAACATGGCTGTCCAAATGCTTGTTCCATCCTCCCGCCACCCTTGGTGTAAAGCGGTGCCTCCTGTCCTGGCTGGAGGATCTTAACCAGCTGTCTCTGGAGAGAAGCTAGGGTGGCAGCTTCAACAGCATGGTTGAGCAGCCTGTTCCACACTCCCACCACCCTTTGCGCAAAGAAAGCTCAGCGAGCAGGAGCATCCTGGTGTTCTCTCCAAACAGGGCTGAGGTGCCTCCAAACTCAACACGACTTGAGCACAACAGAAGAGCAACATCCAACAGTCAGAGAAGCCTCTTTTATGAAGAGTTAAAGTGTCATTCTACACACTGGGAGTTTTCTCATTCAGGAGTCAGTAACAGTCGGGAGGCTATACTCAAAGTGAAGGACTCAGCCTGAGGGCTACTGTGTGAGGTTTCTCAACTTACTGTGTAGCTGGGGGGTGCCTTTTACACAGGGGAGCCTAGTAAACTACAGTAAAACCTGGATTACTGTTACCAACCAGCTGTGCATTAGCGACCTGAGTGACAACACTATCAAAACCCGACAGGATCAGACCACTGTAGTGTGGTCATCTGGCTGAAAACCTGGATTGAACCTAACCACTGTGCACTGGGAATCTGACTGAGCACACAGTAAAACCTGGAGTGGATCGCATCACTGTGCACGTCTGACTGAGCACACGGCAAAACCCGGAACGGATCCCACTAGTCCTGTGCGCTGACAGTCTGATGGACAAGACTATAAAAATTCAGACTGGAGTCCGACATCTCTGGTAACACAGTAAAACCCTGTTTTGTGAAACGGGGAAAAAAAAGATACTTCAGGTTCGCTAGCCAAAAACCCGTGCACCCCCAACCCTTAAACTAATAAAGGAATACAAAATGTTCCCCTCTCCTCTCTTTAAAACCCAATACTGTAGTGAAACCCTCAAAATGGGGTTGGAGCATCGGCTGCCAAATTATTAGGAGGCTCTTGCGGTCTGTCCGAGTCTTAGTGGAAAATTCCTGCGTCTCTCCGTCTGCGATTCTCTCACGACACAACAGGAGGCTCCTTTAACCCCTCTTCGGTTAAATTTCGTCATGTTACTGACCTTAAACGTGTGTTTTAGTGGAAGATTTGTTTACAAAGCGGTGTTTGGTAACAGAGGAGGGGGGGACGTTACCGCATCAGCAACGTCGGATTCGGTTTAACTCGTCCGACGCGGTAGCGGACCAACACGAACCTCCTAAAACACAAATTATATCCCAGGCCTCGCAGGTCCCTTTACGGTATACGCATTTCCGCAGGTTTAGATATCCTTCGATTTATTTGTTCATGTTCACTTTACCTGTGGGAGCCGAGGAGCCCGATGTGACGGGAGCCGCCGCCGCCGTCGCCATTTTGCGCCCTCGGGGGTGGGGGGGGGGGGGGGCCGATGCCTCGAGGTTTCCTAGTCACTTGACCCCGCCGAGGCCGCTCCCGGTCCGGCCGCTCCTGACAGTGTCTCCCGCTTCTCTCTGCCGTTTCCCTCCGGTCTCCTCCCTCTCTCTCTCGCTGGACCGGGTAAACAACAAGGCGGGCGCGGGTGTGCGCGTCTGTGGGCGTCTGTCTCTCGAAGGAGGGAGGGAGAAGAAGAAAAAAAAAAGGTCCCCAGTAACGCTTCGCTCCTTCGGCTCCGCTTTCTCGGGATAAAAAACAATCCTCTTCCGGAATCCGTAGACAGATTATCAATAGCGACGATTTTCAACTACCCCATCCCCCCCACAGCAGAGCAAGAAAACAAAACACAAAAACACAGTCCCAACTCCCTCCTCCGCGAGTCTCTCGCACCTTCTGGACACGCTGCTGCTCCCACCAACGCGGGGAGCTCTCCCCACGCAAAATAATGATAATGTCGTTGTTGTTTATATTATTATGATTATGGTCCTGCCCCGATCTCCTTCAGATCGGCTCGGTCAGAGCTGTGAAAAGCCGCCAGGAGAGGGTCGATGCCCCGTTTGTGCTCAGCGACACAAAGCAACCAACGCACATGGGCGCCACCGCCGGCGACTGCGGATCAATCACCGGATCGATAACCGATCGGGATCGCTTGTAGCCGAGAGGCGCTGAGCCAGGACTCAGCCCGGCCGCTCTTTATGTATAAACGTCTCGTCTCCCTCCGTTAGAGACCAGCGCCCGTGTCTGCACTCCTTCCCGGAGACAAAACAAAATGCAGGCGGAAGAGAGGGGGGGGAGGGAGATCGATTTTAATACAAAAACTGTTTGCTGCGTTTTTCTTCGAGCTCCTTTTCTTCCCCGAGCATCACAGCTCTTGTGTTTCACCAGGGCATCCTCGTCCACTTCCTTCTCCTCCTCATTATCGCCACCATCATCATCATCTTCATCATCACCATCAGCTGTTTCTCCGCGGAGAGGCGAAGGCTCCCACGACGCGAGCCGCTCTGCGCCGGCGCACGGGGCGGGGTGACGTCAGAGGGGCAGAGCGGAACAGGAAAGCAAACACCACGTGCTGTGTGCTGTTCCGTAACCACGGTGCTCGAAATGCTGAGGGGGGGGGGGTATTTTATTTGTAATCTCATCGTTTATTGTTATGGTTGTTTGTCTGGAGCGGGGCTTGTGTGCTGTCTCATCTCTTGCTCTCTATATGTACACCTTTGGCAATACATCCAAAGGTGTACATCCAGGTGGGGCCGCACACTGGTGGGGGTGGAGGGGACCCCATTACCTGTAAAGCGCTTTGAGTGGAGTGTCCAGAAAAGCGCTATATAAGTGTAAGAATATTATTATTATTATTATTATTATTATTATTATTATTATTATTATTATATCTGTCAGCTCATAGAAACCACGGTAGGCAGCAGGGTGACACACAGGTTGACATTGCTGCCTGGCCACGCTGGGGTCCTGTCTGTGTGGAGTTTGCATGTTCTCCCTCAGTTCGTATGGGTTTCTTACCACAGTCCAAACTCGGCAATGGAAAATTAAATAGCTTCCGGGAAAATGGGCTGGACCTGGAGTGGATCAGAGTGCTGTGCACTGGATTACTGACTGACTGTTATGTAAAACCTGGACTGGATCAGACTGCTGTGCACTGGGGTCTTGGTCTGTCACCCTGGCCTACAGTTCTAAAAATATTTTTCTAAAAGGAAAGCATCCAGTAAAAAGAAAGGAGAACTAGAAAGACCACAACTAAATAAATTACCCTTAGCGAGTTCTTATCTGACAGCTGCTCTCCTGAAGCTGTGTTTCCTGAAGATAGCGGTTGGCTGGGTGGAGATACAGAGGTGCTGTTTCTCACCAGCAGCCCAGCGGAGAATTCCATGCTGGGTCACTGGGATGTGTTTCCACTGACGTCTGTGTGTACAACACGTTCTCAGGACACAGACAAGCCTGTGTGTATAGAGGCTCAGTGCAGTGTGAGGCAGCCTCAGTGTGTGTATAGAGGCTCAGTGCAGTGTGAGGCAGCTACAGTGTGTGTATAGAGGCTCAGTGCAGTGTGAGGCAGCTACAGTGTGTGTATAGAGGCTCAGTGCAGTGTGAGGCAGCCCTAGAGTGTGTATAGAGGCTCATTGCAGTGTGAGGCAGCTGCAGTGTGTGTATATAGAGGCGCAGTGCAGTGTGAGGCATCCGCAGTGTGTGTATAGAGGCTCAGTGCAGTGTGAGGCAGCCTCAGTGTGTGTGTATAGAGGCACAGTGCAGTGTGAGGCAGCCTCAGTGTGTGTATAGAGGCTCATTGCAGTGTGTGTGTATAGAGGCGCAGTGCAGTGTGAGGCAGCCTCAGTGTGTGTATAGAGGCTCAGTGCAGTGTGAGGCAGCTACAGTGTGCGTATAGAGGCTCAGTGCAGTGTGAGGCAGCTGCAGTGAGTCCCTACATCAATCCCAGCCAGCCTGTGCTGACATGAATCCTTTTACACAGTACTGAATAGGATTCCCCCTTTCATCCACAAGGGGGCACTGTGTTGTGATAAACCGTGGTCCCCATCCTGGACACCCTGCGCACCCTGGTCTGACACGAGCCCACCCACAGTGCTGGCGAAGAGTGACCAGTGGCGTGCCATTGTTTGACAAGCACAGACCGGACTGGAACTGCCCAAGCATGGAAGTTGGGCGTCATTATCAGTACAACCACCTAGGAAAATCAGTTCTGAACAATAAACACCTGCTGGGTGTCTGCTTGGTTAGACACCAGTACCTGCCACAGTGAGCACAGGATTCACCTGGAGCAGCTCTGCCACCTTGTGGAGAGAAGTGGAAATACACATTGGGGGGGGGGGGGGAGATTGGCTCTTATTCAATAAGCTTGAAAACGTGATTTAAATACAAGGGTTTTATTGTCTTATCAGTGAGAGTACATGGTGAATATAAGATATTAGTGCAAAATATATATATCTCTGCCATTGATATATACTCTGTGGGGGCAAAAACCTACAGCTATTAATAATTAAATAATACCACAGTATGCAAGTGCACTTTACAGAAAGTGTAAATTTCTGTTAGTGGAATAACCCCAGGATGTATAGGAAGTGTGCAGGGCAAATCTGTCAGTGGGTATGGTGTACAGGAGAGTGTCACTGTGCACAGATCTCTGTGTTCTGTCAGTGGGTATGGTGTACAGGAGAGTGTCACTGTGCACAGATCTCTGTGTTCTGTCAGTGGGTATGGTGTACAGGAGAGTGTCACTGTGCACAGATCTCTGTGTTCTGTCAGTGGGTATGGTGTACAGGAGAGTGTCACTGTGCACAGATCTGTGTTCTGTCAGTGGGTATGGTGTACAGGAGAGTGTCACTGTGCACAGATCTGTGTTCTGTCAGTAGGTATGGTGTACAGGAGAGTGTCACTGTGCACAGATCTGTGTTCTGTCAGTGGGTATGGTGTACAGGAGAGTGTCACTGTGCACAGATCTGTGTTCTGTCAGTGGGTATGGTGTACAGGAGAGTGTCACTGTGCACAGATCTGTGTTCTGTCAGTGGGTATGGTGTACAGGAGAGTGTCACTGTGCACAGATCTGTGTTCTGTCAGTGGGTATGGTGTACAGGAGAGTGTCACTGTGCACAGATCTGTGTTCTGTCAGTGGGTATGGTGTACAGGAGAGTGTTAATGTAGACAGAACTGCAATTCATCGTTTGTCTTTGTTTTTTCTGTCCTGGCCTTTGGCCGCCCCCATAGACATAGAATAGAGATAAAGGACTTTTAGAGATGAAAGACCGTGCGAGCAGACGGACGCTGACAGCGCTGTGCTGGACTCCAGCTCTGCTGTTCCGGACCCTCAGTGGGCAGGCAGCCCCTCGGCTTCAGCCCGGCGATGCTGTGTGCGTCTGCTGGCGCAGGAGTCCGCGTGCGGTGATCGGAAAGGCGCGTGACGCAGTGCGGGTGTCAAGCATGTCGTTACCCAGAGACCTGATGAATCCAGCAGCACCCCCCCCTCCCTCCCTCCCCCCACAGCTCAGAAGGCAGGGCACTTCTTGTCGTCCAGGGAGGCAGTTGCTATGGTGACCGCATCCAGCTTCGTGCCGTAGATGCAGCTCGCCCGTTTCTGGGATGGCATTTTGCAACAGCTCCGCTTGTCGCTCCAGCTCTCTATCTTCTTTGCGCACAGCAACACGGGCAGCACTCGAACCTGCAACCATAGCACCGCTCTTAGATCTTTCGGTTCATTGCCACAGACGGGTGGATCTCAGCCAGATGCTTCTGGAAAGAAGCCAGGGTATCGGCTTCAAGAGCATGGCTGGACAGCCTGTTCCACACTCCCACCACCCTTCATGCAAAGTAGTCCCTTCTGCTGTTTGGTACAAGGCCACCGGGGCCACTTTGAGGTGGAAAGCTGAGCACTGCCCACCCTCCAGCCCAGCTGATTTGGGCGGAGTGGTGGCTCTGTGGCTCAGGATCTGCGCCTGTGGCTGGAAGGTTCCCCGTTCAAATCCCGTGTCCAATCCTACTCCATTAGGCCCCTGAGCAAGGCCCTTCACCCCAGCTGCTCCAGGGGTGCCGTATCAATGGCTGACCCTGCGCTCTGACCCCTAGCTTCTCTCCCTGTCTGTGTGTCTCATGGAGAGCAAGCTGGGGTCTGCGAAAAGACAAATTCCTGATACAAGAAATTGGATATGGCCAATAAAGTGATCTGATCTTAATTTGATCAATTAAAATGACCACTGACCTCTTTTTGAGCGCAGGCGGTTCTGTCGGCCACTGACTGGGAGCAGCACCGAGTCTTCAGCCTCTCCAGCAGGTGGGGCAACGGGATCCTGTAAAAACACACACAGTTACCACGCCCACAGGCTCCAGAGAGCTCGGACTGCACGCGTCCCAGTTCCGGTGCAGGTGCTCCTCCCCAGCTCAGGCCCAGAATACACCAGTACAAGCTGAGCTGGAACAAACACCTTCTGACATACGCTGCTCTCCCTCCCTGGATCAGAACTGGGGTCCCCTGCTCTAGCTGATCAGGACGGGGGTCCGCTGCAGGTCTCCTGCTCTAGCTGATCAGGACTGGGGTCCGCTGCAGGTCTCCTGCTCTAGCTGATCAGGACTGGGGTCCGCTGCAGGTCTCCTGCTCTAGCTGATCAGGACGGGGGTCCGCTGCAGGTCTCCTGCTCAGGACTGGGAGCCCCTTTGTGTCTCCTGCTCAGGACTGGGGGACCCCCTGTATGTCTCCTGCTCAGGACTGGGGGACCCTGTGTGTCTCCTGCTCTGTTGGATTAGGACGGGGACCCTTGTATGTCTCCTGCTCAGGACTGGGGGACCCCTGTATGTCTCCTGCTCAGGACTGGGGGCCCCTGCGTGTCTCCTGCTCTGGCCAATCAGGACGGGGGACCCCTGTATGTCTCCTGCTCAGGACTGGGGGACCCCTGTATGTCTCCTGCTCTGGCCGATCAGGACGGGGACCCCTGTATGTCTCCTGATCAGGACTGGGGGACCCCTGTATTTCTCCTGCTCTGGCCGATCAGGACGGGGACCCCTGTATGTCTCCTGCTCAGGACTGGGGGACCCTGTGTGTCTCCTGCTCTGGCCGATCAGGACGGGGGACCCCTGTATGTCTCCTGCTCAGGACTGGGGGCCCCTGTGTGTCTCCTGCTCTGGCCGATCAGGACGGGGGACCCCTGTATGTCTCCTGCTCTGGCCGATCAGGACGGGGGACCCCTGTATGTCTCCTGCTCAGGACTGGGGGCCCCTGTGTGTCTCCTGCTCTGGCCGATCAGGACGGGGGGCTGCGCTCACTTTCTGGACATCAGCTTGTGCTGCCTGCAGATGGCCTCCACGGCGGCGGGGCTGACGGCGGCCAGGTTGAGCTGCGTGATCTCGTGGTCGTAGGCTGGGTAGGGGGCGTCGTCGGCGAAGCAGCGGTGCCGTCTCTGCCCTTTCATCAGGCAGCAGCGGAACGGAGTGTCCTTCACCTGCAGCTCCTGCTCACAGAAGTCGTCCATCGCCTTTCTCCACTGGGGGGGGAGAGAGAGGGGGGATCCACTGGGACTCTACAGCCTTTCACTGGCTGCCAGAGGCCAGAACCCCTACCAGAACGAGGCCCTGCTCAGCCCGGGAGAGCAGCGTGCAGCCCCGGGCCCTGGGCTGGAGGATCCTGGGATACTGTGCGTCAGTGGGCATCTCTCCCCGGCCTCATGGCAGTGCAGCAGCTGTTCGGGTTCCAGTAAAGGATCAGGACCGGACCCGGCACACCCTGCGGGGTGAGCAAACCCCTTTCTTTCCCGAAGGTGACCCCCCTACCCTGCCCGGCTCCTGCAGTACCCCCGAACTGACAACCCTGGGCCGTACCTTCTTGTCGGCGCACTCCACCAGGTCCCTCTTGCCCTTGCAGCAGGGCTTGAGCGCCGCCTCCAGCTGCCGCAGGGCCTCCAGGCGGCGGTCCAGGCGGCCGGGCGCGGCGCCGAGCGGGCACTGGGACCAGGCCGTGAGCCGGAACTTGCGCAGGCGGCAGGCCAGGCCGATGTTGGCGGCGGAGGGGCGGCCGGGGGGGAAGCCGAGGGCGCCTCCCTGGGCCTCCGTGAAGGCCCGGGGCTCCGGGACCGCCGCCGCCAAGGCGGGGAGCGAGCTGGAAGAGGGGGACAGCGCAGATACGAGGGTGAACGGCGCCCCCTGCTGTTTCCACACGCACAGGCACACGCACACGCACACTCTCGCCTTGTCTTTACCTTGAGCAGGCGAGGGGGTCGAAGGTGAAGCCCGGGAGTTTGGGGTCGTGCACAGGGGTCCTGTGAGTGACCTCCGGCCCCGCGGGGGGCAGGTAGGTGGGATTGGGGGCGTCTCGTGCAAAACAGTCCCACCGGGCACCCCCTTCCTGGCGGCAGCAGTGGTGGTGTCGGGTCTTGATGGAGAACTCCTCCTCGCAGAACTGAGACAGAGACTCACGCCACTGCAGAGCGAGGGACAGAGTGGACAGAGTGGACATGGGGAGAGAGGACAGTCGACACTCTGAGACAATGGAGACAGGGAGAGCAGACAATGGGCAGACAGAGAGTGGACAGAGGGAGAAAGAGGACAGTGGACAAAGGGAGAAAGTGGACAGTGGACACTCAGAGAGAGAGTGGACAGAGGGAGAAGGAGGACAGTGGACAGAGGGAAAGGACAGTGGATACTCAAAGACAGAGTAGACAGAGAGAGAGGACAGTGGATACTCAAAGAGAGAGTGGACAGAGGGAGAAAGAGGACAGTGGACAGAGGGAGAGGACAGTGGACAGAGAGAGTGGACAGAGGGAGAGGACAGTGGATACTCAAAGAGAGAGTGGACAGAGGGAGAGGACAGTGGACACTCAGAGGGAGAGTGGACAGAAGGCGAGAGAGTGGACAGAGGGAGAAAGAGGACAGTGGACAGAGGGAGTGGACAGAGGGAAAGGACAGTGGATACTCAAAGAGAGAGTGGACAGAGGGAGAGGACAGTGGACAGAGGGAGAGGACAGTGGATACTCAAAGAGAGAGTGGACAGAGGGAGAAAGAGGACAGTGGACAGAGGGAGAGGACAGTGGACACTCAGAGGGAGAGTGGACAGATGGAGAGAGAAGGTGATAATTACAGCCTGTTGTGCGCAGCACAGCTTCACCGCTCTGTCGCCGTGGCAGCAGACTTGGTACCAGGATTCCAGGCGGTTGATGGTGTCGCCGTAGCGACGCAGGTGGCTGAAGCCCGTGTGGGGCAGGGAGTCGGGAGGGTAGCGGGGCCGCTGGTCTCCGTAGCGACAGATGTTGAGGAGGTTGTCGGTGAGGGGCTGTGCCGGGGGGAAGGGGACCTGGGGCTCCCGGGAAGCGCGAGGAGAGAACACGGGGACTGGGGGAGAACCGGACAGGGACAGGAGCAGAGGGAGCAAGTGACAGGAGGTTCAGGGCCTTCCAGAAGGCAGCTGCTGCTTCCCACTGTAATTCTGTCATCAGTAGCGGCAGCAGATCCATACCTGACACTTTCGAAAAGGACGGGACCAGCTCTGACTCCCTCTGCAACAGCACACCGTCTCCACCTGGGCAAAGGAAACACTGCTGGCTCTCACTCAACAGGGAATGTTCTGAGGTCACCTGCCTCCGGCCCCCCCAACGCTGGCTGCAGGAGTGCGCCGAGAGGACATGAACCCCCTCGCCCAGGCCGCTCCCCCACAGCCAGCCAGAGGGGGCGCTGTAGGCAGCCACCTCAGCCAGCCTCCTACCCTGTGATCTGCTGCTGCCCCCCTACACAGGACATACGCACCCCGGAGTCTGACATTCTGCACTTCTGTGAGGTCAAAGGGCACCTCCTTCTGGGTCACATCCGGGTCATAGTCGGAGAGATCTGGGCACAACAGTAAAGGTGTTAGTAATCCAGCACTTGACAGGTCTGCCCCCTGCCCTCAGGTGTGTAATCAGGTGTAGCTCTGCTCTCAGGTGTGTGATCTGGGGTAGCCCTGCTCTCAGGTGTGTGATGAGGTGTAGCCCTGCTCTCAGGTGTGTGATCTGGGGTAGCCCTGCTCTCAGGTGTGTAATCAGGGGTAGCCCTGCTCTCAGGTGTGTGATGAGGTGTAGCCCTGCTCTCAGGTGTGTGATCTGGGGTAGCCCTGCTCTCAGGTGTGTAATCAGGGGTAGCCCTGCTCTCAGGTGTGTAATCTGGTGTAGCTCTGCTCTCAGGTGTGTGATCAGGGGTAGCCCTGCTCTCAGGTGTGTGATCAGGGGTAGCCCTGCTCTCAGGTGTGTAATCTGGGGTAGCCCTGCTCTCAGGTGTGTGATGAGGTGTAGCCCTGCTCTCAGGTGTGTAATGAGGTGTAACCCTGCTCTCAGGTGTGTGATGAGGTGTAGCCCTGCTCTCAGGTGTGTGATCTGGGGTAGCCCTGCTCTCAGGTGTGTAATCAGGGGTAGCCCTGCTTTCAGGTGTGTAATCTGGTGTAGCTCTGCTCTCAGGTGTGTGATCAGGGGTAGCCCTGCTCTCAGGTGTGTGATCAGGGGTAGCCCTGCTCTCAGGTGTGTGATCAGGGGTAGCCCTGCTCTCAGGTGTGTGATCAGGGGTAGCCCTGCTCTCAGGTGTGTAATCTGGGGTAGCCCTGCTCTCAGGTGTGTGATGAGGTGTAGCCCTGCTCTCAGGTGTGTAATCAGTGGTAGCCCTGCTCTCAGGTGTGTGATCTGGGGTAGCCCTGCTCTCAGGTGTGTGATCTGGGGTAGCCCTGCTCTCAGGTGTGTGATCTGGGGTAGCCCTGCTCTCAGGTGTGTAATCTGGGGTAGCCCTGCTCTCAGGTGTGTGATGAGGTGTAGCCCTGCTCTCAGGTGTGTAATCAGGGGTAGCCCTGCTCTCAGGTGTGTGATCTGGAGTAGCCCTGCTCTCAGGTGTGTAATCTGGGGTAGCTCTGCTCTCAGGTGTGTGATGAGGTGTAGCTCTGCTCTCAGGTGTGTAATCAGGGGTAGCCCTGCTCTCAGGTGTGTGATCAGGGGTAGCCCTGCTCTCAGGTGTGTGATCAGGGGAGCCCTGCTCTCAGGTGTGTGATCTGGGGTAGCCCTGCTCTCAGGTGTGTGATCAGGGGTAGCCCTGCTCTCAGGTGTGTGATGAGGTGTACTGCTGCTGGCGGGTATATAAACCATTTGAAAAGAAAATATAAAAAGCCAAATATTGGACAACACAATAGTACCTTCCCATTCCCACAAGGTCACCTCCCTCTGGGTAATATCAGGGTCAAACTGAGGCACCCCTAAACACACAGACAGCCTCGTCACTGGACCTTATATCCAACTGACCATGTGCTCTTCAGCCGGTAGAGCACATAGCGTTTAAATGAGAAGAAATTCAGTCATTTGCCAGTCAAGCCCATTTGGTAAAATGGTTATATCAGGAGGTAACTATGCCATTAAAATGGATGGATTAAAATTGACTTATTTTATGTTGCCATGGTTTCCAACAACATGCATATTGTTTTTCTTTCCTGCACTGTACTGTGCTTCTACCCTGATCTCACTGGGCATTCCTGCACTGTACTGTGCTTTTACCCTGATCTCACTGGGCTGTACTGCACTGTACTGTGCTTTTACCCTGATCTCACAGGGCTTTACTGCACTGTACTGTGCTTTTACCCTGATCTCACTGGGCTTTCCTGCACTGTACTGTGCTTTTACCCTGATCTCACTGGGCTTTACTGCACTGTACTGTGCTTTTACCCTGATCTCACTGGGCTTTCCTGCACTGTACTGTGCTTTTACCCTGATCTCACAGGGCTTTACTGCACTGTACTGTGCTTTTACCCTGATCTCACTGGGCTTTCCTGCACTGTACTGTGCTTTTACCCTGATCTCACTGGGCTTTACTGCACTGTACTGTGCTTTTACCCTGATCTCACTGGGCTTTCCTGCACTGTACTGTGCTTTTACCCTGATCTCACTGGGCTTTCCTGCACTGTACTGTGCTTTTACCCTGATCTCACTGGGCTTTCCTGCACTGTACTGTGCTTTTACCCTGATATCACTGGGCTGTACTGCACTGTACTGTGCTCTTACCCTGATCTCACTGGGCTTTCCTGCACTGTACTGTGCTTTTACCCTGATCTCACTGGGCTTTCCTGCACTGTACTGTGCTTTTACCCTGATCTCACTGGGCTTTCCTGCACTGTACTGTGCTTTTACCCTGATATCACTGGGCTGTACTGCACTGTACTGTGCTCTTACCCTGATCTCACTGGGCTTTACAGGTTATTGACTGTTTTATCCTGACATACTGGAAAAAAAGAAGTGTTGTGTCACTGTCCTTCAGTGTACACACAGCTACTATATACCATAGTTTACTACAATGTGTTATAGTGTATAACAGTATATACCACAGTTTACCGTGGTATTATAGTGTACTACAGTATAAAGTACAATTTACCAGAGTGTGTTATAGTGCATTATAGTATAAACCACAGTTTACCACCGTTGTACGGTAGTTTATTACAGTATTTACCACACAGTTTACCACAGTATGTTATTGTGCACTAGAGTATAAACAATATTACATAACCATGAATGCATGTGTTCATGAACATGATTGTCAGTGTGGAAACAACATCTGAGAAAACATTCTGACCAAAACAGCAACTTCAGAATGAAATGATTATTTTTTTTAAACCAGATGGCTTTTTACGCAAGCACATTGCTGCCATCAAAGAAAACAATCCTGAGTTATCTCATATCTCATGATTGTATATGCATATACAATCTCATGTACTGTATATGCATTTGTACTCTGTGCGAGGGTGTAGTTTTTGTACTATAGTATGTGTTTGTGTGTGCAGTATTTGTACTGTGTGTGTGAGTGTAGTATATTTGTACTGCGTGTGAGGGTGCAGTATTGTTTACTGAATGTAGTATATTTGTACTGTGTGTGAGGGTGCAGTTTTGTTTACAGTGTGTGAGAGTATAGTATTGTTTACTGTGTGAGAGAGTGTAATATATGTGTACTGTGTGTGAGAGTGTAGTATATTTGTACTGTGTGTGAGGTGCAGTATTGTTTACTGTGTGTGAGAGTGTAGTATATTTGTACTGTGTGTTAGGGTGCAGTATTGTTTACTGTGTGTGAGAGTGTAGTATATTTGTACTGTGTGTTAGGGTGCAGTATTGTTTACTGTGAGTGTGTAGTTTATTTGTACTGTGAGTGAGGGTGCAGTATTGTTTATGTGTGTGAGGGTGTAGTGTATGTGTACTGTGTGCCAGGCTGGAGTGTATTTGTACTGCGTGTGAGGGTGTAGTGTATTTGTACTGCGTGTGAGGGTGCAGGATTGTTTACTGTGTGTGAGGGTGTAGTATATGTGTACTGTGTGCCAGGCTGGAGTGTATTTGTACTGCGAGTGAGGGTGCAGGATTGTTTATGTGTGTGAGGGTGTAGTGTATGTGTACTGTGTGTGTTACCGTGCTCGCCCTCTCTGGAATGCAGTTCGGCAAAGACGTCATTTGCCCGCAGGCGCGCGCTGGGCGTCCCCGAGTCTCGGGAGCCTCCTGACAGCACGAGACGGGCTCGAGCGGGTTAACCCCGCGCGGAGCCGGGCAGGCGGGCAGGAGCGGGGCACTTACCTTGCTGCGACTCTCCGCTGCGAGTCAGCGAGGCGAACGCCCAGCAGAGCAGAACAGCAGCAGCCCGCATGGTCAAGCCGAGAGCAGTCTACCGCTCGCTCCTTCTGTCGGTACCGGAGCCGAGCCGAGCCCGAACTCTGTCCGGTTTTCTGTCCCTGGAACAAAAAACACAACAAGAACGTCGTCCTTTCTTCCCTCTGCGGAGTGGTGGTGTCCTGTCGCGGGAGGAAAGTGCGCAGTGCTGGCGCGGACGCAGCTGGGAGCGAAGTTCTGCTGCCGCGGCTCGAGCAGGAAAACAAACAGGCGCGCGTGAGCTCGGGCTGCTCGCTCTCCGCCTCTCGCGGCTCACAGGGAGGCAGCGCGCAGGGGAGACTCCTGACACTGAGTCATCGCCGGCGGGGTCCTCCTGCTCCCGTCAGCGACCGTCACTTCTGCCCCGGGGCTCCCTTCCCAGCCACGCTTTTTGACACGCGTGGGCTCCGGAATCCGGACTCCCACGCGGTTGGAGAGAGACTCCAAACTTTTCACGGAACTGCCTGGCAAACTTCGATTATATGATCGAAGTGTATGAAAAGGTTATAAGTTATATATATCATTTTTAATGCTAACCCTGTATAGTGAGTCACTTTGGATAAAATATTTAAGAAATTATAGTATTTACACTACAGCCCAGTGAGATCAGGGTAAGAGCACAGTACAGTGCAATAAAGTCCAGTGAGATCAGGGTAAGAGCACAGTACAGTGCAGTAAAGCTCGGTGAGATCAGGGTAAAAACACAGTACAGTGCAGTAAAGCCCAGTGAGATCAGGGTTAGAGCACAGTACTGTGCAGTAAAGCCCAGTGAGATCAGGGTAAAAGCACAGTACAGCGCAGTACAGCCCAGTGAGATCAGAGTAAAAGCACAGTACAGTGCAGTACAGCCCAGTTAGATCAGGGTAAAAACACAGTACAGAGCAGTAAAGCCCAGTGAGATCAGGGTAAGAGCTCAATACAGTGCAGTAAAGCCCAGTGAGATCAGGGTTAGAGCACAGTACTGTGCAGTAAAGCCCAGTGAGATCAGGGTAAAAGCACAGTACAGCGCAGTACAGCCCAGTGAGATCAGGGTAAAAGCACGGTACAGAGCAGTACAGCCCAGTGAGATCAGGGTAAAAGCACAGTACAGTGCAGTACAGCCCAGTTAGATCAGGGTAAAAACACAGTACAGAGCAGTAAAGCCCAGTGAGATCAGGGTAAAAGCACAGTACAGTGCAGTAAAGCCCAGTGAGATCAGGGTAAGAGCTCAATACAGTGCAGTAAGCCCAGTGAGATCAGGGTAAAAGCACAGTACAGTGCAATAAAGTCCAGTGAGATCAGGGTAAAAGCACAGTCCAGTGCAGTGCAGCCCAGTGAGATCAGGGTAAAAGCACAGTACAGTGCAGGGCAGCCCAGTGAGATCAGGGTAAAAGCACAGTACAGAGCAAATCCTGACATTTTGTTTGCCTTTTTACTGTGGCCCCAGTCACCAGATGAGCCTCTTCAAGCTCAGTGATTCCTATTTTGTATCTACATGTGGCGGCTCTCCTGTGTGCGTGTGGCTCTGCTCTGAGTTATGAGTGTGCAATGTCCTCTGCCAGGGGTCTGCCCGATTCTGAATTCTGCAGAAATTCCTCTGCAGCAGCTGTGCTGCGCCAGTATCCAGGTCATCTGTGCGGATCTGGAGGGCCAGTCTTCCTAATGGCAGCACTCTGGGAAAAAGCACGATACTGACATGCCAGCTCAGCCACGGACGTCTGTTCCAGGAAGAACATTGCATGATCTCCCCTGAGACCTTCCAGAAAATATCTCGCAATGCATGAGCATGAAACAATCTCTTCCATCCAGAATCTGTATAATTTATATTTTCCAGGCTACACAGCCAAAGGAGTGTGTGTGATTCTCTGGATGTGTGTCAGAGAGCAAGTATCTCTGTCTCCCTGTGTGTGTGTCTGCATGTCAGTGTCTCTGTCAGTGTGTAAGTGTGCGTTTCCGTGTCAGTGTGTGTCTGTGTGTAAATGTGTTTGTATGTCTGTATGTCTCTGTCAGTGTTTGTGTGCCTGTGTTTTTCTCTGTCAGTGTGTATGCGTTTGTCATCCACACATGCAATACCAGATCTCTGGCTCTTATCTGTGTTGGATGATGTCTAACTTGGCTTTTTTTCCCAATATTACACAGAAAGCTGAACAAATCCCCACCAGAGAGCAAATTCCTGAGAACTGGCCATCAGACGTCAGTGGAAAATAGGCGAGGGAGAGGAGAGAGGAGGGAGAGGCTCAGGGAGAAGAGAGAGGAGGGAGAGGCTCAGGGAGAAGAGAGAGGAGAAAGGAGAGAGGGGAGAGAGAGGAGAGAGGGGAGGGACAGGCTTGACGCAGGTCAGGCCTTCCCTGACCAATTATAATTTAAAAGGAAGCACAGAAAGGGAGAGAGACAGGCAGAGGGAGTGAGACAGCAGTGGGAGAGTGACAGAGGGAGTTAGACAGGCAGGGAGGGAGTGAGACAGCAGTGGGAGAGTGACAGAGGGAGTGAGACAGGCAGGGAGGGAGTGAGACAGCAGTGGGAGAGTGACAGAGGGAGTGAGACAGGCAGAGGAAGAGGGAGACAGAAGGAGAGGAACAGAGGGAAGAGGAAAAAGAGAGAGAGACAGAAATGAAGGAGAGAGAACAACAATTAAATCCAAATTAACGCTAATAACCAGGAACCACCCACTGCTAAACATGAATCACTTGTTTATAAACGAAGTCTGATTCTTTTGTCTACCAGGCACGAGAGCAGCTGTTAGCTCTCAGTGCAGAGCCGCAGTGACACTCTGGACTGTGTTGTGCAGAAGTCAAGACTGACCTACCTCACGCAACAGCTTATAACTGTCTTGACCACAACCGTGATTGTGACATGTGCAGTGCACAGAGCCAGGCAAAGATCCCACGTGTCAGGCACCGGAACATGCTACTCCACATGTGAGGAGCACAGAGACATGCAAAGAACAGAAATGTGATGCAGAGCGACATGCAAATGTCATGGGTAGCACACAGGAAAACGCCATTTCATATGTGAACCACGGCACCACTGCAAAGCTTAATCACTTTTCACATTTTATTGTAACAATTATCATTGACAGTGATTACAAATAATGACAATTCAAGAGTTAAAATAAGGGAATCAAAACAATGGAGACAAACACATTTACAGATCTTGACCCACAGCCAGAAAAACAAGCTACAGTACATCTTCCTGCTCATCTTCCTCATGTAGCTCTACTTTAAAGCTTAAAAGCAAAGGAGCAATTTCTCTCAGCCACACTCCTATCACACACCAGCACACGGGCCGGGGAACTTCCTGCACAGACACAAAGACACACTCTGTCACTTCCACAACTGCACACACAGACACACATACTCTCCCACTCACACAGCTGTACAGGCATACACACACTCACACAATTGGACACACAGACACACACTCACACAATTGGACACACACACGTACTCACACAATTGGACACACTCTCAAACTGAGACAATTAGACACACACTCGCACTCACAGCTGTACACACATACACACACTCACAACTGTGAACACATACACACACTCTCTTTCGACCACACAATTAGACACATGTATACATTCTCACACTCACACAACTGAATGCAGACACACTCACAGTCACACAATTGACACACACAGATACCCTCCAGCACACACATACTCCTTATTTCACCAGATTCCCAAATTCATACATTTTCCTGTTACAGCTGGTTTGCAGCAGAGCCCTGTGACAGATACAAATCACCATTCAAACACATTGTATTGTTTAAATTATAATCAGCACTGTTTCCCCTACAAAAAGTATTTAAAAAAACAATAATTACTCAGATATTTATCTAAAATATACAATAGCTATTCCCCAGACTCATAAAAGAATATATATATATATTTTAAATGCTTTCATCTTAATGTCAAGAATAAAAGAATTTACAGGACAGACAGGTATCAGTGTATGCAGCGGAGGGCGCAGTTCACTCCCTGGCCAGCGGGGGCTCACTGTCAGAGGTGAAGAGCTCTTTGTAAAGAGGGGGGAACAGGGAGTGGACGATGAGGGGGTACAACTGGCGGAAGGAGCGCAGCTTCTCCATGTGGAGAGAGCACAGGGACTTCAGCACCGCCATCTTCTGGTAGAGCTGGGAATGACACCCAGGGACGTGGTCAGCACACTGATATTTTCTGGACAGGGCAGGAGTGTCCCAGTATAGCGTCTATATGCTCCTGCACCCCCAGCACTGCCTCTCTCCTCGCTGTCCTCCCTCCCCCCTCTTCCTCTGTCCTCCTCTCCTTCCCACCTACACCCCTCCATCTCACTTTCCCTCTTCCTGCCTTACACCTCTCTGCTCCTGCTCCTTTCTACCCCTGTCCCTCTCTCCTCTCTCCTCCAGTCCCTCCTCTCTCTTTTGCTGTCCCCCTGACCCCCTCTCGCTCCTCCTCCTCTCCCCCTGTCCCCCTCTCTCTCCTCTCTCGTCTCCTCCCGTTCCCCTCTCTCTCTCCTCCTCTCCCCCTGTCCCCCTCTCTCTCCTCCTCCTCTCCCCCTGTCCCCCTCTCTCTCTCCTCTCCCCCTGTCCCCCTCTCTCTCCTCCTCTCCCCCTGTCCCCCTCTCTCTCCTCCCGTCCCTCTGACCCCTCTCTCTCTCTCCTCTCCCCCTGTCCCCCTCTCTCTCCTCCTCTCCCCCTGTCCCCCTCTCTCTCCTCCCGTCCCTCTGACCCCTCTCTCTCTCTCCTCTCCCCCTGTCCCCCTCTCTCTCTCTCTCTCCTCCTCTCCCCCTGTCCCCCTCTCTCTCCTCCAGCCCCTGACCCCTCTCACCTTGTTCAGCAGGCCCGGGTGCTGGCTCCTCTGCAGGGTGTGGGTGAAGGCCAGCTCCACTCGCCCGCGCAGCCTCTCCACCTGGGCTGGCTCCTGCAGCCAGGGCCGCTCTGGCAGCGAGAGAGAGAGACAGTGAGGAGAGACGGGGCGAGAGAGGACAGGGTGCGTGTGGTGCTTGTTTCTGTCATGCACACCTGGGTTGATGAGCACCAGAGCGGTGAAGAGCGCCACCTCCTGTTCGCTGAGGTGCAGTGCACACAGGCTGTGGGCGAAATCGAAGATGGCCAGGATCAGGTCACTGCAGCCTGGAGAGAGAGGCAGAGGTGGACAGAGTGAACACTGATGCTCTTGTGTCTGCAGGCCTGGAATTTGAGATTTGTGTCTGAATTTGTGAGTCGGTGTGTCTGTCAGTCAGTGTGTCAGTCTGTGTGTCGGCCAGTCAGTGTGTCAGCATTTCAGACTGTTGCTCAGTCTGTGTATCAGTGTGTGTGTGTGTCAGTGTGTCAGTGTGTGTGTGGGTATCAGTGTGTGTATCAGGGTGTCAGTGTGTCAGTGTGTGTGTGGGTATCAGTGTGTGTATCAGGGTGTCAGTGTGTCAGTGTGTGTCTGTGTATCAGTGTGTGTATCAGGGTGTCAGTGTGTGTGTGTAAGTTGTGTGTGTGTGTATCAGTGTGTGTGTCAGTGTGTGTGTGGGTATCAGTGTGTGTGTCAGTGTGTGTGTCAGTGTGTGTGTGGGTATCAGTGTGTGTGTCAGTGTGTGTGTCAGTGTGTGTGTGGGTATCAGTGTGTGTGTCAGTGTGTCAGTGTGTGTGTGGGTATCAGTGTGTGTGTCAGGGTGTCAGTGTGTGTGGGTATCAGTGTGTGTGTCAGTGTGTCAGTGTGTGTGGGTATCAGTGTGTGTATCAGTGTGTCAGTGTGTGTGTGTAAGTTGTGTGTGTGTGTATCAGTGTGTATCTCACCCAGCGACTTGAAGACTTCACTCCCAGCGTACTTCCCTTCGAAGAACACGGTGCTGTTCTCTGGATTAAACACCCGGCTCATCCGGATCAGAACCACCTCCATGGAGCCTGGGCGGCAGAGAGGGAGGGTGAGGGGGGGTGTGGACAGCTCTGTGCAGCACACAGCGGTACCGGTCCAATACGGGACGGGCGGGTCGGTCTGACCGACTCCCTCGCTCACCTGCTTTCAGCAGCACGATCTGGTCGTTCTGGCAGAGGTCCAGGAAGCCATCCACACGCTTGGCGAACTCCACCACGTACTGAATGGCATCAGTCAGCCGGCAAGCACAGCGCTCCCACATCTCCTCCACCGACTGGACAGACAGGGACAGACGGGGACAGACAGGGCAGGGGGAGAGAGAGGGACAGACAGGGACAGAGAGGGACAGGGGCACAGAGAGGGACAGAGAGAGACAGGGGACAGAGAGGGACAGGGGGACAGACAGAGACAGAGAGGGACAGGGGGACAGACAGGGACAGAGAGGGGACAAAAAAGGACAGGTGGGCAAAGAGGGACAAGGGACAGACAGGGACGGAGAGGGACAGGGGGACAGACAGGAACAGAGAGGGACAGGGGCACAGACAGGAACAGAGAGAGACAGGGGACAGAGAGGGACAGGGGGACAGACAGGAACAGAGAGGGGACAAAAAAGGACAGGTGGGCAAAGAGGGACAAGGGACAGACAGGGACAGGGGCACAGGAGGACAGAGAGGGAGAAAAGGACATGGGGCTGTTAGTCCCTGTGTGTCTCTCTCGGAGCCCCCAGTGCCCGAGGGACAGTGACCTCCGCGGACGGAGCCGTTACTCAGGACGATCGCGCTCACTGGCCTCACCTTCCTCTGGTAGGCCAGCACCTCCTCCCCGCTGAAGACCTTGTAGCGCAGGGCCTGCAGATCCTCCACACGGTACTGGCAGGTCTCCCTGTGCGAACGCACAATGCTGGCGCACAGCTCATCTGCACAACAGCACACAATGACACGCAATGATGCAATGACACACAACAACAACAAGCATAGAGATGTCAGTCCCAGTCGCAGGTTTCCCTGTGCGAGCGCACAACAGCACACTAGGACACACAGATCCACTCAACAACGTGCACATTAAAGGTCTCACTCTTTTGCAAACAAGAGAAGGCTCTGTCTTTTGTCTGCTCTACTCAAGACGAGACAAGCGAGTCCCTGTTCGCCATGCCTCTCGGGACCCAGGACCGAGCCTGGCCCACCCTCCAGCAAGCCTCGATCTCCTGCACGAGGCTGCAGGAATTTCAACCCGCAGCCACAGTCCACGAACATCAGAGATCGCCTGATCGAGCCTTGGCAGATTGATGAGGCTTCGCTCAATCTGTCGGGTCTGGCTGGGCTGCACTACCGCTCCAAACGGGGAGGGTACAGCCTGCCCTGCAGGCAGAGGGCGCCTGTACTCACTGCGCTGCTCCCTGCCTTACCTATCTGCAGCAGTGAGGAAGAGGGGGGCTCCAGCGTGCTGAGGAAGGTGCTGTAGAAGTCCACCGAGCTGACGTAATCCGCAGTCAGTCCCTTGTGCCCCTCTCTCAGCCCCAGGCCGGACTGGTCCGGGGAGGGCTGGCGGCTGTCCGGGGGCACGTACCGTTCCACTGTGGTAGGACAAGACAACAGGCTGTTTGGCCAATCATAACCTCCCACTTAAATTCAGTGAAGACTACAGGCTGTTCGGCCAGTAAGAGCCAATCACAGCCTCCCACTTAAATTCAGTGAAGGCTACAGGCTGTTCGGCCAATCAGAGCTTCCCAACTGAATTGAGAGAAGACAACAGGACCTCCCCAGTTAAATGGCATGAAGACTACAGGGCATTTGGACAATCAAAGTTCCCGAATTAAACTGAATGAAGACAACAGAAAGTCCAGCCAGTCAAGAGTTCTCTAATTACACAGAGTGGCGAATGCAGGCCCTTCAGCCAATCAGAGCTCCCTAATTAGACCGAGTGGAGGTTACAGGCCCTCCCTGGAAGTCCACCCAGCTCCAGGGATCAGGTGTGGGCATGGGCGGACGTGCTGCTCCCCTACCTTTCCCCTCTGTCCTGCTCCGGCCCTCGCCCCGCGCCTGCGAGCCGGACACTGGAGGTGCGGTGTGGCATTTGTAGGCCGGGCCTGTGGAAACGGCAGCTTTAACTTCGCTCTGGGAGCAGGCCAGGCAGGTGAGCCCCTCGGGCGCGTAGGGTGAGCTGTCGTGGTCCCTGTCTCCCTTGAAGGCCACGTAGGCCGAAGCCTGGGACTCGCCTAGCCGGGGCTGCCCCTCGCGGAGCTCCTTGCTGGGGTATGGCATGGCGGGCTCGGCCTCCCCGGGGCTGTGCTGGAGCTTCTGCTGCTGCTGCCTGTGTCGCTCCACCTCGGCGAAGAGGGAGTCCCTCTGCCGCTTAGACATGCGGCCAAACTTCACAGCTGTCACAAGACAGGACAACTCAGAGTTACTTCGGTCAGATCCTGGTGGCTTTCTAATGTTGTGAAGGACTGCTCACCTCCCTTCTTTCTCCCCTCCCTCCTCCCTTTCCGTTCCCTCCTGCTCCCTCCTCTCCCCCCCCTCTGTCCCCCTCCTCTCTCCCTCTCTCCACCTCTGACCCCCTCCTCTCCCTCTGTCCCCCTCCTCTCTCCCTCTCTCCCTCTCTCCACCTCTGACCCCCTCCTCTCTCCGTCTCTCCACCTCTGACCCCCTCCTCTCCCTCTGACCCCCTCCTCTCCCCCTGACCCCCTCTGACCTCCTCCTCTCTCCCTCTGTCCCCCTCGTCTCTCCCCCTGACCCCCTCTGACCTCCTCCTCTCTCCCTCTGTCCCCCTCGTCTCTCCCCCTGACCCCCTCTGTCCCCCTCTCTCTCCCTCTGCCCCCCTCCTCTCTCCCTCTGTCCTTCGTCTCTCCCTCTGACCCCCTCTGACCTCCTCCTCTCTCCCTCTGTCCCCCTCGTCTCTCCCCCTGACCCCCTCTGTCCCCCTCTCTCTCCCTCTGTCCCCCTCGTCTCTCCCCCTGACCCCCTCTGTCCCCCTCTCTCTCCCTCTGCCCCCCTCCTCTCTCCCTCTGTCCTTCGTCTCTCCCCCTGACCCCCTCTGTCCCCCTCTCTCTCCCTCTGTCCCCCTCGTCTCTCCCCCTGACCCCCTCTGTCCCCCTCTCTCTCCCTCTGCCCCCCTCCTCTCTCCCTCTGTCCTTCGTCTCTCCCTCTGACCCCCTCTGTCCCCCTCTCTCTCCCTCTGTCCCCCTCTCTCTCCCTCTGTCCCCCTCGTCTCTCCCCCTGACCCCCTCTGTCCCCCTCTCTCTCCCTCTGCCCCCGGGCCCCCCCCCTCACCGTCGCGGCTCATGCCCTGTGCCACACACTTCTGCAGCCGGCAGTGCTGGCAGCGGTTCCGGCTGGCCCGGTCGATCAGGCAGTTCTTCTGCCGCGAGCAGGAGTACGTCACGCTGGCCTGCTGGCTGCGCCGGAAGAAGCCCTGGGGGAGACAGGAGAGCGAGGGGTCACGCGCCTGCCTGCTCCAGGGAGACGGGGAGGAGGCTCCTGCACGGCACGATCCTGTCTGGTGCATTTTAGCCACGAGTGGCGGCACCGACCCTGGCTCCACTGCGCCCCCCTGTGGCTGTCAGGGGAGCTCGTCTCCCTCCCCTGAAACCCAGCTTCACGGCGGCGGGACTCCGACGTCACCTCTTCCCGCTGCTCACGGCTCACGGCTCGCTACCGCCAGCCCAGCTCACGTGCGCGCGAGCGGCATTCTGGGTAGTGAAGGATTCTGGGACTAGTGAAGTCCCGCTGTCACGCTGCTGCCCTGCACTGACTTCCCACGTGGGAAATTAGCTTTGCAATCAGGTACGAGACACAACACAACACAACACACAGCACGGATCCATTAACAAATAACAGCCACACCGCTATGATGAGAAAGAAAATAAATATATATAAAGTAAAACATACAGTGAGCAGGTTAAGAGCTGTGGCAGTGACAGAAGCCTTAGTATCACCGCTCTGGAATCCGGGCAGTCTAACTCAACACCCACGTGGAAGGAGATCAGACTCTCTGTGCAAGGGGCGGTCAGGACAGTCAGCGACTACCCTGGCACTGTCCTGCCAACTCCCCTCGCCGCCAAGGGGTCGGTCGCGCTCCTCAGACTCCGGGCCCTCCTTCTGTTCCCAATCCCAGGCTCTGGGCCCTGGGAGGCCCCCCGTTTCCCCCCAAACTGCGGACGAGCTCCCAGACGAATCCGTCATCGCTTTCGCCCCTCCTGTCTCATCACTCGCTTCCATGCACCGCGAACGCCCGTGTCCCCCAGGGGGTGCTGTGCCAGGAAAGGCGCTCTATAAAGCTGGGGTTACCCACCTTGCAGCCCTCGCAGGTGATGACCCCATAGTGGACCCCCGACGACTTGTCGCCGCAGATCTTGCAGGGAATGACCTCGATCTGGGCTGCTCGCAGGCGGAGGATAGAAGAGGGAGAAGCTTCAGGGGGGGCGGACAGTCCGGGACCGGGAACCGCCAGCTGCCACACCCCCCTGGGATACGACCACCCCCCCGGCGACCCCGCCCACCCCCGCGACTCGGGCTCCAGCTGGAGGAGAGGCGCGTCCCTGGCCGACGCCACCCCCAGGCTGCAGGGGGCGCTGTGAGCTGGGAGAGGCCTGCTGCACTTGACCCACAACCCCCCACCTTGTCACCAACGCCACCCCCAGGCTGCAGGGGGCGCTGTGAGCTGGGAGAGGCCTGCTGCACTTGACCCACACCCCCCACCTTGTCACCGACGCCACCGTGAGGCGCCGGTCCCCACTTGAGCAGTCACTGTGCGCCAGTGATGTGCCGCCGAGCTCGAACCTGCGACTTCCAGATCCTACAGCCCAAACATGCACTCACAGTGAGCGCCCATACCGGCTGACACACTCGGGGACCCCAGCGGCCCCCTTTACACACCTTGGAAAGCGTCTGAAGAAACATTCAAATCTGAAGCCCTGCAGTTACAAGTGTGGCCACCGGAGGGAGATGCTGTCCGGCATCTAGCAAGATTTTCAATAATGAGTAGATGAGCTAGATCAGAGAGGCAGATCAGACTCCTGGTGTGCCAGTGTGTGTTAAGTGTCTCAGTGTACCTGTGTGCGCAGTGTCAGGGTACCTGTGCATGTGTGTATGTGTGACACTCCAGTAAACAAACGTGCCTCACGCACACTCACTCACACACACAGCCCAGACCACAGGCCACTGCTGTCCTCATTCACACACTGATCGAACCCGACTCTCTCAGAGCTTCAGGAAGGAGCTGGGGGGGGAGAGATTGACAGCTCAGCCCCAGTCCCGCGTCTGAGATGAAAAGGCAACTGCTTGTTCTTCAAGGAGGAGAGTGTCCAACGCTCAGCGCAGAGAACAGCGGTCATCTCCGAGAGAGAGCCACTCAGCGCAGAGGACAGCGGTCATCTCCGAGAGAGAGCCACTCAGTGCAGAGGACAGTGGTCATCTCCGAGAGAGAGCCACTCAGAGCAGAGGACAGTGGTCATCTCCGAGAGAGAGCCACTCAGCGCAGAGGACAGTGGTCATCTCCGAGAGAGAGCCACTCAGAGCAGAGGACAGTGGTCATCTCCGAGAGAGAGCCACTCAGAGCAGAGGACAGTGGTCATCTCCGAGAGAGAGCCACTCAGTGCAGAGGACAGTGGTCATCTCCGAGAGAGAGCCACTCAGTGCAGAGGACAGTGGTCATTTCTGTGACCTGTGCAGAGGACAGTGGTCATCACCGAGAGAGAGCCACTCAATGCAGAGGACAGTGATCATTTCTGTGACCTGTGCAGAGGACAGTGGTCATCTCTGAGAGAGAGCTCCTCAGTGCAGAGGACAGTGGTCATCTCCGAGAGAGAGCCACTCAGTGCAGAGGACAGTGGTCATTTCTGTGACCTGTGCAGAGGACAGTGGTCATCTCCGAGAGAGAGCCACTCAGTGCAGAGGACAGTGGTCATTTCTGTGACCTGTGCAGAGGACAGTGGTCATCTCTGAGAGAGAGCTCCTCAGTGCAGAGGACAGTGGTCATCTCCGAGAGAGAGCCACTCAGTGCAGAGGACAGTGGTCATTTCTGTGACCTGTGCAGAGGACAGTGGTCATCTCCGAGAGAGAGCCACTCAGTGCAGAGGACAGTGGTCATCTCCGAGAGAGAGCCACTCAGTGCATAGGACAGTGGTCATTTCTGTGACCTGTGCAGAGGACAGTGGTCATCTCCGAGAGAGAGCCACTCAGTGCAGAGGACAGTGGTCATTTCTGTGACCTGTGCAGAGGACAGTGGTAATCTCTGAGAGAGAGCTCCTCAGTGCAGAGGACAGTGGTCATCTCCGAGAGAGAGCCACTCAGTGCAGAGGACAGTGGTCATTTCTGTGACCTGTGCAGAGGACAGTGGTCATCTCTGAGAGAGAACCACTCAGTGCAGAGGACAGTGGTCATCTCTGTCCCTCTCCGAGGGAGAGCCACAGGTGTAAATTAAGACATGCTTCGAGAACTGAGAACAGGGAGGCATGTCTTTACACAAAGGCTGGTGGGAGTCTGGAACAAACTTCCTAAACACTGCTGGCGGACGGTCCCCGAGGTCTTCCATGAGACCGCTGGACGAGGTCCTCGGATCGCCAGGTCATCCAGGCTTTCGGATCCTGGCGGAGCCACAGTCCAGCGACCACACCGGCCCTTCACGGGGACGGCCTCCGCGGCCAGACTGACCGGCCCCTCGTCCACCCCCACACTTGCCCTGACCTCCTGGAAGACAGCCGGGGGGGCAAGGGACCCCCGGGCGCCGCTGGTACTGGCTGCTGGATTCCCGCCGGTGGCCGTTTGGAATCTGGAATCGTTCGTGTGGCGTTTTGTGGTGTGTGTTTCCCCAGAGGTCGGAA